>NW_028234420.1:19425229-19427729 GCF_977035675.1 Penaeus japonicus
TAACATCGACCAGTATGTTATCTGATTTATGCTTTTGTAAACAAGAAAGACGTGCAGTAGAAAATATTTTGCAAAACTCGAAGTCATCAGAATACTTAGTCATAGAGGCTTGTTGCTACCTCCCTGCACTCAGTTGCAAACCTGAGTGACCTCTGACCTCGAAAAGGGGGACGTTATCACCTAAATAACATGAGTAAGTATGAAAAACCTTAAACTGATTCACTTTGGTTTCCAACCCCGGAACCTGCGACGCTGAGGGGGGTTTATATATATAAGATAAAAAAAAAACACTCAGTTACCTACGAATACGAAAACAAATAGGAATTCTCGAAGGAAGGCGGAGAGATGGAAGATCTAAGATAGTTTTCTATCTCATTCCTCCTTCCTTCGAAATTTCCATTCTCTACTTTCCTATTTGTATTCGTATTCGTAGGTAACTGAGGGTGGTTTACATATAAGATAAAAAAATAATAATAATAAAAGGTAAAAGATTTAATACACGTTTGTCTGGAATTAAGAAGGTTTTGTCTGCTTTAGACTGCCATTGTTAACTGATATTTGGCTCTCTGACTTACAGACGTAGCATATTTTGTTTGTTTTCTTCATTTGTGATTGTAGATTGATGCTTGCTTGTTTTGTTTTTTTGTTTTTGTTTGTCTTTTTTGTTTTAGTGTATCTCTCTCTCTCTCTTTCTTTCTTTCTTTATCTCTTTCTCTTTCCCTCTCTCTCTCTCTCTCTTTCTCTCTCTCTCTCTCTCTCTCTCTCTCTCTCTCTCTCTCTCTCTCTCTCTCTCTCTCTCTCTCTCTCTCTCTCTCTCTCTCTCTCTCTCTCTCTCTCTCTCTCTCTCTCTGAACCAGAATAATGATGATGTTCATCTAGCAAAACTTGTAAAGCAAATGCTAGCACAGAATAGGAAAATAGAAACATTGTTTTCATAGTCAATACACATTTCCCTTAACACTTCGAGGAGAGCAAACCGAGAGCAGAAAAGAATGCCTTTGTTAATTAGGTTATCAAATAAACCTTTAAGATAGGTCTTCCATTTTTTTTCTTTTCTTTTCTTTTTTTTTTCTTTTTTTTCTTTTTTTTTTTGTCTGAAATATTTCTTCCTTTTTTTCACTAGCATTGTCCAAATCTTTACATCTTTGCCTTGTCTTCGTATTATATTTCAGATTTCAAACTGTATATTATATGTTAATGTTCCCATTTTGGCAATTATATTATCCTTCATTTTACAAATAAAAATATGAAAAGAAAATATAACTGAATACTGTACAGACCCGGATGTTAGAACAAAGGAAACAAGCTAATATTGTTATTACTATGAACTTTATTGTCTGTATTGTCATTAATAAATCATTAATCTATCTATCTATTGCTACATTATATATCCTCTATTTTCAAATAAAGTTATCCTCATTTATCACATTTTCTTAAAGTTATCCTCATTTATTACATTCTCATAAAGTTATCCTCATTTATTACATTTTCTTAAAGTTATCCTCATTTATTACATTTTCTTAAAGTTATCCTCATTTATTACATTTTCATAAAGTTATCCTAATTTATCACATTTTCTTAAAGTTATCCTCATTAAATTTTCTTAAAGTTATCCTCATTCATCATCTTCCTATTTCAATCAGTCGTGAGTCATTTATTTTATGCTAATGCACTCGCGATTACATTCAACACTTAACACATCTCGTTTTTAAGTTTAACCCCCCTCCCCCCCAGTCAAAGGTATCCACGTATTCTCTCTTTAATTAACCTTTGACCCCATGCCTCGTTCCCGCACAATTTATTGGTCATCATAACTAATAGTCGCTCACCCTAGTGTCAGGTGTCATGTGTCAGGTGTCATGTGTCAGGTAGCAATCTACAACTTCACGCTTCAGGCCTGAGGGATAACTTCCATACATTTTCCAACCAGGAATGTGCCCTTTTATTGGGGGTATGTTTATTTCTTTTCCTCTTTTTGACTGTATTTTAGGTGTTTTTCCTTTCTTTTGTTTCGCATTTTCATTTATTAACTGTTTGCATTTATTTTTTATTTTTTATTTTTTTTAGGGTATCTTTTACTATTTGTTTTTCTTTTCTTTGTTTTGTTTTAGGATATCTTGTATTATTTGGGGTGTTTTTCTTTGCTTGTTTTTTTTAGGGTATTTACTATTTAGGGTGTTCTTGTTCATGTACGGACATATATATACATACATATATATATATATATATATATATATATATATATATATATATATATATATATATATATATATATATATATCTATATATATATATATATATATATATATATATATATATATATATATATATACATATATATACACATATATATGTATGTGTGTGTATGTATATGAACATACACACACATACACAGTTTATATAAATAAATAAATAAATAAATATATATATATATACATATATATATATATATATATATATATATATATATATATATATATATATATATATATGTCCGTGC
>NW_028234420.1:19432729-19435229 GCF_977035675.1 Penaeus japonicus
ATAATTCCGTCTCTTATTTTCTTCCTCCGCTGGCTTCCCTTTCTCGTGTGACACTGGCCTCGGTTCCTCAAGCCCCTGACGCCTCTCACCAATCTCCACCCATAACCCTCTAGCGCTCGCCACCCCCACGCCCTCCCGACGCCCGCCCCCACTCCCCGCCCACACCCTCACGCCCTCCCACCGCCCCCACCCCCCACGCCCCCCCCCCACCCCCCCACCTCCCTTCTCCCCCCGCCCCTCTCACCCCCCCCCCCACCTCCCTGCCCCACCCCGTTATCTCCGCCCCTCTCCCCGCTACCCAGGACCCCCCCCCCCGACCCACAACTTGCTTCCATCCCTTACCACAGCTTCCTCCCCCCCACCACCCCTGTCACGTTTTCAGCGAGCCAAACCAGCCCCGAGCGCAACCAGTCGACATGCGTTCAGATCCATAACATTCTCTGTCTTCAACATGAGAATTCAAATATCAAACTCGCCCTTCTCTCTCTACCTCTCTCTCTACATATATATATATCTATATATATGATCAATCATATTACACTAAATATCAATCTATAACTAACATAACACAAAATCTCAATCCATATATACGGCCTGCAAACCTCTCATCCATACAGACCCCCCTACCCTTTCATTTGAATCAGTTATACGTTCGCAGGACCTATCCATTTATATCCCTTTTCACACCAATTATCATTATCCTTTTCTCTCTCTCTCTTTCTGTATTTATGCTTGTGGTGTGTCTGACTTTTTTCCATCCCCTCTCTTTCTCACATGTTCTCTCCATTTCTTTCTTTCTCTATCTCATTCACCTATAATATCAACTCTTCGCTTGTATATACTGACATAAAACACTGTTCTATATTCTATCTCAATACCATAATCTTTTTGCTCGATCTCCCATCTCTTGAAATTGCATTGTACGATCCATGAACAACCCACCGCTTACAAACAAATACACCCCACCTAACAATCGCAGCACCCGGTGGTTATTACTCATTTCTAGCTTGCAATACTTCCAGGAACCGCATAGTGAAGCGCCATTGATAAGGAGTTGCATGACACTTTCTGAGCCCTTCGTCTCTGTATTCTATGCTGTATGCAACAAAAAGGAAATATTGGCTTTTACTTACGATTCTAGTGGATACAATCACACACAAGATTATAAACAATGAAACTAATACATATCTATATGTTTTATTCCTAATAAAACAAGCGTCCAAACGAAAAAGAAAAAGTAATTCAAGTGATTCGCGGTGCATCGCTATTAGGTGAAGAGGAGACAGGACTGAAGGTCGAATCTCCGCACATAGGTCTCATGACGATCTCCTGACCACACATGGAAGGTTGAGACTCATGGAGAATATCTTGTTTATAATGCATTGGCTGTCCATTGGTCATGAGAGCAATGGCAAGCATCAACAAGAGATAGGACTTCATTGTGCTGGACAGACCTCGTTTGACCTGAGATTTTGCTTGATGTGTGACCCCTTTTTTCTTGGGAATTCAGGTTCCTCGGACACCTAGTTCCTCCCCCCCTCCCCAGTCCCCCACTCGGTAATCCGTCGGGTTTAATTGAGTGTGATTTGGAAGGAGGGACTTTGCTGGTTTTTTTCTTCTTTTTTCTTTCAAGTCATATACCCATGGACGTGTGTTTTTATGTGCGTGTGTGTGTGTGTGTGTTCTGTGTACATGTATATACATGCACACACACACATATGTATGTATGTATATATGTATACACACACACACACACACACATATATATTAATATATATATATAAATATATAACTATATATATATATAAATATATAAATATATATAAAATCATATATATTATATACATATATAAACTACAGCACGTGTATGTATATTTATATATATATAAAATATATATCTATATATATATATATATATATATATATCAAAAATAATATATATATATATATATATACATACACGTGCTGTATATATATATATATATATATAAACATATATATATATATAATATATATTTAATAAATATCCACTTTAAATGAAAAAAAAACTAAAAAAACCCCCAGGGAAAAACAAAAAAACCCAAAACAAGTATCGAGAAAAAAAAAATTCCAACAATTTATTTTAAAACATTTTTCTAATTATTTAATCTCCCTATGTAAACGAATCCCCAATATAGACTGTAGGGACGAGGGTCCAGTTTCCAATAAACTATTTTGGATTTCTTATATTGCACTAAATCCAATTAAATCTCCAAGTGTACGTAGGAATCTTATTTAATTTTTTGCTGTGATTTATGAAGGTGATTTGTATTTATATTTATATTTTTGTGTTTGTGGGTTTTTTTATTTTTTTCTTGTACACGAAAATATTTTCGTAGGATTGTCAAAAATTATGAAAGGCAAACGGCCCCCCCCCCCCTTTTTTTTTTTTTAAAAACATTTTGATAAAGATAAAGATAAAAAGTAAATAATTATCAAGTTTAAAAAATTTTTTTTAATG
>NW_028234420.1:19447729-19452729 GCF_977035675.1 Penaeus japonicus
AACAAAAACAAAGATAATGAGATAAATAGAGACAAACCGACAAAACGGCAATAAAACTTGAGGAAATTCTGAATCCACCCATCAACGAGACGCCACCTCCGTCCCCCTGGCGGCCGTTAGCGATACTAAGCCGGCCGTCCCTCGGAGACCGCTTCGAAGACCGATGGTTCCAGAGAGAGAGTTGGATTCCGCGGGAAAGGGATTTCGATTCTTTTTTTTAAAGGATTGGAATTGCTTTTCTTTTTTTCTTTTTTTTTTCTTTAGTCAGATCTGGCTTTGGGATTTATATGATGGTGTCACAGGGTTCGTTGTTATCATCTTTTTGTGTATAGTTTTTTTTTTTTTATCTTTTATCTTTTATTATATATTTGATGTAGTGTCGGTGATGAGAATAAATGGTCGGTGTTGTTTCTCCTCTTGTTGAGTGAATCGCTTTGGTTCAGTGAGTGTTTATGTATGTGCGTGCGTGTTTGTATATATATATGTATATATATATATATATATATATATATATACATATAAATATATACATATATATATATATATATATTTATATATACATATATGTATATATATATATATATATATATATATATATATATATATATGTGTGTGTGTGTGTGTGTGTGTGTGTGTGTGTGTGTGTGTGTGTGTGTGTATACATATATGTTTATATGTATATATAAATCCATCCATACATGCATAACTATATATATATATATATATATATATATATATATATATAGAGAGAGAGAGAGAGAGAGAGAGAGAGAGAGAGAGAGAGAGAGAGAGAGAGAGAGAGAGAGAGAGAGAGAGAGAGATATATCTATATATATATATATATATATATATATATATATATATATATATATATATATATATATATATATATATGTGTGTGTGTGTGTGTGTGTGTGTGTGTGTGTGTGTGTGTGTGTGTGTGTGTGTGTATTCATTCATATCTGTGTATATATATATATATATATATATATATATATATATATATATATATATACATCTATATATTACATGTGAGTGTGTGTGTGTGCGCATGCATATAGAAGGCTTTATAAGGAATCCGTAGACGAATGAAAATAATAGTGTAGAATAAGCAATAATTTATTTATTTCGTCATATTGATACTTTTGCATACATAATAAATATGGATAAATTAAGGTATACAAATACAACTAAAATGACACAATCCAGGGCAGTCGAAAAACAATTCAACAAGAAGGAGAACAAGAGGAAGAAACAAATAGAGAAAGGAGAACAAAAAGGAAAAACAAAGAGAGAAAGCAGAACAAAAAGGAAAAACAAAGAGAGAAAAGAGAAAAACAAAGAGAGAAACGAGAACAAGAAAATAGAAAAAGAGAAAAGAAGAAGAAGAAAAACAAAATTACCCTAGATTAGCAACTGCGGCTCGAGTTTTAGGACAGGTAAGGGCAGTCGTCACCTTGGTAGGTCACGTGGAAGAGGTCAAGATCGATTCCATTATCGGTAAAGGCTTGACGACCGGCGGCTATGACCTCTTCAGACGGGAACTGAGCGCGGGTGAGGAGCCACGCGTACTGCCACTGTGGGAGGAGGAAGAGGATGAGAGGAGGAGGAGGAGGAGGGGGATGGAGGGGGGAATGGAAGGAGGGTGGGAGGAAGAGGAAGAGGGCAGGAGGAAGAGGAGGGTGGGAGGGTGGAAAGAGGGGGGAAGGATGGAGGAGGAGGATGGTGGGAGGGAGAAGGGAGGAGGAGGAGGAGGGGAGAGGGGAGGAGGAGGAGGGTGGGAGGATGGAAGGAGGGTGGGGAGGAGGGGGAAGAGGAGGAGGAGGAGGGAAAGAGGGAGAGGAAGGGAAGTGGAGAGAGAAAAAAGTGGGAGAAGGAGGAGGAAGAAGGAGGGAGGATGGGTGGGAGGAAGAGAAAGGGAAATGGAGAGAGAGAATAGCGGGGGAAGGAGGAGGAAGGGATGAGAGAGAGAGGAAGAGGAGGAAGAGAAAAGGAGGATGGGGGGGGGGAGGGAGGAAGAAAAAGAGAGAAGGAGAAAGGAAGAAGGGGGGAAGAGGAGGGATGGGTTGGATAGAAAGAGAGAGATAGAGAAAGGAGAAGGGGGAAACAAGGAGAGCGAGAGTATGGGTAGAAGATAAAGGAAGACAAAGAGAGAATAAAAGGAGGAAGTGAGAGAGAGGAAGAAAATGAAAGTGGGAAAGTGGATAGGAGGGAGAGAGATAGGGAGGGAGGGGAGGGGATGATAAAGAAGGAGAAGGAAGAGGAGGAGAAAGAGAGAGAAATATTGAAAATAAGAATTTTGATTTGCATGGAATATTCTGAATAGACTGAATGATGGAACAAACAAAAAGACTGAATGGTAAAAAAAAATATTAAATAGGATAGTAGAAAGTTGAATCAGATGAAAATGATAGATCTGGATTAAAAAAACAAATCCCAAATGTCTTTAAACAGCAATAAATAGCAAATAGTCTTAGAAAATAAATCATATACATATAAAATTACGAAAATAATTCAATCACCCGGAAGAAGACACAAAATCCGACCAAACAAATAATGAAAAAAAAAACCGTCCTTTTTTAAAGTTGTTCTTGAAGCAAAATGCAAAACGAAGAACGGGCAACTTACGTGGTAGTTTCCTTCTTCGAAACAGTTGTACACGGAGGAGAAATTCTCGTAGTCAGTGTTCAGGACGTGGTACAGGGCTGGGACGTCTGTAGGGGATGGTAGGAAAGGGTTGGAAAGGAATGGGTAAAGAATAAAGCTATTTCTCTCTTTTTCTTTTTCTGTTTCTTTCTTTGTTTTCTCTATTTTTTTCTCTTTCTTTCTTTCTCTTTTTCTCTATTTTTTTCTTTTTTTCTATATCTTTCTCTCTCTCTTTGGCTTTCGTTTTTTCTTTTTTTCTCTCTCTGTCTCTGTCTCTCTCTCTCTCTCTCTCTCTCTCTCTCTCTCTCTCTCTCTCTCTCTCTCTCTCTCTCTCTCTCTCTCTCTCTCTCTCTCTCTCTCTCTCTCTCTTTCACTCTCTCCCTCCCTCCTTTACCTGAACAAATATCATACCCCAACCCCCTCACTTCATCCTACCAACTTCACCAACCCTCACACACCCTCAACCCTAATCCTTCCCCTCCAAAGGATCTCCATTATCATCCTGACATCCCTCGAGCAAGACTTACATCCTCCGAACTCCACGAGAAGGACTCCAGGTTCCACAACGTGAGCCTGACCAACGATGTCTGTAAAGTCACCGTAAGATGTCCTGGCTGTGTTGTGGACTTCAACGTAGCCATTACCTGTGTGATAAAAAAAAAGGATTTAGAGGAATAGGTAGAATAAGGTGAATGGTTATGATGGGAGTGGTGGGAGGAAAATATGTTATGGGGTTGGTTGAAAGAAAGAATGGTGAGAGAGAGAGAGAGAGAGAGAGATAAGGGGTTGTTAGAAAAGGAGATGGGAGTAAGAGAATAGAGAGAGAGAGAAATGAGATAAAGATGATGAATAGGTAAGTGAGTTGATAAGAAAAATAGTAAGTTTGAGAAAAGAAAACAAGTGAAAACTGCACCCCCCCCCCATAAAT
This sequence comes from Penaeus japonicus, assembly GCF_977035675.1. Taxonomy (NCBI): domain Eukaryota; kingdom Metazoa; phylum Arthropoda; class Malacostraca; order Decapoda; family Penaeidae; genus Penaeus; species Penaeus japonicus. The sequence continues at coordinate 19,451,304 of NW_028234420.1, forward strand.
AAATAAATAAATAGATAGATAAATAAATGAAACAGATATATCCAGACATCAGTCGACATAATTATGAAGTAAGGAAAAAAAATGATAAAACTATCGCAAAATAGATTAAAAAAAAAAAACATTTCTTAAACACACTCTAAAAAAGAGACTACACATCAAACAAACATACAAAAAACATCAACCAAACATCCTCACAGTCCAGAAAAAAAAACAGAAAACACAAAGGGGGGGAGGGGGAGGAACCTAACGTACCCATATCACTGTAGATGGCGTTGACACAGTCCATGCCAGACTGGAAAACAATATCGTAGCGCTCCTGTTCGTACCAGCGGCCGAGGTACTGCGAGAGAGAATAGGTGATAAGGGATATATATATATATATATATATATATATATATATATATATATATATATATATATATATATATATATATATATACATATATATCATCTTGGTTGTCATGGTGATAATATGCGGTAATTTTTATGATGATTCGATTCTTGATTATAATGATGGTGGTTATTATCGTGATGAGGATGCAAGAGTAATCGTGAAAGTAATGGTAATGGGATAGGTATGGTGTTTTTTATTTTTTTATTATGCTTATGTGCGTGTATTACCGGCATACGCAATTACATGAACACTATATATATATATATATATATATATATATAAATATATATATATATATATATATATATAATATATATATATATATATATATACATATATGTATATATTTATATTTGTGTGTGTACGTGTGTGTGTGTGTGTGTGCATGTATTATGTCTTTACGGATGTTTGTATGAATGCATTTATGTATGTATGTATCCGTTACGAAAATCTAAAAACCCTCTGTTTGTCAAAAGACCGTTTTTCCGGCAGCGATTCAGAATGAAATCGGACAAGCTGCACATATACGCATGCATTCTAGCAGTGAAATCTAAGCAAAGGGAGATGAAGCTATAAAAAAAAAAAATAAATAAAAAATAAATCCCAAGAAAATACAAAGGCCATTCCCCTTATGGACAATTTTCCTCTTCAGAATATGGCGTGAAGTGGTGAAGGGAAGTGAAGGTTATAGGGGAAGAGAGAGAGAGAGAAAAATAATCATAATAACGGGGAAAAATTGAATAAAGGAGAGGGGAAGGAGAGAAGGTAACTGCAAGGGTATAGCATTTTCTTCCATCGGATTATTGTTATTCTATAGAGTTCCCGACCGAGGTAGATATTGTATGCCTTTTTTTTTTTTTTTTTTTTTTTGAGGAGGAGGAGGGGGGAGAGAGGGAGAGGGGAAAGGTTGTTTAAATATTCATTTTTCAATTATATGCCTTTCCGATTGTAAAGTGTGCTAAGTAAGGAATTTAATTTTCTCCCAATGACCTCAACGGAACTGTGTTGAAAATGTGAAGTACTTTTTTTTCT
>NW_028234420.1:19483806-19493806 GCF_977035675.1 Penaeus japonicus
GGGGGAGGGGTGGAGGGGGGTGGGGGGAGGGTAGAGGGGGATGTGGGGGAGGGGTAGAGAGGGATGTGGGGGAGGGGTAGAGGGGGATGTGGGGGAGGGGTAGAGGGGGATGAGGGGGAGGGGTAGAGAGGGATGTGGGGGAGGGGTAGAGGGGGATGTGGGAGAGGGGTGGCAATGTGTTTGAACTGAAAGTTTGCATGCATGCTTGTCATATAAAAGAAAGCAGAAGCACTAAAAGTGGGTTCGTGTGATTTCATTTGTTGTTTTTTTCTTCTTCTCGAAGATGTCAAAAAAGAGTTGAACTTATTTTTACGTAATTGCTGTTAGTGAACTTTCGTGAAGTTCATCTTGTTTCAATATAAGTCCCGATATGAGTTCCTTTATATTTCTAAGGTATTGAGTATATGTGGTAGTGGGCGGGTGTGTGTATAAATATACTGTTTGTTTAAGTATACATTGTATATATGATATATATATATTATGAGTATATTTTATACTATATAACTACATATAATCACACACACTACACACACCAACACACACCACACACACAAACCACAACTCCACACTATCACACACACACACACACACAAATCACACAACAACACACACCCACACAAACAACATATATATATAAGTATAGTGTGAGTTGAGTATATTATATATATTGAGTGATTTAGTTTATTTATATTATATAAATATAATATCTCTATATTGTGATTCATATGTAGATATATATATATATATATATCATATAGATTATATATTATTAATATATGTATATATATATGCTATACATATATATATACATATATATACATATATTATATATATATATATAGAGGATATATATATATATATAAAATTACTATACTATACAGTTATATATAACACACACTTATATGATTTAATATATATATATTTTATATATAATATATATATATATTATATATATATATATATCACTTAATAACCCACAATATATATCTTATATATATATATTATATATTAACCATATACACAACACACACACACACACACCACACACATACACACCACACAACACCCACACACACACCCCACACACAGACACACACCACACACACACACCAGATATATATGTATATATATATATATATATTTAATATATATTATATATATATATATATATATAATCACTATGTATAGATATGAATATATATATACACACATATATATATATACAATATATATATATATATACATATTTATATATATACACACAACACACACACCATATATATATATATTATATATATATATATATATTACATATATATATATATATATGAATGTATGTATTCTATATCATATATATATATATTATATATATATATATATATATTATATATTATATGCAATGTATGTATATATATATATTATACATAGGAGAGAGAGAGAGAGAGGAGAGACGAGAGAGAGATGAGGAGAGAGAGAGAGAGAGAGATGCCTATATATATATATAATATATATATATATATATATATATATATATATATATATATATATAAAGAGAGAGAGAAAGATAGACAGGCAGACAGACACAGAGAGAGAATAATGATAAGAGCAAAAGAAAATGAGAGATAAAACGTATCGCATTTTCACCTCCTTTCTAACGCCATTCTCCCATAAAGTAAACAGAAACAAAAAAAAGAAATATCCAAATAAAAAACAAACAAAACCCCGCCTTTCACAGGGTTCGCAGCCGCGGAACCTTCCAACACGTTTTAAACACGTTTTGACTCCCTTTTTCCTTCGTCCACTCACAAGTGACGTGTTGACCGAGGGAAAAGGGATGAGGGGAAGGAGGGGAACGGGAAACGAGGGCTTGGTGAGGGTTGAAAGGGCATAAGTTGGCGTCAATTAAGAGTGTCTGATGGATTACTCTTGGGAGAGGGGGGGTAGGGGGTAGGGGGGAGGAGTAGGAGGGGGAGGGGGAAAGGAAGGGGTGGGAGGAGGAGGAGGAGGGGACAGGAGTGGAGGGAGAAGGAGGAGGAGGAGGAGGAGGGGGAGGGGTGGAGGGATCAGGAGGAGGAGGGGACAGGAGTGGAGGGAGAAGGAGGAGGAGGAGGGGGGAGGGGTGGAGGGAGGAGGAGTAGGAGGAGGGGGAAGGTTGGTGGGAAGAGGAGAAGGAGGGAGGGGGAGGGGTGGTGGGAGGAGGAGGAGGAGGGGGAGGGGGGAGGGGTGGAGGGAAGAAGAGGAGGAGGGGTGGAGGGAAGAGTGAAGGGAGGAGGAGTAGGAGGAGGGGGAAGGTTGGTGGGAGGAGGAGGAGGAAAAGGAAGGGCTGGAGGGAGGAGTGAAGGGAGGAGGAGTAGGAGGAGGGGGGAAAGGGTGGAGGGAGGAGGAGGAGGAGGGAGAAGGGGTGTGTGTATGTGTATATATGTATATATATATATATATATATATATATATATATATATATATATATATACATATATATATATATATATATATATGTATGTATGTATGTATGTACATATACATATACACACACACACACACACATATATATATATATATATATATATATATATATATATATATATATATATAGATATATATATATATATATATCCTAGAGGCACAGCCAAGGAAGTCCCCGAGATGACCGCAAGTCACCGATAATTGGGCGAAGCAAGAACCCGGGGGGAGGGGAGGGGGAGGGGGGAGCGGAGGCACAAGCTAAGTGGAAAAAAAACGAAATTAGATTATGTCACGAGGCTATTAGCTTGTGTGTGTGTTTGTTTGTTTGTTTGTTTGTTTGTTTGAGAGTTCTTTCATGAGGGTAAGGGTTATTGCTTCTTTTTTTTCATTTTGTACATTATTCGGTGTCTCTCCTATCCTTTGTATCATTTGATATGATTAGTCTCTCTCTCTCTCTCTCTGTCTCTCTCTTTCTCTCTCTCTCTCTCTCTCTCTCTCTCTCTCTCTCTCTCTCTCTCTCTCTCTGTGATAATGATAATAATGGTAATGTTGATAATGGTAATAGAATTAATCATGATAATAACAATAGTAACACAAATGATAATAATGATAATAACAATACTACTGATGATAATCATGATTATGATGATAATAGTAGTAGTAATTAGGATAATCACGATAATAATGATATTAATGATAATGATGATAGTAATATTAATAGTGATAGCAATGGTAATGATAACATATTATAAACAATAACAATAATGCTCATAATAGTAATGATAAAGATAATGATAACTGAATATTGATAAAATACTAGACAGGAAATTAATCATAGATTAGAAATTGATTGGAAAACAAATCAATTAAATTTTGGCAACTGTCATCTTCTTCATACTCCCCCCCCCCTTCCCCTAATCCTTCATACCTTCCTCTTCCCCCGTTCTCCTATCCCTCTCCCTCTCTTTCTCCTCCTGTCCTTTTCTCCTCATGTCCCTTTGCTCCTTCTTCTATCCTCCTCTATCTATTCCTCTCCCCTTCTTTCTCCTATCCTCCGCCCATCTTCCGCCCACCCCCCCTACCCTCTCCACTTATCCTCATATGTCTCTCGTATTCCCCTTCCTATCCCTCTCCCCTTTTTCGTCTGCCTATCCTTATGTCCCTCTTCCTTCTGTTCTTCCTACCCCTTCCTCCTATCCCTCTCTCCCTTATCCTTCTCTTATCCTATCTCCCCCTTCCCCATCCTCCTACCCCTCCTCTTCCCCATTGTCCTTTCTCCTATGCTACGTCTCCCTGGTTCCCCTTTTCCTATTCCTCTCCCCTTCTTTCTCCTCCTATCCCCCCCCCCCCACTACACCTCCTTCATCCCCCTCATCTACTTCCTCCTCTACCTCCTCCCTCCCCCCTCCCCCCTCCCCTGCCTCCTCCTCCTCTTCCTCCTCCCCCTGCATTCCCCCCATCCTTCTCCCCTCTCTACCTCCTCCCCTTCCCCCTATTACCCCCTACCTCCCTACCCCTACCCCCCATACTGACGCAAATCCTCTCAGATGTTCAACTCTTTATGTTTTTTTATCTAGTTTTTTTAGTACAGTTTTTTTATTGTTTTTTTTTTTTTTTGTCTTGTTTACCTTTTTTTGTTGTGAGAATAGGTAAACAACTAAACCCAGAGAGAGAGAGATTCCTTCTCTCTCCCTTTCACACGCATATTTCACCGTGACAAACGAGCACGCCCCTTTTCGTCGCTCAATCTTCTGTGTGAATTTCCAAGATGAGAACTCGGGATGATTAACGAGCCAGGCCCTTTAGACTCGAGGGTTGTACGGATGGTCGACGCTCCCTTTTCTCTCTAATGGGATTTTCGACCTTATGGTGTTTGCGGGGGGAAAAAGATAGTAGAAGGGATGGGGGTTGGGGTAGGGGTGGTGGGGTCGTGGGTGGTGGGGGGAGGGGAGGAGGGGGGAGGGGAGAAGAAGGAGTGGGCGGGGCGTCACCCATAAGAAGAGCCTTATATTTGCCAGTTGTTCATTAATTTCGCCCATTTTCCGGTTGTTAGGTGATTTTGTTTAAGAATGACGTGACTTTGTGGTTGTTAATTGGTTGCGGGGGGAGGGCGTCGTGCGGGAGGGAGGGGGGCGTCTGGCAGATGTGGGGGGGAGGGAAGAGGAGGGAGGAGTGGTTGCTTGGGGGTAAGGGGATGTGTATGAAAGGGGGTAGGGGTGGGGATGGGGTAGGGTAGGGATGGGGGTGAGGGTAGGGGTATGTGTCCTTTTTTGTACTTCGTGTTTATCTATTTCTTTATTGGTCGGAACTGTTCGTGTGTTTGAGGATAGGTAAACATATGCGTATGTATAGATTGCATTTATATATATATATATATATATATATATATATATATATATATATATATATATATATATATATATATATATATTTATATGTGTGTACGTGTGTGTGTGTGTGTGTGTGTGTGTGTGTGTGTGTGTGTGCGTGTGTGTATACATATATCTATACAAATACACATACACAGACACATCCTCACACATATATATCTATTTATCTCTCTCTCTCTCTCTCTATCTATCTATCTACCTATCTATCTCTATTTGTCTATCTATATATGTGTGTGTGTGTGTGTGTGTGTGTGTGTGCGTTTTCTTTTTCTTTTTAATACATATTTCATCTTCCGGGAGGCCTAAAAGATATGTCATATCTAAGACACTAAAATAGGCTTGATATGTTCCATTTCGTAAAAAAAAATCAGCTTTACCTGAACTCTGTGAACCAGCCACACAAGAACAAAGAAAGAACACTGAACATGGAGAGTACATAAAAAAAAGATAGATTTGATCGCGTAAGATCTTGTTATGATAAGTCCTCTTTGTGGATGATCATCAGTTATTTCTGTTTCGGCTTTTTAATTAGGCCTTAATTAGCTCATAAATCGTTCAGAATCTCATTCGTATACGTCCTTTATTTCCCTTCTTACTTTGAACATTATTGCAGAACCGATGGAGTGTTCAGTCTTCTTTGTATAATTATAGAATCATTATTCATGAAATTACGTTGATTGTTAAATATAAATGAAATTTTGCTCCTATTTTCTTTTATTGTTACACTATCTATTTCTCGTCAGTGTTGCCACCTGCGGTACAGTTGTGCCAACGTGATACATTTTGAGGCTGGTGGTGCTTTGGTCCTACATCTTAAAATTATGCCACTTTCGGGATACCAAGCCATGGTATGAATGAGTAACAAGCCATGGTATGAATGAGTAACAAGCCTTGTTATGAATGGGTACCAAGCCATGTTATGAATGAGTACCAAGCCATGTTATGAATGGGTACCAAGCCATGTTATGAATGGGTACCAAGCCATGGTATGGATGGGTACCAAGCCATGTTATGAATGAGTACCAAGCCATGTTCTGAAAGGGTACTAAGCCATGTTATGAATGGGTACCAAGCCATGCTATGAATGAGTACCAAGCCATGTTATGAATTAGTAACAAGCCTTGTTATGAATGGGTACCAAGCCATGTTGTGAATGAGTACCAAGCCATGTTATGAATGGGTACCAAGCCATGTTATAGATGGGTACCAAGCCATGGTATGGATGGGTACCAAGCCATGGTATGGATAGGTACCAAGCCATGTTATGGATGGGTACCAAGCCATGGTATGGATGGGTACCAAGCCATGGTATGGATGGGTACCAAGCCATGTTATGAATGAGTACCAAGCCATGTTCTGAAAGGGTACCAAGCCATGTTATGAATGGGTACCAAGCCATGTTATGAATGGGCACCAAGCCATGTTATGAATGGGCACCAAGCCATGTTATGAATGGGTACCAAGCCATGTTCTGAAAGGGTACCAAGCCATGTTATGAATGGGTACCAAGCCATGTTATGAATGAGTACCAAGCCATGTTATGAATGGGTACCAAGCCATATTATGAATGGGTACCAAGCCATGTTATGGATGGGTACCAAGCCATGTTTTGAAAGGGTACCAAGTCATGTTATGAATGGGTAAAAAACCAGGTTATGCATGGGTACCAAGCCATGTTATGAATGGGTACCAAGCCATGTTATGAATGAGTACCAAGCCATGTTATGAATGGGTACCAAGCCATGTTATGAATGGGTACCAAGCCATGTTATGAATGAGTACCAAACCATGTTCTGAAAGGGTACCAAGCCATGTTATGAATGAGTACCAAGCCATGTTATGAATGGGTACCAAGCCATGTTATGAATGGGTACCAAGCCATGTTATGGATGGGTACCAAGCCATGATATGGATGGGTACCAAGCCATGGTATGGATGGGTACCAAGCCATGGTATGGATGGGTACCAAGCCATGGTATGGATGGGTACAAAGCCATGGTATGGATGGGTACCAAGCCATGTTATGAATGAGTACCAAGCCATGTTCTGAAAGGGTAGCTCTAGTAGTATCATCATGTTATGAATGAGTACCAAGCCATGTTATGAATGGGTACCAAGCCATGTTATGAATGAGTACCAAGCCATGTTATGAATGAGTACCAAGCCATGTTATGAATGGGTACCAAGCCATGTTATGAATGAGTACCAAGCCATGTTATGAATTAGTAACAAGCCTTGTTATGAATGGGTACCAAGCCATGTTATGAATGAGTACCAAGCCATGTTATGAATGGGTACCAAGCCATGTTATGGATGGGTACCAAGCCATGGTATGGATGGGTACCAAGCCATGGTATGGATGGGTACCAAGCCATGGTATGGATGGGTAGCAAGCCATGTTATGAATGAGTACCAAGCCATGTTCTGAAAGGGTACCAAGCCATGTTATGAATGGGTACCAAGCCATGTTATGAATGGGCACCAAGCCATGTTATGAATGGGCACCAAGCCATGTTATGAATGAGTACCAAGCCATGTTATGCATGGGTACCAAGCCATGTTCTGAAAGGGTACCAAGCCATGTTATGAATGGGTATCAACCCATGTTATGAATGAGTACCAAGCCATGTTATGAATGGGTACCAAGCCATGTTATGAATGAGTACCAAGCCATGTTATGAATGGGTACCAAGCCATATTATGAATGGGTACCAAGCCATGTTATGGATGGGTACCAAGCCATGTTTTGAAAGGGTACCAAGTCATGTTATGAATGGGTAAAAAACCAGGTTATGCATGGGTACCAAGCCATGTTATGAATGGGTACCAAGCCATGTTATGAATGAGTACCAAGCCATGTTATGAATGAGTACCAAGCCATGGTATGGATGGGTACCAAGCCATGTTTTGAAAGGGTACCAAGTCATGTTATGAATGGGTAAAAAGCCATGTTATGCATGGGTACCAAGCCATGTTCTGAAAGGGTACCAAGCCATGTTATGAATGGGTACCAAGCCATGTCATGAATGAGTACCAAGCCATGTTATGAATGGGTACCAAGCCATATTATGAATGGGTACCAAGCCATGTTATGGATGGGTACCAAGCCATGTTTTGAAAGGGTACCAAGTCATGTTATGAATGGGTAAAAAACCAGGTTATGCATGGCCGTTTAATGTTTGTTTACCATACCTTACTTATTACCAAGCCATGTTATGAATGGGTACCAAGCCATGTTATGAATGAGTACCAAGCCATGTTATGAATGGGTACCAAGCCATGTTATGAATGGGTACCAAGCCATGTTATGAATGAGTACCAAGCCATGTTATGAATGGGTACCAAGCCATGTTATGAATGAGTACCAAGCCACGTTCTGAAAGGGTACCAAGCCATAAAAAGCTACAGATTGTGTCTAAATGTAAAAGCGTAGAAGATAAACCAAAAAGGATAATAAACTAATGAGTTAATTGTTTTATTGTTTGTTTTTTTTGTGTGTGTTTTTAAGTTCAACAGATTTTTTTTTTTTTTTTTTTTTGGGGGGGGGAAGGGAACAAATTATCAAGCCAGTTTTTTAAAACTTTTTTAATGGCATTCCTGAAGACCATACACATAATAATCAGATGATTTTCTTCCAACTACGAAAATAGGAGAGTTAATAATCACGATTTTCAACCATTTTTATATGTGTTCGGGCTTATCATTACAGTACAAAGGGAAATTGTTTCTTAATAACAACTAATTAAAGAACCGATGTTTTCCAGTGACGCTTTGATTGTTTTTTTTTTTCTTCTTCTTTTTTTAAGGATTTTTTGGGAAGAATCTTATAAGCATCATCATATCATTCCTTTCTACACTTTTAATTTACTTTATTCATCTCCTCAATCGCTTCATTTTACATCTCCTTCTTGTTTATATTCGCCTTTTTTTCAAATTCCTCTCTTCCTTCTGTTTATTCTCTTCTCCCTCGACTCCTTCGGTGACTCTTAGCATCAGTCTATGTTCTTCTTGTCTTTCTCTTCTTTCCTTCCTTTCTTTTTTTATTTCTTCCTTCCTTTCTTTCTTATTTCTTTCTTCCTTCATTCCTTTCTTCCTTCCTTTCCCTCTTCCTTCATTTCTTCCTTTCTTATTGCTCTCTTCTTTCCTTCCTTTCTTCCTTTCTTTCTTTACTCTTTCTCTCATCCTTCCTTCCTTCCTTTCTTCCTCATATCTCTCTTCCTTCCTTCCCTCTTTCCTTCCTTCTTTCCATCCTTTCCTATTTCTCTCATCCTTCCTTCCTTCCTTCCATCCTTCATTCCTTTCTTCTTTCTCTCATCCTTCCCTCCTTCCTTCTTTCCTTCCTTATTTCTCTCATCCTTCCATCCTTCTTTCCATCCTTCTTTCTCTCATCCTTCCCTCCTTCCTTCCTTCCTTCTTCCCTTCCTTATTTCTCTTATCCTTCCCTCCTTCCTTTCTTCTTTCCATCTTTCTTTCTCTCATCCTTCCTTCCTTTCTTCCATCCTTCTTTCTCTCATCCTTCCCTCCTTCCTTCTTTCCTTCCTTATTTCTCTCATCCTTCCATCCTTCTTTCCTTCCTTCTTTCTCTCATCCTTCCCTCCTTCCTTCTTTCCTTCCTTATTTCTCTCATCCTTCCCTCCTTCCTTCCTTCCTTCTTCCCTTCCTTATTTCTCTCATCCTTCCCTCCTTCCTTTCTTCTTTCCATCTTTCTTTCTCTCATCCTTCCTTCCTTTCTTCCATCCTTCTTTCTCTCATCCTTCCCTCCTTCCTTTCTTCTTTCCATCCTTCTTTCCATCCTTCTTTCCATCCTTATTTCTCTCATCCTTCCTTCCTTCCTCCCTCTAGTGACGTCCGTACACGAAGTTCCCGAGACGCGCCCTCACAGCCAGCACGAAGGACTCGATGCCACACTCGTTGGTTCCTCGACGGATCTTGAAGTAGCCACGTTCGCCCCAGCCGCTGCCCCACGAGTTCTCGGCCAGCTGGTAGAGAAAGAGAGATAACAATAATAATAACAATAACGATAATAATAATGATAATGATGATAATAGAGACAACAGTAATGATAATAACAATAGAAACATTAAAAAAGAAAAACAATAACAAAACGAACACAACAGAAACAATAATAACAACACAGAATAAACCAA
>NW_028234420.1:19498806-19501306 GCF_977035675.1 Penaeus japonicus
ACGAAAGAGAGAAAGAGCAAGAGCAATCAGAGAGGCACCCCCCCCCCCCATTAGATAGAAAGAGTAAACGAAAGAGAGAAAGAGCAAGAGCAATCAGAGAGGCACCCCACCCCCACCCCCATCCCATTACCCATTACTTACCCATTCGGTGGGGGGGAAAGTGCCAGTCCGCAACCGCAGTCCCTCACTCGCCTTCCTGCCCCAGAACTGCGTGTAGTTAGTGGCCCTCCAACCATACCTCCTCGAGCCCTCGTTGATCTCTCGAATCAGGTCTTCGTTGACCATGCAAGGGTCGTTCTCGCACTCTGCCTCAGGTCCTTCGCACTTGCTGTGGTCGTGGTTGAAGGATAGGTAAACAAACAAACAAACAAAAAAGGGTAGAGAAATAAAAAATGAAAAAAAACGGATCGTTGAAAAGATTAGAAAATAAAAAGGTAGAGATTTTTTTTTTTTTTTTCAAATAACGATGATGAAATAAGAAAGGATGGATGAAAAGATTACAAAAATACAAAAAAGTTATGGAGGCACAATGAGGGGGAATTCATCGTTATTGAGTGATAATGTCTATATAAATTAAATTTATAAAGTGAGTTTTAATAAATCAATAGATTACAACAACATATATATGTATATGAATTGTATGATATGCCAAGGCGGAAGAACAAATGAAGTAAATATGATAGACAGATGATATATATATATATATATATATATATATATATATATATATATATATATATATATATATATATATATACAACCGTTATGATATATCATAAAGGAAGTACAACAAAGGTGAAAAAATATTCCTAGAGCAATGAAGTCGATTAAAGTTTAAAACATGATAGACATAAAAAAAAAAAAAATAACAAGAAAATTAGTATTTATATAAACAATATGGGTGTATCAGCGAGGAAGTATCCACTATGTAAGATAAACAAGAAAATAAACAATTAAAAAATAATTAAATAGATAAAAAATAAAAATAACTAATTTAGCAAGTAATGGACTTCCTAGGCATCTTCCACCAGCATATCCTCTCTCATGACTCAGATCACATAATGATGATAATTAATCTAATCCAAACCCTACGTTACCGAAAGACAACATCACTAAAGAAAAACAATTATGCAAATCAAGTCAACACACATCAATCTCACGTATATATAACTCACCATTCATTGCAATTAAAAGACTTCGTTCCGCCAAATGGAATCCGAAAACCTTCAACTTCACACTCTGCAGAAGAGAGAAGATTATCGTTAGGAAATGAATGCAACTTGGGATTAGTATCATCATCATCATCATCATCATCGCTATTGTCATTATCATCACTATCATCGTCATTATTGTTAATGGTTAATTTGATGAAATATTTCTATCTCTGCGATTCTCTATCTTCTGTTCCTCATATACCAATTTTCACTCATTCCCTATTTTTCCAAGACCCCCCCCCCTCCCCCCACACACACAAAACACCCGTCTCTCCTTCCCTCCCTCCCCTCCCTCTCTCTCCTCCCACACTAAACACCACCCACCCACTATAAACACACACCCACCCACACACCCTAAACACCAACCCAACCAACCCTAAATCCCCACCCACCCTAACCCTCACCTAAAACCCTAATCCTCACCCACCCACCCTAAACCTGCCACCCCAACCCTAACCCCCCCACCCACCCACCTTAACCCTCACCCACCCTAAAACCTAACCCCCCACCCAACCCACCCTAAAACCCTAACCCTCACCCACCCACCCACCCACCCAACCCACTCAAAAACCCTAACCCTCACCCACCCACCCACCCAACCCACTCAAAAACCCTAACCCTCACCCTCCCTAAAACCCTAATCCTCACCCACCTACCCTAAACCCGCCACCCCAACCCTAACCCCCCCACCCACCCACCTTAACCCTCATCCACCCTAAAACCTAACCCCCCACCCAACCCACCCTAAAACCCTAACCCTCACCCACCCACCCACCCAACCCACTCAAAAACCCTAACCCTCACCCACCCACCCACCCAACCCACTCAAAAACCCTAACCCTCACCCTCCCTAAAACCCTAATCCTCACCCACCCACCCTAAACCCGCCACCCTAACCCTAACCCCCCCACCCACCCACCTTAACCCTCACCCACCCTAAAACCTAACCCCCCACCCAATCCACCCTAAAACCCTAACCTTCACCCACCCAACCCACTCAAAAACCCTAACCCTCATCCGCCCACCCACCCAACCCACTCAAAAACCCTAACCCTCACCCACCCACCCACCCAACCCACTCAAAAACCCTAACCACCCCTACTACCTTTCTGCTGCAGTGTTCCCGGATCGTCGTTTTGTTCTGGAGGCGGCAGGGGGATTTCCGGCTTGACCCCAAGGCACACCTCGCGGAAGTCGGGGCAGCAGTCGTCCGGCTTGTCTCCGCCCGTGAGGCAGAACTCGTCGCAGTAGCAGAGGGTCCCGAGGATGGGCACGGCGCAGTCGTC
>NW_028234420.1:19521306-19531306 GCF_977035675.1 Penaeus japonicus
GAGGAGGAAGAGGAGGAGGAGGAGGAGGAGGAGGAGGAAGGAGGAAGGAGAAAGGAGGAGGAAGGAGAAAGGAGGAGGAGGAGAAAGGAGGAGGAGTAGGAAGAGAAGGAAGAAGAAGAAGGAGAAGAAGTAGAAGTAGAAGGAGAAGAAGAAGAAGAAGAAGAAGAAGAAGAAGAAGAAGAAGAAGAAGAAGAAGAAGAAGAAGAAGAAGAAGAAGAAGAAGAAGAAAGAAGAAGAAAAAAATCAAACTCCGTACCTTCTCCAGTTTCTCCAACTTCCCCGTATTCAGGAATTCTTCGATCTTGTCCGCAATCTTCGAACCGATACCCTTGATCTTCTTGGCCTCATTGCCGTCCTTAATGCGTGTGGGATATTCCCCAAGAGCTGCGGCAGCATTCCGATAGGCATTGTACTTGTGGATGTTGCGACTTACATTTCGTTCGTAGTCAGCCAGTTCTGTTTTAGGAAATGAATGGAATAATTTCTAAAAATGAAGATACAAACGATGACAGGAGGAGTATCCATATCAGTATCAAATGACACAATCTGTCAACAAAATCAACATAAAAAACAACGAGAAAATATCAAGCGATCATCGAGGCTTCCACGCCCTGTGCTCTGGCAAAGACTACCGAAACTCAACCACCAATGTTCTGGCAAGACAGAGCTAGGATTGGCTTCCTCTTCGACGATTAATTCCAGGGAGGAGGGGTAAATTTTCCGAATAACGCCGCGTTATGAAATACCACAAAAGTGGTATCGATGGATTCCTCTCAACCTCTACTATTCATATATAGTGAAATTAATGAGTGCTTGCACCCCTGGACCCCACAATCTGGGTCTCTTTTCTTAAGGCACTTCGTGCTACCTCGTCCTACTTCGGGGCATATTTCGCTTGCAAAATCTTAACCCAATGACCTACCTAACTTTGCCTAGTTTTAAATTAATCCCTAGCCAAAGGGGGGCTTCGCCCCCCCCTGGACCCCCCCTTTTTAGGGCACTTCGTGCAACATACCTTGGGCAAGATATCCCGAATCCACCATCCTCGCCCTGATATTCAAACATGGCTGTGTTTACGTATTTACGGATAGTAGCAAGCTGTGGACTGGAAACCCCCAAGGAATTACCTGCATGTGCTGTTATGTTCTCTCAACAGATGGCGTAATATTCCCCATTATTTAGAGTATAATTATAGTGCCCTCTATTGAGTGGTCGCGTCATCATCGGTCCTAGTTTCCTATCCTGAGGAATATATGAGACGAAGACTCCGTTGCTGTCATGTGAGGGTTATCCGTGTCGCGGCATTTTCATCTACAGGACTAATTACGCATCATAAGTATCACGAAGTGCCCTGAATAGGGGAGATCCACAGGGGGGCATAGCTCCCTCTTCGCAAAGGCTGACTTCAAAACTAGGGAAAGTGAAGTAGGTAGTTGGGTTAAGGTTTTCGTGATATCGAAGTAGCGTTAAAAAGGGGGGGGTGGTCCAGGGGGGGGGGTGAATTCCCCCCTCCTTGGCTAGGGCAAACTTCAAACCTAAGCAAAGTTAGGTAGATATTTGGTTAAGATTTTGCATACGAAATATGGCCGGAATTCACATTTTACCCCGTAATTTCCCTGATCAACTTCATGCACTCCCCTACTATCGGGACCAAGATTGTGGGCTCCAGAGGTGCAAGCGCTCATTAGTTTCACTATATATGAATAGTAGAGGTTGAGAGGAATCCATCGATACCACTTTTGTGGTATTTAGTGACGCGGCGTTATTCGGAAAATTTACCGCTATGTTTTTTAATGTATCTTACGTAACTCTTATAGTTTACAAAATAAACAATACTAGGAATTTAAAAAATCAATGAAATCTGAAGACACTTTTCATTTATAATATCTTTATGAAAATGAAAAAGAATACTTGAGAGGTCCCAGATGATTTAAATTAAAATAAAATATTAATTGAACCTCTTTATTGCCTATGTCTTAGTGGAAGAAATTTGTTGGCTTTTCCTGGTGGGAGGATACGGATGGAGGCCACAGCCATCACTTGACACTCTTGAATGTGTAAGTTGTGATATTAAACTTTATTTTATATTTGCTACAAATATGACATTGATGAAGTGACCTAGTATCTACTATATTAATAATAATAATAGTTATAATAACAGTAAAACTTACTAAAATTATAATATCAATTATGATAATAATAATGACAATAACAATAACAATGATAATAGTAATAGTTGTAGTAGTAGTAACAACAACAACAACAAACAACATACCAAGCAAGAACTCGCACAGATCACCATTGGGTTTCTGTGTACTCTCAAAACCTTTCCTCTTGCTGCTCATACTGAACAATCTGCTGAACAGGAGCGAAGAACCAGTAGAATCAGGAGAGCAGGACTGAAGGAAGGAAAACCCCCTCGGAGAAGAACAGGAGGAATGAAGAACAAGTTAGAACAGAACACGTTATCGCTGAGTCTTGTGTTCACGTGACGTAATATCTGTGACCTTCTTCTTCTTTCTCTAAGACTATAATATGCGTCTACAGTCCCTTGATCCGTGTCTTGTGTTTCTTTTCTTTCTTTTTTTCTAGTTCTTCACCGTCTATAGAATCATATCCATTATTATTCTTGAGCTCCAAAAGTACGGTAGTTTTTCCTTCGGGATTGCGTTGCCGACTGTAACTTGTTTGAACGTGATTCCACTCGAATGTAAACAAAGCACGTGTCGTACCTTTGTGAGGAATTGTTGTACGGATGTTTATTTTCGTGCTTTTTTTATTATTATCGTCTTGATTGTATGACGGGAAAGATCGAAGGAAAGAGAGCAAAAGGAAGACAAAGAAAGAAGTTCATAGAATACTTGGTAGAACGAATAGGAAGATGATTGAGAGTTGTGGATGTTCTCATTCTTTCCGGAAGACCGGAAAGAATGGCGGGCCATGATCGCCAACGTCATAAGACAGGCACTGCAGTAAAGTAAAGTAAATTATCGTCTTCATTAAAATCCTTGGGGCCATTTCCAGTGGTTAGTATGAATGCCTTGATATGTTTTTATGACATCGTGTGTTAGATTTGCGATGTGGTATGTCTTATTTTATTGTGAGGGCGCTTTTTATTTCGATTTCTCTTTCTCTCTCTTTCTCATTCTCTTTTTCTTTTTCTTTCTTTCTTTCTCTCTCTCTCTCTCTCTCTCTCTCTCTCTCTCTCTCTCTCTCTCTCTCTCTCTCTTTCTCTCTTTCTCTCTCTCTCTCTCTCTCTCTCTCTCTCTCTCTCTCTCTCTCTCTCTCTCTCTCTCTCTCTCCCTCTCTCTCCCCCCCCCCCTCTCTCTCTCTCTCTCTCTCTCTCATTCCCTCTATATATATATATATATATATATATATATATAAATATATATATATATATATATATATATATATATATTATACAATAAGCAAGTCACTCTTATTTTAATCCCGTTCTCTATATCACTGCATGAAAGAAAAATATATTTCAACATAAACTATTCTATACTAGAATATAGTATAAGTAATGCATACTTCGAATTAATGGTGTACCGAATTGATACCTTTTTTTGCAAATCAGGATTATTTTTTGTGATCGATAATTATTATTAGTATCTTTTATTAAAAGTGGCAGAAGAGAGAGAGAGAGAGAGAGAGAGAGAGAGAGAGAGAGAGAGAGAGAGAGAGAGAGAGAGAGAGAGAGAGAGAGAGAGAGAGAGAGAGAGAGAGAGAGAGAGAGAGGGGGGGGGAGAGAAGAGGAGAGGAAGAGGGAAAGAGAGAGATTGAGAGAGGGAGAGAGAGAGAGAGAGAGAGAGAGAGAAAGAGAGAGAGAGAGAAGAGAGGGAGAGGAAGAGGGAAAGAGAGAGATTGAGGGAGGGAGAGAGAGAGTGAGGGAGAAGGGAAGAGAGGGAGAGAGAATGAGAGAGGGAGAAGGAGAGAGAGGGAGAGTG
Source organism: Penaeus japonicus (assembly GCF_977035675.1). Lineage (NCBI taxonomy): Eukaryota > Metazoa > Arthropoda > Malacostraca > Decapoda > Penaeidae > Penaeus > Penaeus japonicus. The sequence goes on from NW_028234420.1 coordinate 19,525,260, forward strand.
AGGGAGGAGAGAGAGAGAGAGAGAGAGAGAGAGAGAGAGACGAGGCAGGGTAGGAGGAAGAGAGAGGGAGAGGGAAGGGGAAGGGAGAGAGAGAGGAGGGGAGGAAGATAGATAGATAGATAGATAGATAGATAGAGAGAGAGAGAGAGAGAGAGAGAGAGAGAGAGAGGAAGAGAGAGAGGGGGAGAGGGGAGGGAGATAGTTATACAGATAAATAGAGAGAGAGAGAGAGAGAGAGAGAGAGAGAGAGAGAGAGAAAACAATGCAAATATCTTTCAATTTCTAATATAACTGTTCAAAGGATATCTATATAAAAGCAGCATAAAGAAAATACATCCGCTGTCCTGTGAATCGAATTAATTCGTAACAGGTGAGAGAAAGTATTTAAGTGTATGTTTGTATGTATGCTGTACATGCATACATATTTGGCACATTGTAACACATATATTGTTGCACATGATCAAACATAATGAGCATTAAACCTTCTCTCTCTATTTCTTCCTCTCTCTCTCTCTCTCTCTCTCTCTCTCTCTCTCTCTCTCTCTCTCTCTCTCTCTCTGTCTCTGTCTCTCTCTCTTTCTCTCTCTATTTCTTCCTCGCTCTCTCTCTCTCTCTCTTTCTCTTTCTCTCTCTCTCTATTTTTTTTCCTCGCTCTTTCTCTCTCTTTTTCTCCTTCTCTTTCTCTCTCTCTCTTTCCCTCTGTCTCTCTCTTTCTCTCTCTCTCTCTCTCTATCTATCTATCGCTCTCTCTCTCTCTCTCCCTTTCTCTCTCTTCCTCTCTCTTTCTCTTTCTCTCTCTATTTCTTCCTCGCTCTCTCTCTGTGAGGGTTGTCTTAGTCTATCGTAACTGACAAACCAGCACAAAATAGGGGGTGATGTCAGACACAGGGTTTGAACGTTACAGGTTTATTCCATAACGCAGATAGTCTGTCGTTATGGTGCACGAAAGATATATTCACTACAGCTCAGGGTCACAGCAATAAACAATATCACAACACGCGTAAACAGGCGGAGAAATCGGGCGTCAGTGGTACCGTGTCGATTCCCGGTCTGTCGGTGTGTTCCAAACATCCTGCTTATATGGGAAGGCTTCGCATCCGTCGTCCCCAATGGTGGTAATGTGGACAGGTAGTCTGGAATGTAGGAGGCGTGACTATCGAGGAATTAAGCTCGTTCTGAGGGTCTCAGGTACTTGGAAAGGCAGCCATGAGTAAGCCACCCATCACTCAAAGTTAACCTGACCTGACCTCGTGATTGCCTCACTAGTTAATAGTACGAAAATTCCTATATTTGTATATGGATCTATTGCTGTAATGAATATCTAATATAAGCATAATATATACTGTAATTCTATATAAGCATTCTATATCATTCTCTCTCTCTCTCTCTCTCTCTCTCTCTCTCTCTCTCTCTCTCTCTCTCTCTCTCTCTCTCTCTCTCTCTTTCTCTCTCTCTCTCTCTCTTTCTCTCTCTCTCTCTTTCTCTCTCTCTCTCTCTCTCTCTAGTTCTTCCTCGCTCTTTCTCTCTTTCGTTCTCTCTCTCTCTCTCTCTCTCTCTCTCTCTCTCTCTCTCTCTCTCTCTCTCTCTCTCTCTCTCTCTCTCTCTCTCTCTCTCTCTCTATTTCTTCCTCGCTCTTTCTCTCTCTCGTTCTCTCTCTCTCTCTCTCTCTCTCTCTCTCTCTCTCTCTCTCTCTCTCTCTCTCTCTCTTTCTCTCTCTCTTTCTATTTCTTCCTCGCTCTCTCTCTCTCTCTCTCTATTTCTTCCTCGCTCTTTCTCTCTCTCGTTCTCTCTCTCTCTCTCTCTCTCTCTTTCGCTTTCGCTCCCTCTCTCTATATTTCTTTCTCGCTCTTTCTCTCTCTCGTTCTTTCTCTCTCTCGTTCTCTCTCTCTCTCTCTCTATTTCTTCCTCGCACTTTCTCTCTCTCTCTCCTTCTCTCCCTCTCTCTCTCTCTCTCTCTCTCTCTATTTCTTCCTTGCTCTTTCTCTCTCTCGTTCACTTTCTCTCTCTCTCTCTCTCTTTCTCTTTCTATCTCTCTCTCTCTCTATTTCTTCCTCGCTCTTTCTCTCTCTCTCTCTCTCTCTCTCTCTCTCTCTCTCTCTCTCTCTCTCTCTCTCTCTCTCTCTCTCTTTCTCTCTCTCTCTCTATTTCTTCCCCCCCCCTCTCTCTCTCTCTATTTCTTCCTTTCTCTCTCTCTCTCTCTCTCTCTCTCTCTCTCTCTCTCTCTCTCTCTCTCTCTCTCTCTCTCTCTCTCTCTCTCTCTCTTTCTCTGTAACTTTGCCATATCCATTTGTATTTATGCTTTATGTTTGCTGTCATTGTTATTATGTCCACTGAATATTACTTGCATATCTATGCTTTCGCTATTGCATTCTAAATAATGCACTCAGCAATGCAATCTGTATCTTCCATGTCATTCTATTTGCTACATATATCTCTGACCACATACACATACATACACACATATACGTAGGTTCGTTGCTTCACTTACCTGTTTACTCATCTCTACCTGTCGGGTTTTGTCGGGAAATGTGTAACAGCCCTTTTTAATTAAATGAATACAGGATGGACTACTGATATGTGGCAGTAGCAACGTATAGAGAGTCTGCAGGATGATCTAGAACTTTCTCTTTTTCTTTTTAGGGTGTGGGTAGATGTATAGAATTCGAAACCGGGTATTTGGTTTATGGCTGGAGTTTGTATTGTGGGTGTTTTCTAGTTATCTTTTTTTTTTTTGTTTTGTTTTTTTGCTAGAACTTGCTCCAAGTAACTAAATCATTTAGTATTAAGAAGGTGCTATGTCATTCTGCAAAAGTAGATCCATTTAAATGATAAAATGCAATTAAATCGTAAGTTAAAATCAAACTTAAAAAAAAAAAAAAAAAAAAATTCAATACAAAGGCAAGTTCCCAAAATCCATATCAATCAGCGAGGAATGAAACGTCAGTTGGTTTTTTGAAATTCTAATGTTAATTCATTCGTAATTTCAAAGTGAAGCGATGGCTAGTAGCGCATCTTTCACTGATTCCTTGTTCTTTGATTTTAACATATTTGGTGAAAAGTATACTTGCATTATGCTTTACTGTGTATTACTACTTCGATAATGAAAACAAAGCATTTTAAGGGACTGGCATACTTACAAAATCCTTCTTCTTCTCAGCTTATCCCTATTCGGGGTCGCCGTTTTTTATGAGCTTTCTCCAAGTACTCCCATTGTATACTATTGTTATATTATCTATGTTCTTTTCCTTCAAGTCCCTTTTTATACAATCTTTCCATCTGGTTTTGGGTATACCCTTTCTTCTATTCCCTTCTACTTCCATTTCCATAACCTCTCTCCCAACATGTTCTTCACCCTCCCTTCTCTTTACATGGTCATACCACCTCAGCCTAGACTCTTGGATTTTCTTTGAGACTTCCCCTACTTTGGCTGTCCCTCTGATATATTAATTTCTGATCCTATCTTTCCTGGTAACTCCTGACATCCACCTAAGCATTTTCATCTCTGCCACATCTAACTTTCTTTCTTCTTTATGTTTAAGAGGTGCTGCTTCCAGGCTGTAGGTTAAGGCTGGTCTAACTACGGTTTTATGTACCTTTCCTTTAAGTTTAACTGGCACTCTTTTATCGCAAATGACCCCTGACACCTTCCTCCACTTGTTCCATCCACACTGAATTCTATGAGTAACTTCCCTTTCCATCCCTGTACTTTCATCTACCATAGACCCAAGGTATTTAAAGGTATTTGTTCTTTTCAACGTATTTCCATTCAGTTGTATTGAGGCCAATTGGTCACCCATATCAGTTGAGAAGTACTCTGTTTTAGACCTGCTAATTTTCATGCCTCTACTCTCTAATGCACATCTCCATTCTTCTAACTTGGTTTCTAATCCTCTTCTACTTTCTGTTATTAACACTACGTCATCTGCATATAAAATGCACCATGGTGGGTCATCCCTAACATTTTGAGTAATAACATCGAATACAATATTAAATAATAATGGGCTAAGTGCTGACCCCTGGCGTAGACCAACCTTCACATGGAAGTTTTCCGTTGTTCCTACTGTGCTTCTAATTCTAGTAGTAACATCCTTATAGCATTCTTTGATAACCCTTAAATACTTTTCTTGCACTCCTCTTTCACGTAGCCCTCTCCAAACCTCCTGTCGTGGCACCCTATCATATGCTTTCTCCAAATCGATGAATACCATATGTAACACTTTCTGTTTTTCCTGATATTTTTCCATTATTTGCCTAAGGGAGAAAATACCATCAATTGTCCCAAATCCTTTCATAAAGCCCAGTTGTTGCCTACCAATTTCCATCACTTGCCTAAGCCTACTGTCCAAAATTAAAATTCTAAAGCTCAGAAAATGTTTAAATGTCATTAATATATTATCTTCACCATCAACTAGTGGGATTTTCTTTTTGAAAATTGAAACCATAGGGACACGCCAATGTGTTGGCTTTACCATATTAAAAGTTATCCTATTTTATCCTGTTTCTCGCTCTACATTTTTATTATTTTTTCAACTTCAGTGTTTATCTCCCCTGCGTATTGTTTCTCATTCGTAAATCATTTTAATCATTTCATCATTTCCATCTGAGGCATCTGTTGGGTGCTTGGTTTACCAGCAGGATTACGCAAGAAAAAAAAAAAAAAAAAAATGTGATGAAATATGTGAGCGGGTTGGCCACTGCACACGGACCAGGAGATTTTTTTTTCTTTCTTTTTTTTGTTTTTTTTTTTAGGGTGTGGGTAGATGTATAGAATTCGAAACCGGGTATTTGGTTTATAGCTGGAGTTTGTATTGTGGGTGTTTTCTAGTTATCTATTTTTGTTTATTATCTATTTTTTTCTATCCTTTTGGTATCTTTTCTTTACTAATTATCTATTTATTTATATTTCATTATCAATGCTGTTTCTTTCCTTTTAGTATCCTTTGCTTTCTAGTAATCTAGTTTTTTTTAAATTTCATAATCAATGTTTTTTTTTCTCTCTCTCTCTTTTCTGGTATCCTTTGTTGTCCCTTTTTCTCATATCATTATCAATGTTGTTGTTTTTTCTTCTTCTTCCTTTTTCGATATCGTTTGAGTTATAAATAAAGCCGAGCCTTCCAGCATCCCCAAGATACATATTTTCCGGATGTCAGATGATGCAACCTTACCCGAGAGTGATAGGACCGGCCCGTCATCCCGCGCCCTGTGATCTTCATTCTCGCAGCCTCCCAGTCTTCGGAATCCTTTTTTGGTCGCTTGGAACTAGTTTTATGTAATGGGTTTGTGCTTAAGCATGTTGTTCCCAGTATCTGGAGTTTCTTTATGAAGTATGTAAATATATATATATATATATATATATATATATATATATATATATACATATATACAGATACACACACACACACACACACACACACACATATATATATATATATATATATATATATATATATATATATATATATATATATATATATATGTATATGTGTGTATATATGTATATGTATATGTATATATATATATATATATATATATATATATATATATATATATATATATATATATATATGTGTGTGTGTGTGTGTGTGTGTGTGTGTGTGTATGTATATATATATATGTATATATATATATATATATATATATATATATATATATATTATACATACGCACACACACACACACACAACATATATATATTTATACATTTATATATATATATTTATATATATTACATATATATGCATATATGTTTTTTTCATATATATACATATATACACACATATACATCTATATATAAATATATAAATCTAAACTTATATATATAAATATATATTTATATATATATATATATATATATGTGTGTGTGTGTGTGTGTGTGTGTGTGTGTGTGTGGTGTGAGAGTGTATGTATATATATATATATATATATATATATATATATATATATATATATATATATGCACACACACACACACACACACGCGCGCGCGCGCGTGTGTGTGTGTGTGTGTGTACGTATGTGTGTGTGTGTGACGGGCAGCAACAAAAGCG
>NW_028234420.1:19536306-19540558 GCF_977035675.1 Penaeus japonicus
CCGATTACAGTAATAGAGGGTGTAATTAGGCGTAGATTGAAATCCAAAACGTCGATGGTACCTCCTCCTCTCAACACCAATAGGAAGGCAGTCTTTAAGGACGCTTATCCACGGTCTCTATCGCGCACCAGCTTCAGAAAGGGACGACATACAACAAGAGACCAAGAGACCGACCTCTCTAAACACCAATAGGAAGGCAGTCTTTAAGGACGCTTATCCACGGTCTCTATCGCGCACCAGCCTCAGAAAGGGACGACATACAACAAGAGACCGACCTCTCTCAACACCAATAGGAAGGCAGTCTGTTACCGCTAACGGTAGTAAGAGAAGGAAAGGAAGGAGAAGGAAAGGAAGAAACAGAAAGAAATCGCCGCGGAGACCACGGCAAAATAACACATGTCCAGAAAGGCCTCTATGTGTGGCCCGACCATAATCCCGTGATTGTCGTCGCCGGCGCTGACTCCGCAGCTACGATAACATAGGCCAGGAGAGGCCGCCATGTGGCCTGACCGTGATTATAAACAAGTAAAACCCATTCGAGTAAAGAACAAGACCCTTGTTCTATAGACACACTTGTAGTCTAGACACACACACGACAGGCAAGGCGTAGACACCATCGTGACGACACGTAGTAATTGGGAGAGTCCACTAGTTCCGCTAAGTGTATGTATAATCGCTATTACTAAATTAACAGTGTATAAGTGATATATTAATCTTTATAGATGTATGGATTACAATGTAACCTACCAGGATGGAACCAGTGATTGTATTGTTCTTAAGCTTCAAGTCTTTATACATTGTGACACTGTACTTGTTTACAGGTTTTGACCGCTTTCAATAAATTAGAGAGTGAGTTCTACACTGTGGTATCAGTCGTCCTCATATTGACCAATCAAATACATGCTCCGTTGATAACGGCGGCAATAGTCAAAACACTAAGGACCTGAATTTGCTACTGCAAAGGACCACGAACCGCTGGTTACGAGAACGACGAGGAGGCAAGAGGACACCGTGAGAGGCGAGTGCCTGGGGAGCGGCGTGTGAGTGTGTGGGTGTGAGTGCGGGCGTAACGCACGGCGCGAGACAGAGTAAAGATAAAACCTACGGAGATTACGCTCCATACTTCACGTCCACTGACCGAAAGTGATGCGACGTGAGATGTGTCCACTGAGGTGATTATTAAATTAAATAATTAAGAAACAAAACTTGAAAGAGCACTGGGTGCTGATATAAGTTGAAACAAAACGTGAAAGAGCACTGGGTGCTGATATAAGTTGAAACAAAACGTGAAAGAGCACTGGGTGCTGATATAAGTTGAAACAAAACGTGAAAGACCACTGGGTGCTTATATAAAGTGAAACAAATGTGGAAGAGCACTGGGTGCTCATATAAATTGAAACAAATGTGGAAGAGCACTGGGTGCTTATATGAATTAAATTCGAATTATAATCTAGGTGATCAGTGATGTGATAAAGTGATCGGTGATGCATAGAAAAAGGTAAATAAAGAGATAATATAGTTGATCGGTGATGGGATATTAAAAGGTAAAATAAATAAATAATCTAGTTGATCGGTGATGCGATAGATAAAGGTAAAATAAATAAATAATCTAGTTGATCGGTGATGCGATAGAAAAAGGTAAAATAAATAAATAATCTAGTTGATCGGTGATGCAATAGATAAAGGTAAAATAAATAAATAATCTAGTTGATCGGTGATGCGATAGAAAAAGGTAAATAAAGAGATAATCTAGTTGATCGGTGATGCGATAGAAAAAGGTAAAATAAATAAATGATCTAGTTGATCGGTGATGCGATAGAAAAAGGTAAATGAAGAGATAATCTAGTTGATCGGTGATGCGATAGAAAAAGGTAAAATAAATAAATGATCTAGTTGATCGGTGATGCGATAGAAAAAGGTAAATAAAGAGATAATCTAGTTGATCGGTGATGCGATAGAAAAAGGTAAATTAAATAAATGATCTAGTTGATCGGTGATGCGATAGAAAAAGGTAAATAAAGAGATAATCTAGTTGATCGGTGATGCGATAGAAAAAGGTAAATTAAATAAATAATCTAGTTGATCGGTGATGCGATAGAAAAAGGTAAATAAAGAGATAATCTAGTTGATCGGTGATGCGATAGAAAAAGGTAAATTAAATAAATAATCTAGTTGATCGGTGATGCGATAGATAAAGGTAAATAAAGAGATAATCTAGTTGATCGGTGATGCGATAGAAAAAGGTAAATTAAATAAATGATCTAGTTGATCGGTGATGCGATAGAAAAAGGTAAATAAAGAGATAATCTAGTTGATCGGTGATGCATAGAAAAAGGTAAATTAAATAAATAATCTAGTTGATCGGTGATGCGATAGAAAAAGGTAAATAAAGAGATAATCTAGTTGATCGGTGATGGGATAGATAAAGGTAAAATAAATAAATAATCTAGTTGATCGGTGATGCGATAGATAAAGGTAAAATAAATAATCTAGTTGATCGGTGATGCGATAGATAAAGGTAAAATAAATAAATAATCTAGTTGATCAGTGTTGTGATAAGTGATAAATGAAATAAAATAATAATTGGGTACTCAATCAAATAAAATAGCTGGACGAGCACTGGGAGCTCAAAGGTTATAGAAGAGAAGCTGGACGAATAAATACAATGAATAAATAATTTAGTAAATAAGTGATGTGATAAAAAAAAAAAAAAAAAAAAAAAAAAAAAAAAAAAAAGGGAGCTCACGAGAAATGGAAAAGAAGCTGAGCAAGCACAGGGTGCTCACAAGAAATATAAGAGAAGCTTAACGAATAATTAAAATGAATAAATAATTTAGTAAATTAGTGATGTGGTAAATGAAATTAAATAAAAAATGGAAGCTCACAAGAAATGGAATAGAAGCTGAGCGAGCACTGGGTGCTCACAAGAAATGGAAAATAATCTGAACGAACACTGGGTGCTCACAAGAAATGGAATAGAAGCTGAGCGAGCACTGGGTGCTCACAAGAAATGGAATATAATCTGAACGAACACTGGGTGCTTACAAGAAATGGAATAGAAGCTGAATGAACACTGGGTGCTTACAAGAAATGGAATAGAAGCTGAACGAACACTGGGTGCTTACAAGAAATGGAATAGAAGCTGAGCGAGCACTGGGTGCTCATAAGAAATGGAATAGAAGCTGAGCGAGCACTGGGTGCTCACAAGAAATGGAATATAATCTGAACGAACACTGGGTGCTTACAAGAAATGGAATAGAAGCTGAATGAACACTGGGTGCTTACAAGAAATGGAATAGAAGCTGAACGAACACTGGGTGCTTACAAGAAATGGAATAGAAGCTGAACGAACACTGGGTGCTTACAAGGAATGGGATATAATCTGAACGAACACTGGGTGCTTACAAGAAATGGAATAGAAGCTGAACGAACACTGGGTGCTCACAAGAAATGGAATAGAAGCTGAATGAACACTGGGTGCTTACAAGAAATGGAATAGAAGCTGAATGAACACTGGGTGCTTACAAGAAATGGAATATAATCTGAACGAACACTGGGTGCTCACAAGAAATGGAATATAATCTGAACGAACACTGGGTGCTTACAAGAAATGGAATATAATCTGAACGAACACTGGGTGCTTACAAGAAATGGAATATAATCTGAACGAACACTGGGTGCTCACAAGAAATGGAATATAATCTGAATGAACACTGGGTGCTTACAAGAAATGGAATATAATCTGAACGAACACTGGGTGCTTACAAGAAATGGAATATAATCTGAACAAACACTGGGTGCTTACAAGAAATGGAATATAATCTGAACGAACACTGGGTGCTCACAAGAAATGGAATATAATCTGAACGAACACTGGGTGCTTACAAGAAATAGAATATAATCTGAACGAACACTGGGTGCTTACAAGAAATGGAATAGAAGCTGAGCGAGCACTGGGTGCTCACAAGAAATAGAATTGAAGCTGAACGAACACTGGGTGCTCACAATAAATAAAATAAGAAGCAAAGACAATACAGCGGATCACGTCAATTAAAGGAAGAAGCCATAGAAGTACTGGGGCTCACATTAAATTATTAGAAATGAATTTACTGACGAAAAAATCGGATAGTGGGGGAGAAACGCTTCACACTCTGCAAAACAGCCTGGTGAGGGACAGGGCTGAACTTACTGACGCCCAGGAACACAAAAAATTGGAAGAAGTTACAGTAGTCGGAGAGGAGGTTCACGATCT
>NW_028234420.1:19543158-19548158 GCF_977035675.1 Penaeus japonicus
CATTACCATGGATACCCGAGTGTCCAGGTACCCATATCAGTTTGATTGATTTATTGGCACTATGCATTTTACGAATGATATTACCCTGTATTTCATTATAGGTGGTTTCTAGTGATTTAATGGCTTTAATTGAACTTAACGAGTCTGAAAAAATGACTATTCTATCGTGGGTCGTCGATAGGGCAAAATCTAAAGCTTTATCTATTGCAAAAAGTTCGGCAAGAAAGATCGATGTATGATTCGGCAATCGAAATCTCAACTGACATTCAGTCGACCATACACCCGCACCCACACACTCGTCTGTCTTGGACCCGTCGGTATATAAATGAAAAAAGGAAAGATGTTTAATTAGGATCTCTCTGAACCTCTGGCGTACCTCCACCTCCGACACCGTGGCTTTGGCTGATGGTAGCCAGTCTACAACAGTAGAAAAATTGGGTGTTTCCCACGGTGCTATATTTGACTGAACCAGGGTATCGATGGTAGAGAGATCTATACCGACTTTTTCTGTGAGGTCATGGAGTCTATTGCCCAGCGGCTTCCCGCCGCGATACTGGGGCCCTACCTGCCGGCGCAAAACATCTCTGTTGGGATGTTGGGGCTGCCTGGCTACCTTTGCGGCATAGGTCAGCGCAAGCTGGCCGCGTCTAAGACGGAGGGGAGGTACTCCCGACTCTACCTCTAGGCGCTCGGTGCGAGTGCACTTAAGGGCTCCAAGACAGACGCGTAAACACGCATTCTGCACAACATTCAAACCTTTCAGAGTTGAGCTCGTTGCCGAGCCATACACGATTGACCCATAATCTACTTTAGATCTAATCAGGGATTTATATAACATCAGTAAAGACTTTCTATCAGCTCCCCATTTGTGTCCAGAAATGCACTTTAATAAATTGAGTGCTTTTTGACATTTATTCTTTAATTGACCAATGTGGTCTTTCCAATTCAATCTACTATCAAAGAGTAGTCCAAGAAATCTAGCTGAATTTTGAATAGGTATTGGATGGTTGTCTAGAGTTAGCCTGATGTTGGGCTTTCTCCTATGTGTAAAAACCACGCCAATACTCTTTTTAATGGAAAACTTAAAACCCCACTGGAGGCCCCAGTTATGAATCATATCCAGTGCCAATTGGATCTGATTTGCCGAGAACTCTGCATTATTGCTGGAGTGCCATAATGCACAATCATCGGCGTACAGTGAGTATTTAAGATTCCGAGGAGGAGATGGTAAAATGTCATTTATTACACATAAAAATAATGTGGGAGACAAGACACTTCCTTGTGGGACCCCGTTTGCCTGGACAAAAATGTCCGAGAAAGTGACGTTGTCAGAAAATAATTTGACAGAAAACGTTCTGTCAGAAATGAAATTTTGGATAAAACAAGGCAAGTTTCCACGTAATCCGAAAGCATAAAGTTTTCTGAGTAGGCCATGTCGCCAAGTCATGTCGTAGGCTTTTCTATGTCTAAGAATACTGATATCAAAAAATGCTTTTTGGCAAATGCCTCATGAATGTGACTTTCCAGTTTTACTAGCTGATCGAGAGTTTGGCGTCCCTTTCGGAAGCCGCACTGCTCGTCAACTAGTAAATTTCTGGTATTTAAAAAATGCAATAGCCTACTATTAACAATTCTTTCCATGACCTTGCATGAGCAACTTGTCAACGCAATTGGGCGGTAAGAGATGGCGGATCTGGGATTTCCCCCTCCTTTCAATATGGGAATGATGTGGGCGAAGTGCCATGAATTTGGAAAAGTCTGGCTTTTCCAAATATCATTGTACACTTCTAGCAACTTAATCATGTCATCATGATTAAGATGCTTTATCATCTCATATCGAATCTCATCGGGGCCTGGGGATGTTCCTCTACAGGCTTCTAGGGCTCGGACAAGCTCATTCATTGTTAGATCTTTATTGTAATCAAAAATATCTCCTGTGGCAAAGTGAATTGGTTGCAGCTCGGCTGCTTCCTTGGTGGTCAGGAATGCAGGGTTGTAATTTTCCGAGCTGCTTGTATAAGAGAACTGCCTGGCGATTGTGTTAGCAATGTCTCTAGGTTCATCATAATTATTTCCCTCATGTAAGATGTTTCTGATTTTTATTGATTGTTTTTTTTCTATTGATTCTATTGACTGTGGACCAAACCTCTGAAATTTTAGTATTGCTGTTTATCGTAGAGACAAAGCTTCGCCAGGAGTCTCTTTTGGCTTGTCTGATTGTTCTACGAGCCCTAGCTCTCGCTTGTTTGTATTTGCGAAAGTTCTCATTTGTGATATTATTATGGAAAAGCCTGTAGGCCCTATTTCGTTCACATAGCGCCCTGCGGCAATCTGGTGTCCACCATGGAACTCTATGCTTAACGCTATCTGTCGAAGTCTTAGGTATGGTTGCCATTGCTGCATTTATAATACAATTTTGAACACTTTACTTTATCATCAATGGTTTCTCCAACAACTTCGAGCTTGACGCTCCTTGTGAAGGCGACCCAATCTGCTCTTTTTACGTTAAATTTGGGTGCTGAAGGCGTCCTCGTGGTGTCGCATGAATATTGAATACAAATAGGAAGGTGATCGCTTCCCAACGAGTCGTCAATGGTGTGCCACAGGCACTTGGCTGCTAGTGTTGAGGAAACCAGTGATAGGTCTATAAAGCTCAAATTACCGGTATTATCGTCTATTCGCGTTGGACTACCATCATTTAGAAGAACCAGATCAGAGTCGTTGATCAACTTAACTACTTGCTCACCTCTACCATTCACCCGTGGGGAACCCCATGATGTATGACGAGCATTGAAATCTCCTAGAATTAATTTATTGTTTGGCAGACTGTCCTGAATAGCAAAAAGCTCATCATAGATTAACCTTTTATCAGGTGGACAGTAAGCAGAGCATATAGTCAGATACGTGTTATTGAATTTTACTTTGCATGCGACGTGTTCCAAAGTAGAATTAATCGTCACTTCAATGAAAGGGAGATTCTGGTGGATGTACATGGCGACTCCGCCTCCACCCCTTCCCTCTCGGTCTTTTCTACAAAGATGGTAGTTTCTTAGCGATACGACCTCGTCAGAGACTTGGTCGTTTAAATGGCTTTCTTGTAGTACGATAATATCGGGAGCATAGGACGAGGCTAATAATCTAAGAGAGTTTAATTTTGATCTAAGACTTAGACAGTTCCATTGTATAATGGTATACGCGTGGATTACGTTTTATGGGGTTTGGAAGTGCCTTGTCCGGTGGTTTTTATTTTCTTTTTTTGGGAGGGAGGCGCCTCCTCCTCTCCCTCGCTTCCCGAGGGCCTCTCTCGGGAATTTTTGGAGACAGTAGTCTCCATGGCCTGCTCCCCTCCACCAGAGAGACGCCCGGCGGAGGATGATCTGCTCTTACGAGCAGAACTACCACCAGACGAAGTTCTAGTGGGGGTCGCCTGGACTAGAAGGTGCGATCCGGATTGTGATTTGGTATCGACCTCCTTAAGATGCTGTTTTTGCTGGGTTGATTCAGCAATTTCTTTAATTGTCTTGTTCAATTCTTTGATCTGATTCATTAAGTCCTTTACCGTTTCTTTTAATTCTGCAATTTCCTGATCCTTAACTGCGAGCTGCTGATTAACACTGCTTGCACTGGAAACAGTGTTAGTTACTGCTGAGGCGTAAGAAGTATTGGTTTGCTTGTCAAACCTTCCACTTTCTTCTTGGCCTCACGGTAGCTAACATCGTGTTCTCTCATGTATGCTAATGTCTCAGTCTCCTTCTTCAGGCTACTGCAATCAGCAGAGCCTGACTGATGGGGACCTCCACAGTTAGCACACTTGAGTGTCTTTTCCGTGCATTCAGTGGTATCGTGTTCTCCAGTACATTTACCGCAAGTGAATTTGTTAGTATCCTTATCATTGCATCTTAATGAGGTGTGTCCAAATTTTTGGCATCTATTACACCGCATTGGCTTTTGAATGTAAGGTCGTACTTGAACAATCTCATATCCGATTTTGACAGTACTTGGAATTTTATTTGAAGCAAAGGTCAAGAAACACAATCCGGTCTTTGTTCGCGCATTCCCATCTTTCTTGGTCATGCAATTTACGTCTACAACGTTTTGGTCATTCATGGCATCAAGAATTTCGCTTTCTTCCATTGTCCTCAAATCCCTGTGAAAGATTACTCCCTTACAGGTATTTGGGCCAACAGGAATAGTTACTTTTACTGTAATGTCATGAATCTGCGTCAGCTTAAGTAAATCATTAACCTGAGACTTAAATTGCACTTTCACAAGGAGGCTACCATCTCGCAACTTACGGACAAAATCAAAACTGCCTCCCACTTGACCATCAAGGACCTTCTTAATGATAAAGGGGTTGACATTCTGCAAGGATTGATTTTCTTTCATGCAACGGATGTTCACGCACCTTGCGTTCTGGGGAGGGATATTAATGTGTCGTCTGGGTCGGTCATTGGTCGGGGTTCCATTATTGGTCATAGTGGTCTTAGAGTGGTTCTGAGTCGCCCCTCCTCCTTGGGGAGGAGGAAGGGTAGCCGGGGAGTCAATCATACTGGGTGTCGGACCAGGTCCGAACCCTGGGCCAAAGCCCGATGTCCTGAGGGGACTACCTTTTCCCTTAACTTTTGGATCAACCTAATCCCAATAGCTAAGAGAGGATAAAATAAAACACGTCTTTCAGTTAATCGTCCTCACCCCCCCTTAGTGGAAACCTGGTTGCGTTCTCCAGTACCAACTAAGGGATCGGAGTTGTGTGTAAGACACCTTCCAACCGCCGAACCTGCCTAGTGCGAGGGACGGTAAGTTGGTGCCCACCCCCCAAGCGAATACAGGAGCTCACAAGGAGACTCCCGTAGGCTCAGGAAAGTCACACAGAAGAATAGAAAAATTCAGGGAGAGAGAAAAGTTGCGCCCAAAGGACGCCCCAGACTACTGGGCCTCCCTACCCAGGGGTCAGCCCGTAAGGGCTACCCTGTGGTAGAAGAGAGCTGCGGGTCTGGGGT
>NW_028234420.1:19560658-19563158 GCF_977035675.1 Penaeus japonicus
AGTATATACATAATATATATATATATCTATATAATCATAAATATATATATATATATATATATATATTATAAAATAAAAAAAATATAAATATAAATAAATATAAATAAAATCTATAAGTATAAATACAATTCATATACATAAAAACATCATTTAAAAAAATAATAAAAAAATAATTAAATTTAAAATTTAAAATTAAATATCACATCACACACACATCACCTGTACAATCCCAGCAGGACTAGGGCCCCTTTTTCAAACTTTTCCATCATTTCCCGGGCTTGTGTCCCGATTCCCGTTTTTCTCCTGCAATTTTGCTATTTCTCCCCCCCACCCAGCATTTTTCCCCGGGGCTTTTTGTGTCGGGAAATTTCCCATTCTTTTTTTCTTTGTCCACCTGTTGTCCCCGTCTCCGATATATGTGTCCACCCACTGCCACTTTTTCTCGACTGAATGAGTTTGCCCTAGTAACCAGATACTCCCTCGTCACTGCTTCTAGTACCATCGCCTTGTAATTTGTATTTGCTTAACTTGGGTGTCGACTGTTGAACATGAATATAGTCTTTTTCAGTTCATTTTAAGGCCGATCTTCAGACTTTCCTTATTTTAAATCGCTATTAATTGTTTCGTTCATCTGCTGACATCACCGAAAAGACACTGTCATCTGCCAAATCTTAGATTGCTTTAATGCTCATTCCCTATTTTTATCCCTCGCTTCTTTCCAGTCTAAACTTCTGTGAATAACTTCCTCCTCTAATCAGGCTGTAAACAGCTTCGTGAGATGGTGTCGCCCTGCTTAACCCCTTTTTTAGATTGTATTTATTGTTTTTCTGCGTGCTTTTGACGGTCCGCTGTACATCTATATATAAATCCTCTAATAATCTGCAGTATAGTTCCTCACTCCTTTTTACGGAATTGCATATCCAGTACTGCAGAATCTGTACGATCGAATGCCTTTTCATGATCTACGAATGCTACACAGGCCTTCCTATAATCGTTCGTTTTCGTCCCTTATTTGAGCTAGTGTGTGGATATGGTCCTGTATTGAGAATCCACTGCGGAACCCTGCCTGTTCCCTGGGTTGTTTTGAATCTAATTTGTCGGTGGACGGCTGTTGATGATTTTTGGGAACAGGGTGTTAGAGAATACAGAGAAGGAGCTTATAGGTCGTAATTCTTTAAGTATTTGTGTCTCCATTTTTGGGTAATAAATTATTATTGCGGGTTCCAGGCCTTTCGGAAATTTACCGACGTTCTAGACCATCTGTTTACAAGACTATGGCCTAGCTTTACTGCCGCAATCTCTCAATGCGTCTTGAATAGATCTACACTGATGCCGTCCTCTCCCTGTGTTTTTTCCTCTTTTCATCTTTATGTGCACTAATTACTTCATCTAACCGTGGATGTTTGGAAACATCTCTCAATTGTTGTGTTCTATTACTAAAGTCTTCTTTCTATTACTTGATAATATCATTTTTAATTGTATGTCGCCTCTCCGTTGGGTTTCTTTAACTGCATACATTTGGTTTTCCCTAGTCCGATCTCCTCTTTGTTGCCGTTAAGGCGGGTCCGGCAAGCAGACTTCGTTATTTTTCGTATGTTAAATTTGCGTACATCCCTTTCTTCTTCTTGTTTACGTCTTACGTCAGCTCTGTTGATTCTAGACTTGTCTCTGATTGATGTTATTTTCATTTCCCTACGCTGTTTCATACGCTCTTTCGTATCTACCGAAAGCTTACTGATTCCTTTCTTTTTCGTTTTTAAACCCCCCTATTTCAAGTGCACTTCCAAAATGATCTCACTGAAGTGTCGTTTCATTTGTCAATGGCAAGATCCTTCTTCTCGAGAGCTGAGTATTTTGTTTTCGGATGTTGATACTAAATTTTCCGTCGCCCAAGTCTTGATGTTGGTTAGAAATTAGCGGAGAGGCTTTTGTATGAACCTTGTTCGTTCCCTCTTAGCTGTAACTTAACTCCTAAAACTCCTGACACAGCTCTAGGTCCTAGCGGACATTACTTATATTGATAACGTTACGTCTTGTACGATCACCCTATTGGTGATTATGAAGTGTCAATTTCGTTTTAAAATGCCGGAATGGGTGATCCATGTCCATTTCCCCCGTTCTCTTTTCGAATAATGTTATCATAATTTAAAGAGATCGAGCTTCGGCGAATTCCTAATCAAGTCTTATGCCCGCTCTAATTCATGGTGCCTATTCCATGTTTCCCAACGATTTTTCTCCATCTTCCCTTATTTCCTATCTTTCTTGGCATTAAAATCCCCCATACTCACGGTAAAATGGGTTTTTGCTCTATCGTAAGCAGCTTGCACATATTCATAGAAGCTCTCTATCTCCTCATCACTATGACTGCTGGTAGACGGTACACTTGGATAATTTTTTTTAGCTATAATCAGGTTTGTTTATTTCCAGTATTACAGAAACTACTCTTTCGCTCACACTAAGAATTCCCTAACATTCTTCAAGTCGCTGTTGAACAAGAAAC
>NW_028234420.1:19603158-19608158 GCF_977035675.1 Penaeus japonicus
TATTGCTTTTTCCTTTTGTATACTCGTTCTTCATCTCTCCTTCGGTCTCTTTCTCTCTTTTCTTGTCTCTCTTTCTCCCTCTTTCTCTGTCTCTGTCTCTCTGTTCGTCTGTCAGTCTGTCTATCTGTCTGTCTCTCTCTCTCTCCCTCTTTCTCTCTCTCTCTCTCTCTGTTTTTTTTTTTTTTTTATGTATGTGTGTGTGTGTTTGTGCGTGTGTGCGTCTCCTCTTTCTTCTTCTCCTCTTTCTTCTTCCCCTCTTTCTCTCTCCCTAAGACGGCGATTTAAACGTCCTGCGGAATTTGGAAAAGAAACTCAAATTCTTTCAAACTTTTCGAAACCGGTTTTCAAGACTTTGAAATCCCCCCCCCCCCTTCCCTTCCCTTTCCACCTCCCTCTGCTCCTCTTCCCCTAACAATCCCCAACACTTGAAAGACATCTCCAACATCCCTCCCATCCCCCCCCCTCACCTCTCCCTCAACACAGCCACACCCGCCCTCACTGCCTCTCACATCTCCCTACCCCTCATCACTTCACTCTCTTTCTCTCTCATCTTTTCTCCTTCTCTTCCTTAATATCCTTTCCTTACTCTCCCCCCCGCCCCCCTGCACCCCCCACCTCTCCCCCCTCCCTCCACCTCAATACACCTCCCCTACAAACTCTCCAGGTCCCGCCCCCCCTCTCGTCCCCCTCCTTCCCTCAACAACTCCCCCCTCTCTCCCTTCCTTTCCTTCCCTCCCTCACACCCTCTCTACCTCTCCCCTCACCGTCTGCTCATAAAACGGAACCCCCCCCCTCACTCATCCCATCCTACTAGACTTTTCCCCATCCTACTCTAACTACTCCATCCAACTACCTTCCTACTCCCATCCACTCCAAGACTTAACATCCCCTAACTCCTACTTACCCAACCTACTCCTATCCTAAACTACCCTACACTCAACATATCCCTAGCCCTAACTTTTCTTTCAACCCCCATACCTAGACTATCCTTCCTAATCCTCCTACTTACACTCCCACCTCCTAAAATCCTTACCTAACCTCTACACCCATCTAAATCCTAACACAAGTCCAACATTCCAACTACCCTCCACAACTATTAGACCACCTCTCCTTACTACTCCTACTACTAACCTGGTAAAAACACCTACTAAACCTCCTACTTCTAACCTAACTTCCTTCCAACAATTCCCCATCCCAACCTACCATTCCTACTAAACCTTTCACAATCCCAAACCTACTCTCATACTTACTCCACCCACAACCTCACTCCATAACTTACAGGAACCTCACACCTTCCTCCTACAACCCCAACTAACCTAACAACCTAACTCAACTATATCCCATCCTATAGCACCAACCAACATAACCTAACCCTCCTAAACCCCTACTAAACTCCTTCCTACACTACTGACTCTACTTAACACTTCAATCCTACTCTTTTTACCTAACACTACTTACTACTCTACTTAACTAACTTTTCCTACCTACCGTACATACTGTCATCCTTCCTAAAACTTTCCCTCCTACTAACTCTTATCCTAATCTACTCCTACTACAACTCCCCTAACCTACTCCCACTCTATCCTACTACTACCTAACTCCCTCCTAACCTTCAAATCCTACTCCCCCACCTCACCCCCCACCCCCCCCCCCCCACCTCTTCCTCCCCTCCCCATCCCCTTGACACTCCACCGCCCCCTTCACCCCCCAACCCTTATTCACTCCTTATCTTCCGCTTCTCCCCCCTCCCGCTCCTTCCATTTCCTTTTTCTTCCCTTTTTTTTTTTCCTCCTTTTTTTTTTTTTTTTCGTTTTTTTCTTTTTTTTCTTCCTTTCTTTTTATTCCCCTCCTTTCCCCCTCCCACTCCCCCCTCTCCCCTCCTCTTGCAACCTCTAATGCAAGTTCAATGATTTTCGAAACTCATTTAGTGTTCATCATATTGTCGTCTGTTGAATCACTGCATGTTGCGCTTTTATTGCAGGACTAAACGTGGTTATCATGCACGCTGGATCTTGCATTTTTTAAAGCTATTGTTTAACCCTTTTTCATTATCATCATCATCATCATCTTATTTATTTTGGTGTTCTTGTAATTATCTTCATTTTTATTATCTTTACTATCATTATTATCATCACTACTAGTGTCATTATCATTAATATCTTCATCATTATTATAACGATTTTTGTCAATGTTGATATTATCATTATCATTGTCATTTTCATTACATTATTAGTTTCATTATAAATATCATTATTTTTATGAATGTTATTGTTATCACATATATTTTTTTCATTCATTTTCTTTTTTTTCTTTACCATTATCATTATCGTTATCGTTATCATTGTTATGATTATCTAATTGTCATTATTATTATCACAGTTATCATTATTGTTATTGTCATTACTGTTATTGTTATGAATACCATTACTACGATATTATTGCTATCATTATCATCATTATCATCCTAATCACCACCATCATCATCATTATTATCATCATATTTTTATAATTATAATCATCCTTATTATTGTCCTTTTTATCTTTATCACTACTATTTTCATCATAATCATAATCAATGTTATCATCATCATTATCATCATTATCATCGTCATTATGATGGACCCTATTTTTGTTATCATCATTACTGTCGTTGCAGTTCTTATCATTGTTGTTATTATTACTGGCATATTGTTATGATGATAACAAGAGAGATGGCAACAATGATTATTATCATCATTATCATCATATCAATATCATTCTCACTATCATTATCATCATCATTTTCCTTATTATTATTATCATTACAATTATCAATCAGAGGAGAGATGAGAGAGAGAGAAGAGGAGAGAGAAAAGGAGTTTGAGACCGAGGACGAGAGAGAAAGTGAGGAAGAGAGAAGAGATAAATTGGGGAGAGATTGAGAGAGAGAGAAAGAGAGGGGAAGGAGGGGAGAGAGAGAGAGATGGGGGGGGGGGGCGTGAGAGAAGATAATTTTATATATATATATAAATCTATATATCAATATATATATAGTATATAATTTATGTATATCATTAAATATATATAATATATATATTTAGATATATATATTATATAATATATAAATAATATATATACATACAAATCAAAAGGAAAAAAAGAGAAAAGAAAACAGCAAAAATAAAAGAAAATGAAGGAGGAGAGAAATAGAATAAAGAATAAGGAAAGAAAAAAAAGACAGGAGAAAGGAAACATGAAGGAGAGAGAAGAAGAAAGGAAAGAGAAAGGAAGTAGGACGAGAGAGGCGGAGGAACAAGTATAAGGCCATGATGGGCTCGGAGATCTTGGCCGCTTCGTGACAGACAGACAGACAGACAGACAGACAGACAGACAGACAGAGGGGGCGGACAGACAGACGAACGGACACACTGACAGGTAGATGGATAAACAGACAGGCGATCAGACACACGGACAGGGGGGGTCTGTTTGCCGCCTCTCCGTCTGTCTGTCCGTCTGTCTATCTGTCTGCCTCTCCGCGTGTCTGTCCGCCTGTCTGTTTATCCATCTACCTGTCAGTGTGGCAGATGGACAGACAGACAGATGGTCAGACGGACAGACAGGTGTTCGGACAGACAAATAAACAGACAGACATACAGGTGGAAAGGAGGGAAGGAGGGAAGGGGGGAAGGGGGGGAAGATAGGAAGGGGGGAGGAGGGAAGGGGGGAAGAGGGGAAGAGAGGAAGGGGGGAAGAGGGGAAGAGAGGAAAGGGGGAAGAGGGGAAGAAAGGAAGGAGGGAAGAGAGGAAGGGGGGAAGGGGGGAAGAGAGGAAGGGGGGAAGAGGGGAAGAGAGGAAAGGGGGAAGAGGGGAAGAAAGGAAGGAGGGAAGAGAGGAAGAGGGGAAGGGGGGAAGAGAGGAAGGGGTGGGGGATTAAAGGCCGATACATTCGTGGATTAAAAAATAAAAATAAAAAAATCGCATAAAATCGTTCGTTATATGTTGCCTTGGATTCGCTTTATGTCTGGTGATATGAGCCTGTTTGTTGTTGCGATTGTTGTTGTTGTGTTTTTTTGTGATTGTTGTTGTTGTGGTTGTTGTTGCGATTGTTGTTGTTGTGGTTGTTTTTGCGATTGTTGTTGCGATTGTTGTTGTTGTGTTTTTTTGTGATTGTTGTTGTTGTGGTTGTTGTTGCGATTGTTGTTGTTGTGGTTGTTTTTGCGATTGTTGTTGCGGTTGTGGTTTCTGTCGGATTGTTGCTGTTGCGATTGTTGTTGTGATTGTTCTTTTGTGATTGTTGTTGCGATTGTTGTTGTTGTGGTTTTTGTTGCGATTGTTGTGGTTGTGCTTGTTGTTGCTATTGTTGTTGTGGTTGCTGTTGCGATTGTTGTTGTTGTGGTTGCTGTTGTGATTGTTGTTGTTGTGGTTGTTGTTGCGATTGTTGTGGTTGTGGTTTCTGTCGGATTGTTGTTGTGATTGTTGCTTTTGTGATTGTTGTTGTTGTTGCTATTGTTGTTGCGATTGTTGTTGTTGCTATTGTTGTTGCGATTGTTGTGGTTGTGTTTGTTGTTGCGATTGCTGTTGTTGTGGTTGCTGTTGCGATTGTTGTTGTTGTGGTTGCTGTTGCGATTGTTGTTGTGGTTGCTGTTACGAGTGTTGTTGTTGTGATTGTTGTTGTGGTTGCTGTTGCGATTGTTGTTGTGATTGCTGCAACGTTGCGATTGTTGTTGTGTTTGCTGTTGCGATTGTTGTTGTGATTGTTATTCTGTGATTGTTGTTGCGATTGTTGTTGTTGTTGCGATTGTTATGGTTGTGCTTGTTGTTGCTATTGTTGTTGTGGTTGCTGTTGCGATTGTTGTTGTTGTGGTTGCTGTTGTGATATTTGTTGTTGTGGTTGCTGTTGCTATTGTTGTGGTTGTGGTTTCTGTCGGATTGTTGTGATTGTTGCTTTTGTGATTGTTGTTGTTGTTGCTATTGTTGTTGCGATTGTTGTGGTTGTGTTTGTTGTTGCGATTGCTGTTGTT
>NW_028234420.1:19630658-19645658 GCF_977035675.1 Penaeus japonicus
CAGATTTTTTTTTTTTTTTTTTCTAATACAGTTTTAGGGTTGATATTAGCTGTGTGTATAAGAGAGAGAGAGAGAGAGAGAAACAGGTTAGAAAATTTCGAGTAAAACAAGTATTGTTTACAAATTATTACAATTATCACTGGTATCATTGCAATAAATTAAGTCAATATTCAATTACGTGTTTACATGAACAAATACAAAATTTGCATGCATACACATTTGCGAACAGGATCCTAAATTTAGTCTTAATACAATATCTCGAAAGCATTTCTTGAATACATTCACACACATATATCTTATTTGATATATATAATTGTAACTTTATCATTCATATTGTTTTTTGTTGTGTCCTCAACATAGGAGAGAGAGAGGAGAGAGAGAAAGAGAGAGAGAGAGAAAACCGTTGACTTTTTGAAAAGTCACGTGACCTATATTCCGCCAACGGAAATCATTTTTAGAAACCTTATCTATTTGCTTATTTATCATATTATTGGATCCATTATGGTAACCTATCATAACTAAAACACCGTACCCGCAATATACTATAAACAGAAGAAAAAAACAAGTGTTTATATATATATATATATATATATATATATATATATATATATATATATATATATATATATATATAAAGGAAAAAATCAATACATTTAAGTTAACGAATTTTTGAAAATGCTTAGTTCCGAATTTTGTGATTTTAAAAGTACGTGTGATTATTAGTTTGATTTGTTTTGAGAATTTGGGTTTTATCATTTTTAAATATCTTTTGGCAACTTCTTTGTACGATTATTTTCAAATTTCAAACACTGCTAGTAATTAAGAAATAAAGATGTAATCATCATCTTAATATTTATAAAATGTCTCGTGTTTTTTTTTTCTTTTCTTTTCTTTTCTTTTCTTTTCTTTGTTTCTATCATTTTCTAAGTTATTTTGACATGTTGAAATCTGTCTAAGTGTTTAAGAAAGTGTATAGTGCTTTGTTATTGAAACCAGACGTGGAAATGGTTGATGAATAATGGAATATGACAATATAAGGAAAGGAATGTTACCATCAACTAGGTAATATTTTTTCAGATTTTTTTTTCTTTTTGCCATGTTTCCTTGCCTTTATAAAGAAAAAAAATAATGCTTGTCTTCACTTTCTAACTATTTTTGTATATCTATCCTTCGCATTTTCAATATATTTCACCTACTTTAGAAGTGATTTTTGGCGGGAATTTTGAATTTTGAATGCATTATTTACATTCATTTGTAGTCTACAAAATCCTAACCTGATTCCCTAACCTAACCTTACCTAGTTTAGGAATTAGCTATAGCCATTGGGAATTCAGACCCCCCTCCCCGCCCCCCCCCTACCCCATTTCAAAGAATTGTCTTTATTTATTTTTTTATGCCTTTTTTTCTATAGGTCTGTATACCTTTGCGAAGAAAGCAGAAGAAATGTCTTAACTATATGTGATTAAATATTTAAACATAACGATAATAATAAAAAAAAGTCTTCGAGATGGTAGAAAGAAGTCTTAAAGATGTGATACGGATTCCTTTCAGATTCCCAGTGGATATTCCAGAAATTCCAAATTCCAAACGCATTTATTTTCCTCGCCGCATAAACCGATTTTTTTTTTTTTTTTACTACAAGCATTTTAACGTTAAGTGACGTTAGTTCAGAAATTTTAGTTTTTTTGTTGTTCATTTTTGTTTTTGTTTGGGGACTTGTTTTAAATATTATTACTGGAAGTTTGCGGTTCTGTCTTGCTGTTGTGTATTAATTCTTGTTTTTTTTTTTTTTTTTTTATAGTGGTCAGATAGAGAGAAAGAGAGAGAGAGAGAAAGAGAGAGAGAGGTGGGAGGGGGGGGAGGAAGAGGAAGAGGGAAAGAGGAAGAGAGAAAGAGAGAGACAGAGAGAGAGAGGGAAAGTGAGAGAGAGAGAGAGAGTGAGAGGTGGGGGGAAGAGAAAGAGAGAGAGAGAGGGAAAGAGGAAGAGAGAGAGATGTGTGTGTGTGGGGGGGGGGGGGAAGATAGAGAGAGAGAGAGGTGGGGGGGGAGGCGGAAAAGAGAGGGAGGTTGGGGGAAGAGGACGAGAGAGAGAGAGAGAGAGAGATGGGGGGTGGGGGAGGAAGAGAGAGAGAAATAAGAGGAAGAGAAGATAGATAGAGAGAGAGAGAAATAAGAGAAAGAGAGAGAGAGAGACAGAGAGAGAGAATGATGAAGCGAAGCGAGATAGAAAAGAGATAAAAGAAAATATAGAAGATAGAGAGAGAGAAAAAAAGAGTGGCGAAAGAAAAAGGAAAAGAGAAGGGAGAGAGAGAAAGAGGTAGAATTTCATGGTTTCTCCGTTTAACTGTATGCTTATTTGACTGACTGTCCGATTGTCTAACTAATCGGCTGATTGACTGACTGACTGTCTGATTGTCTAACTAATCGGCCGATTGACTGACTGCCTGGCTGGATGATTAACCGACTGACTGTCTGATTGTCTAATTAATCGGCTGATTGACTGCCTGTCTGGATGATTAACCGACTGACTGTCTGATTGTCTAACTAATCGGCTGATTGACTGCCTGTCTGGATGATTAACCGACTGACTGTCTGATTGTCTAACTAATCGGCTGATTGACTGACTGCCTGTCTGGATGATTAACCGACTGACTGTCTGATTGTCTAACTAATCGGCTGATTGACTGACTGCCTGTCTGGATGATTAACTAACTGACTGTCTGATTGTCTAACTAATCGGCTGATTGACTGACTGGATGATTAACCGACTGACTGTCTGATTGTCCAACTAATCGGCTGATTGACTGACTGGATGACTGGATGATTAACCGACTGACTGTCTGATTGTCCAACTAATCGGCTGATTGACTGACTGGATGACTGGATGATTAACCGACTGACTGTCTGATTGTCCAACTAATCGGCTGATTGACTGACTGGATGATTAACCGACTGACTGTCTGATTGTCTAACTAATTGGCTGATTGACTGACTGCCTATCTGGATGATTAACTAACTGACTGTCTGATTGTCCAACTAATCGGCTGATTGACTGCCTGTCTGGATGATTAACCGACTGACTGTCTGATTGTCTAATTAATCGGCTGATTGACTGACTGTCTGGATGATTAACCGACTGACTGTCTGATTGTCTAACTAATCGGCTGATTGACTGCCTGTCTGGATGATTAACCGACTGACTGTCTGATTGTCTAATTAATCGGCTGATTGACTGCCTGTCTGGATGATTAACCGACTGACTGTCTGATTGTCCAACTAATCGGCTGATTGACTGACTGGATGATTAACCGACTGACTGTCTGATTGTCCAACTAATCGGCTGATTGACTGCCTGTCTGGATGATTAACCGACTGACTGTCTGATTGTCTAACTAATCGGCTGATTGACTGCCTGTCTGGATGATTAACCGACTGACTGTCTGATTGTCTAACTAATTGGCTGATTGACTGACTGCCTATCTGGATGATTAACTAACTGACTGTCTGATTGTCCAACTAATCGGCTGATTGACTGCCTGTCTGGATGATTAACCGACTGACTGTCTGATTGTCTAACTAATCGGCTGATTGACTGACTGCCTGGCTGGATGATTAACCGACTGACTGTCTGATTGTCTAACTAATCGGCTGATTGACTGACTGTCTGATTGCCTAACTAATCGGCTGATTGACTGACTGCCTGGCTGGATGGTTAACCGACTGACTGTCTGATTGTCTAACTAATTGGCTGATTGACTGACTTCCTATCTGGATGATTAACTAACTGACTGTCTCATTGTCTAACTAATCGGCTGATTGACTGACTGGATGACTGGATGATTAACCGACTGACTGTCTGATTGTCCAACTAATCGGCTGATTGACTAACTGACTGTCTCACTGTCTAACTAATCGGCAGACTGACTGACTGACTGTCTGATTGTCTAACTAATCGGGTGATTAACTGACTGCCTATCTGGATTATTAACTGACTGACTGGCTGATTATCTAACTAATTGGCTGATTAACTGACCGCCTGTCTGGATGATTAACTGATTGACTGTCTGATTGTCTAACTAATCGGCTGATTGACTGACTGACTGTCTGATTGCCTAACTAATCGGCTGATTGACTGACTGCCTGGTTGGATGGTTAACCGACTGACTGTCTGATTGTCTAACTAATCGGCTGATTGACTAACTGACTGTCTCACTGTCTAACTAATCGGCAGACTGACTGACTGACTGTCTCTGTCCTCTAATCGGTGATTAACTGACTGCCTATCGGATGATTAACTGGAACGCTGATTATCTAACTAATTGCTGAACTGACCGCCTATCTGGATGAACTAATCGGGAATGTCTCAATGTTCTAACTAATCGCAGAGACTGAACTGACTGGTGAACGGCGCTCTATTTGGAAAGCAAGGGAGGGGGGGGGGGGAAAGGGGAGGGGGAAGGAAAGGGTGAAGGGGGATGGGGAAGAGGGGAGGGAAAGGGGGATGGGGGAGGGGGAGAGGGGAGGGGGGAGGGAAAGGGTGAAGGGGGATGGGGAAGAGGGGAGGGAAAGGGGGATGGGGGAGGGAAAGGGTGAAGGGGTTGGGGAAGAGGGGAGGGGGAGAGGGGAAGGAAAGGGGAAGAGGGAAGGAGGGAGGAAAAGGGGAAGAGGAAAGAAGGGAGGGAAAGGGGGATGGGGGAGGGGGTAGTGGGAAAGGGGAAGGGGAAGGGGGTAGGGAGAGGGAAAAGGGAAGGGGGAAGAGAAAGAGGGAGGGAAAGGGGGAGAGAAAGAGGGAAGGGGGAAGGGGAGGAGAGAAAGGGAATGGGAAGGAGAGAGAGAGTGACAGATCATCAGACATTCAGACAGAGAGAAAAAAAAAAATCAGACAAACAAACAAGGAGATACAAAGGGAGAGAGAGAATAAAATGAAATAAAAGAGGAGTGAAATATGCAAAGACAGAATATAGGAAAGAAAGAAAAAATAAGATAATGAGAGACAGAGAGAGAGAGAGAGAGAAAGGTAGAGAGAGAGAGAGAGAAAGGTAGAGAGAGAGAGAGAGAGAGCGAGAGAGAGAGAAATGTAGAGAGAGAGAGGGAGAGAGAGAAAGGTAGAGAGAGAGAGAGAGCGAGAGAGAGAGAGAAAAAGAAAGATAGAGAGGGAGAGTTATGATGACATGAGATACAAGATGTCTCATGTATCACTCCTTACATTTTATTTTCTTCGTCTTCTTCTCTCAAAAGGCGTGTCCTGTTTCTTCATCCCTTGCTCTTGTCAGACATGGTCAAAATAAGGAACACGACATCCCTTCCCACGCCAATTTTACGGCGTGTTTCGCATCCTCGATGGACCTTCCCTTTCTGTGTATCAGCTGATTCAATTTTTTTTTTCTTTTTCTTTCTTTTTTTTGTGTGTGTGTTTTTGTTTTTGTTTTTTTCGTTAGATTATCTGTTTATTTATTTATTCATTTTTTTCTTTAAGACGAAAGAGATTTTTTTTGTGGTAAAATTTATTAGATATATAGATATAGATACATATATTTTATATGTATTCATTCATTATGTATTTTTCTTCTTTTTAAGAAAATTATTTCCCGAATTTACGTGAAGAGAGCAATAGGCCTACCGTAAAAGGAATAAAGATAATGAAAAACGTCAGAAAAGCACGAGGTTGTTGTGGGTATATTTCTTGTTCACCTTTTTTGGCTTTCGTGACTGAATGAATTTAGGGAAAGCGAGAGAGAGAGAGAGAGAGAGAGAAAGAAAGAGAGGAGAGGAGAGAAGAGAGAGAGTGAGAGAGAGAGAGAGAGGAGAGGAGAGAAGAGAGATAGAGCAAGAGCGAGAGAGAGAGAGGAGGGGGGAGAGAGAGAGAGAGAGAGAGGAGAGGAGAGGAGAGAAGAGAGAGAGAGAGAGGGGAGAGAGAGTGAGAGAGAGAGAGGGGAGAGAGAGAGAGAGAGAGAGGAGAGAAGAGAGAGAGAGAGAGAGAGAGAGAGGGAGGAGAGAGAGAGAGAGAGAGGAGAGGAGAGAAGAGAGAGAGCGAGAGATAAAGAGAGAGAGAGAAACAGACAGACAGACGGAGAGAGAGAGCTAGACAGAGACAGACACAGAAACAGACAGAGAGAAAAAGCGAAAGATAAACAGCCAGACAGACAGACATATACAGAAAGTCACCTTATCCGTCACATCAAGGTGTACATCTCGCGGTCACATAACTGCCCAACAAGAGTGTCACATCAAGGTGTCACATCATTATATCTCCCCCTCCTCCACCCCCACTTCTTCCCCTCCCCCATCTACCCCCGCTTCTTCCCCTCCCCCTCCCCCCTCTACCCCCACTTCTTCCCCTCACCCTCCCCCCTCTACCCCCACTTCTTCCCCTCCCCCTCCCCCTCTACCCCCACTTCTTCCCCTCCCCCTCCCCCTCTACCCCCACTTCTTCCCCTCCCCCTCCCCCTCTACCCCCACTTCTTCCCCTCACCCTCCCCCTCTACCCCCACTTCTTCCCCTCCCCCTCCCCCTCTACCCCCACTTCTTCCCCTCACCCTCCCCCTCTACCCCCACTTCTTCCCCTCACCCTCCCCCTCTACCCCCACTTCTTCCCCTCCCCCTCCCCCCTCTACCCCCACTTCTTCCCCTCACCCTCCCCCCTCTACCCCCACTTCTTCCCCTCACCCTCCCCCCTCTACCCCCACTTCTTCCCCTCACCCTCCCCCCTCTCCCCCCCCTTCTTCCCCCTCCCCCCCCCCCCCTCCCCCCCCTTCTCCCCCTCCCCCCCCCCTCTTCCCCCACTTCCTCCCCCTCCCCCCCCCCTCTACCCCCACTTCTTCCCCTCACCCTCCCCCTCTACCCCCACTTCTTCCCCTCACCCTCCCCCTCTACCCCCACTTCTTCCCCTCACCCTCCCCCTCTACCCCCACTTCTTCCCCTCACCCTCCCCCTCTACCCCCACTTCTTCCTCTCCCCCTCCCCCTCTACCCCCACTTCTTCCCCCTCCCCCTCCCCCTCCCCCCACTTCTCCCCCTCCCCCTCCCCCTCTACCCCCACTTCTTCCCCTCCCCCTCCCCCTCTACCCCCACTTCTTCCCCTCACCCTCCCCCTCTACCCCCACTTCTTCCCCTCACCCTCCCCCCTCTACCCCCACTTCTTCCCCTCACCCCCCCCCTCTACCCCCACTTCTTCCCCTCACCCTCCCCCTCTACCCCCACTTCTTCCCCTCACCCTCCCCCTCTACCCCCACTTCTTCCCCTCCCCCTCCCCCTCTACCCCCACTTCTTCCCCTCACCCTCCCCCTCTACCCCCACTTCTTCCCCTCACCCCCTTTGTTATCCCACCCCCCCAAAAAACCCCTCTACTCTACCCCCCACTTCTTACCCTCCCCCTCCCCCTCTACACTACCTCCATTACCCCCACTTCTTCCCCTCGCCCTTCCCCCTCTAACCCCCAACTTCTCCCCCTCACCACCCTCCCCCTCTAAATCTAAATACCCCTACCCACATTTTTTTACTTCTTCCCCCTCACCCTCCCCCTCTACCCCCACTTCTTCCCCTCACCCGCCCCCCTCCCCCTCTACCCCCACTTCTTCCCCTCACCCTCCCCCTCTACCCCCACTTCTCTTCCCCTCCCCCTCAGCCCCCTCTCCCCCCCCCTACCCCTCTACCCCCACTTCTTCCCTCACCTCTCCCCCTCTACCCCCACTTCTTCCCCTCCCCTCCCCCTCTACCCACTTCTTCCCCCACTTCTTCCCTCACCCTCCCTCTACCCACTTTCTACCTCCCCTCTACCCACTTCTTCCCCTCCCCTCCCCCTCTACCCCCACTTCTTCCCCTCACCCTCCCCTCTACCCCCACTTCTTCCTCCCCTCCCCCCTCCCCCTCTACTGGCCCCCACTTCTTCCCCTCACCCTCCCCCTCTACCCCCACTTCTCTTCCCCTCACCCTCCCCTCTACCCCCCACTTCTTCCCCTCACCCTCCCCCTCTCCTCCCCCTTCTTTCCCCTCCTCCTCCCCCTCCCTCTCTTCCCCTCTCCCCTCACCCCCTCACCTCCCCCCACTTCTTCCCTCTCCCCCCTCCCCCCCTCTACCCCCACTCTTCCCCTCACCCTCCCCCTCTGCCCCCACTTCTTCCCCTCACCCCTCTCCCTCACCCCCTCTTCCCCCCTCCCCCTCTACCCCCACTTCTTCCCCTCCCCCCCCCCCCCCCCCCCTCTACCTCCACTTCTTCCCCTCCCCCTCCCCCCTTCATCCCCACTTCTTCCCCTCACCCTCCCCCCTCTACCCTCACTTCTTCCCCTCACCCTCCCCCCTCTACCCCCACTTCTTCCCCTCACTCCCCCTCTCCACTTCTTCCCCTCCCCCCTCTCACCCCACTTCGCCCCTCCCCTCCCCCCTCTCCCCACTTCCCCTCACTCTCCCCCCTCATCCCCACTTCTTCCCTCACTCTCCTCCCTCCTCTCCACCCTCCACTTCTTCCCTCCCTCCCCCCTCTACCCCACTTCTTCCCTCACCCTCCCCCTCTACCCACTTCTTCCCTCTCTCTCCCCCCTCTCCCTCCCTACCCTCCCCCCTCTCCCTCACCCTTCCCCCCTCTACCCCCATTTCTTCCCCTCCCCCTCCCCCCTCTACCCCCACATCTTCCCCTCACCCCTCCCCCTCCCCCTCCCACCCCCCTCTGGGCATAGGGAGCGGCCGAGGGGCGACCGACCGCGCTCGTATAGCGACACGACACGACGTAAACGGCCGCCGGTTCGTGTCGGCCTCTCGCGGCGGCGCTGTCAAAAGGGTGGCGGGAGTGGGTTTTTTTTTTTTCTTTCTTTCTTTTTTTTTTTTTTTCTTTTTTTTTTGAGATGGAGGTTTGGGTCTTCTTTTTCTTTCCTTCCTTGTGTGTGTGTGTGTTTTTTGTTTTGTTTGTTTGCTTTATCCTCTTTTTCTAAGTTCTCAGCTTCTTCCTGTTCCTCTTCCTCTGTCTTCTCCTCCTCCTCTTTTTCCCGCCTTTCCCTCCTCATCCTCCACATCTTCCTCTTCCCCCATTCCTCCTCCTCTTCCTTTCCCCTCCAATCCTCCTCCTCCTCTTCTTCCTCCCTCCCTTCCTCCTCTTCTTCCTCCCTCCCTTCCTCCTCCTCCTTCTCTTCTTCCCCTTTCTCCTCCTCCTCCTCCTCTTCATCCTCCCTCCCTTCCTCCTCCTCCTTCTCTTCCCCCCCTCCTCCTCCTTCTCTTCTTCCCCCTTCCTCCTCCTCCTCCTCTTATTCCCCCCTCCCTTCCACCTCCTCCTCTTCTTCCTCCCTCCCTTCCTCCGCCTCCTCCTCTTCTTCCTCCCTCCCTTCCACCTCCTCCTTCTCTTCCCCCCCCCCCTCCTCTTCCTTTTCTTCTTCCCCTTTCTCCTCCTCCTCCTCTTCCCTCCCCCCCCTCCCTCCAACCCAAAAACCAAGAAACAACTCATCTCTCCCCCCCCCCTTTTTTTATCTTTTTTCGGTGGGGGGTCGGAGAGGGGGGGGGGGTCGGAGGTCGGTGATTAGCGCCGTTTCGGATCATTAACACGTTATAAGACAGCGAAAAGGGTCTGTTTTAAAGTCGAGGTCAACAGCCGGGAAATATTCCGCGTCACTCAACACATCTTAGCGTGGTTGACGCCGGAACATTTACGGGGGGTGAGGGTGGAGGGGTTAACGGGGAAATGTTGTGGTTGTAGGCCTATAGGGTGAGTACGTGTGGTCTGTGTGTGTGTGTTGAGGGGGGGGGGGGCGTTTGTGTGTGTGTGTCTGTGTGTGTTTATGTACGTATCTGTGTGTGGGTGGGTGGGTGCGTGAATGTTTGTGTGTGTGTGTGTGTGTTCGGACGCTTGCATGTGAGTGCGAAAACGAAAAATATTTATCTATATTAAAATATCACATATTGATTTCATATTACCTATCTATATGCCTCAGGCTTCTATTCTTTCCGAAGACTTTGATTTTGTTTCTTCATCTTTCATTTCGCTCACTTGTTTGTTCAATGGTAAGCCTATCTTTTTGGAAAAAAAAAAATGACTGCGTGCTAAACAACCATCCCTTTTTTTTTTTTTTTTTTTAAGGGGGGGGGGGGTCTAAGACATTAATCAAATCGTCAAACAAAAGTACTTAAGTGTTTTAATCCGACATTTTACTCAAATACATGACCGTTAAAGTTCGTTATTTAGTGGTAAACTTAAGTGTTTTAATCCAACATCTTATTCAAATACATGACCGTTAAAGGACGGGAAAGGACGAAAAGAAATTATTTATTCTACTGTTCTTTTATGGTTATTTTTTGTCTCTCTCTTCGCCCTTTTATGTTGGGTTATGTATGGGAGTGAGAGATAGAAAGAAAGATTGAGAGAGAAAGAGATAGAGAGAGAGAGAGAATGAAATAGAAAGAGAGAGAGAGAGAATGAAAACGAGAAAGAGAGAATAAGAGAGAGAATGAAATAGAAAGAGAGAATAAGAGAGAGAGAGAAAGGAAATGAAAAAAGAAAGAAAGAGAGGGGGGGGAGAAAGAAATAGAAATAGAAAGAAAGAGATAGAGTGAGTGAGTGTGAGTGAGTTTTCGAGCATGAACTATCTTTTGCTCTGGCTGGCAAAGCGCAAACAGACTTTTCAGAATGTGTTTTTGTAAAGGGGAACAGATCTGTATCAAATCGGCTATTGATATTGCGTTGGCAAAAATGTTGACATGTCAAATATCAAAACTCGTTTTGCGCGCGTGTGTATGTATGTATGTATGTATGGATCTATTTCTCTCTTTCTCTCTTTCTTTCTCTCTCTCTCTCTCTCTCTCTGTATATATATATATATATATATATAAATTTTATATATATTAAAGTAATAGAATATCTATAATATAATAAATATATATATATCTATTTATATATATAAAGAGATATATATATTATATATATATATATTTACACACACACACACACACACACACACACACACACACCACACACACACACACACCACACATTATAATAATATATATATATATATATATATATTTATATATATATAATATATATATATATATATATATATAATGTATATATATATATATATATATGTACATATGTTAATACATGTTATGTATATATATATATATATATATATATATATATATATATATATATATATATATATATATATATATATATACATGTATGTAAAGTAGCACTATATTTAGCATTATTATTATTCTAATAATAATTATTGTTATTGTTAACATCATCATCATCATTTAACCACCATATCACCACCAATAACCATCTTCATACACCTTAACCATCTCATCAACATAACATATCATCACACCATAACATCATCATCACACCATAACCATCATCATCACCACATAACATTATCATACCACCATAACTATATTCACCACCATAACTCATCTACCCCATAACCATAACCATCATCATCACCACCATAACCATCATCATCACTATTATTATCATCAGTTGTTATCAGTTCCTTCTAACGTCGAATACTTTCTTTACTTTGTTGCCATAAGACATTGCAATTGAAATCTATAAGAACATTGCAACAATTTATCAATCAAAGTCTGCAAGAACACTTGACAGTGATATTGTTGCATTTAATTGCAAATCTGATCATACATTCCTATAAATACAACACACGAAATAAATTCTGCATTTCATTGCACATATTGCACATATTGCACGCAAATGACACAGTTCTTGATCTGAAACATTTTATTCCTACTGAAGATTGTGAATGAAAGAAAACTCGTTAGAATAAACATTGTGAAAATAATGAATGAATAAGCATGAATAATGAAAAAAAGTGTTTATTCTCTCATGAGTTCATTTTCTTTTTTCTTTTTTTTTTTCTTTCTTTTCTTTCATTTCCTTTCTCGATAACAACATTTGTGATTATTATTAATGGAGTGACGTTTTGTGTCCTTCTTACCCGCAGTGACGTTATAGTGTGAATGTGGCCTTGCTTCTTTAAGAAATAATGAGTTCTTTTTCATGTATTGGATTAATCTTGCTCTCTCTCTCTCTTTCTCTCGCTCTTTCTCTCTCTCTTTCTCTCGCTCTTTCTCTCTCTCTTTCGCTTTCACTTTCGTCCACTCTCTTTCTCTTTCTATTCTTTTTATTTCTTTTTCTCTTTCTTTTTCTCTCTCTCTTTCTCTTTTTCCAGCTTTATCTTTTTCCTCCCCCTCCTCTCTCTCTCTCTTCCTCTCTCTATCTTTCTCTCTCTCTTTCTTTCTATCTCTTTCTCTTTCTCTCTCTCTCTCTTTCTCTTTCTTTTTCCTCCTCTACACCGCCCCCCCCCCCTCATCATCCTCTATCACCTCACGTCTCCTTCTCCACCTCCTCCTACTCCTCCTCCTATTCTTCCTCCTCCTTCTCCTCTTCCACCTCCTCCTATTCCTCCTCCTCATCCTCCTCCTCCACCCACCACCACCACCTCTACCCCACCATCCCCACCACCCACCACCCTCCCCTCCCCCTCCCCCCCACCCCCTTGCAAGGCGATACGTGCACACTGTATATTACAACCTTGCTTGTGATTTATGTCCTTCGGGTCGCTGCCATGTCAATTACAAAAAAGAAAGAGCTGTGGAAAGAAAGAGAGAGAGGGAGAAGGAGGAGAGGCAGAGGAAGGGGGAGAGGGGGAGAAGGGGAGGGGGAAGGGGGGGAGGAAAGGTAGAGGGAGAGGGGGATGGGGAGAGGAGAGGGAGAGGGGGAGGGGGAGAGGGTGAGGGAGAGAGGGGGAGGAGAGGATGAAGGAGAGCGGTAGAGGGGGAGGGGGAGGAAAGGGAGGAGAGGGAGAGAGGAGGGAGAGGGAGAGGGAAAGTAGGAGGGGGAGAGGAACTGAGGTAGAGGAAGAGGGAGAGGAAGGAAGGGGGGAGTAGAAGTAGAAGTTAGAGAGATAGAGGGAGTAGAGAGGGGAGTAGAGTGGGGGAGTTCGAGAGAAGTGGGTATAGAGTGAGAGGGGAAGGGCGAGGAGTGAGAGGGAGAGAGGGAAAGGGGGAAGGGGGGGGGAAGAGTGGAGAGGGAGAAAAAAAAATAGGGAGGGAGGGGGAAGTAGATAAAGAAGAAGAAAAAGGAGATGGAGAGGAAGAAGGAGAGGGATAAAGGAGGGGAGTAGAGAAAGAGAGAGAGAGAAAGAGAGGGGGGGGGTCTGTATCAGCTCTTGGGAGGGGTGGTGGGGTGGATGGGAGGGTGGTTATGGGGTGTAGGATGGTAGGAACAGGGGTGGAAGTGGGGGTGGAAGGGGTGAGTGGATGAGTTGAGGTAGTGGAGGAGGAGGTGGTAGAAGAGTGTGTGGTAGGAATGTGGACTATGTGGATATGTGGAGAAGGTTGGTGGAGGGATGGTGGAGAAGTGGATGGGTGGAAGTGCCGGAGGAGGAGGAGGTGGAAGTGTGGATGGTAGGAAAAGATATAATGGAAGAGTGGAGTTGAAATTAGATACAGAAGTCCTCGCATGGTTTCAGTGGAATGTTCTCGGTCATGTGGAGATATACGTGGGGTGGGGTGGGGGGTGGGGGGGGGGCAGGTGGATAGTGAAGGCAGAGTGGAAGAATTAGACTCAGAGGCAATGAAGTGGAAAAATGGAACTAAGTGTAAGTAGACGTAAAAGTAGAAATAAGGGGGTGGAGTGAGGTTGGAGGGATCTCAAGTGGTGGGATGGAGGAATAGATGGGAGAATACGTGGAGGTTGAGGGATGAAGTGGGTGGAGTGAGGGGAGGGGTGGAAAGAGTGGAGGAAGATGGGAGAATTGAAGGGGGCTTGCGGAGCAGGTGGGGATAATAGATAGAAGGAGAGACATAAGTGGAAGAATAGGGAAGATAGAGGGATAGATGAAGTGTGTAGAAAATCTGGATTTTTTTTTTTTATAAGTGTAAGTAGACGTAGATGAGGAAGTAGGAAAATAGAAAGTGGGTGGGGGTGAGGTAATTAGATACGTAATGTGGGGAAAGAGTGGAGGAAGATGGAGGGATAGATGGGGTGGAGTGGGATAGAATAGATGGAGGGATGTAAGTGGAAGAATAGAGGAAGATGGAGGGATAGAAGGGGGTGGAGTGGGAAAGAATAGATGAAGGAATATAAGTGGAAGAGTGGAGGAAGATGGGATGAAGTAGGGTAGAATAGATGGAGGGATATAAGTGGAAGAGTAGAGGAAGATAGAGGGATAGAAGGGGGTGGAGTGAGATAGAATAGATAGAGGGATATAAGTGGAAGAGTGGAGGAAGATGGAGGAATAGAAGGGGGTGGAGCGGAATAGAATAAATGGAGAGACATAAGTGGAAGAGTGGAGGAAGATGGAGGGATAGAAGGGGGTGGAGTGAGGTAGAATAGATGGAGGGATATAAGTGGAAGAGTGGAGGAAGATGGAGGGATAGATGGGGTGGAGTGGGGAAGAATAGATGGAGGGATATAAGTGAAAGAATAGAGGAAGATGGAGGAAAAGATAGGGGTGGAGTGGGATAGAACAGATGGAAGGATATAAGTGGAAGAGTGGAATAAGATGGAGGGATAGAAGGGGGTGGAGTGGGATAGAATAGATGGAGGGATATAAGTGGAAGAGTAGAGGAAGATGGAGGGATAGATGGGGTGGAGAAGGATAGAATAGATGGAGGGATATAAGTGGAAGAGTGGAGAACGATGGAGGGATAGAAGGGGGAGGAGTGGGATGGGATAGGAAGGAGGTATGGTAGAGAAATTATATTACGCCCGTCCTTTGTGTTGAGAAATTTGCCTGCATATTTCATGGGCGTGAGGATGTGTATACGCCCTGGTGAATAATGCTTTAGGTTTACGTACAGGTCATAAAAGTATGAAATTACAGAGAAAGGTAAATGAGAAGGTAGTGTGCTGTGTTTTTTTTTTCAGTATGACTTACATAAATAAATATGAAATTGATTATCAAAATGAATTAGTTTTGTGAATTGAGACCGAAAAGGTAGTATGGCAATATATATACATAATATATATATATATATATATTTATATTTTTTTATA
>NW_028234420.1:19650335-19652835 GCF_977035675.1 Penaeus japonicus
ATATATATATATATATATATAAATATATATATATATATATATATATATTATATACATTATATAAATATATATATATATATATATATATATATATATATATATATAATAAAATATATATACATAATATAAATATATATATGTATATATACATATAAATATATATATGTATATATATATACATTATACATTTATGTATACATATATATAATATATATATATATATATATATATATATATATATAATATATATACATATATATCTTTACATGTGTGTATATAGATATTGTTTTTGTATCAATTATCATTCACTCTTGGACTTGATAAAATGAATGAGGAAAATATTCCATAAATTCCAAAGATCCTTATTCATTACATTCGAACTCCACCGAAATTCGAAATCAAATCACAAGATCCCAATTCCAATAACAAATCCTACAAAAAAAAATACCTATCTACACAAAAAAGAATCCCAAATATTATAAAAATCACATTATTTCTAATGTGATTTTTATAATATTTTTTACCCAAACTCGAACGTCAGATAAAACAACAAACAAAAACATTTCTTTCTAATGTCGGGAATTTTCACATACGCTTTCTTGTGTAAGTTATTTGTGCTAATTATGACCTCCTTTATCATGTTATGTTAATTATACGGTTTATCCCTCAGCCCAAATGTGAATTATTGATTTAATTGTGGTATTTAGTGATCTCATGATAAAAAATAGGTAATTCTTAATTGTGAATTTGATTTGTTTTTGGTCCGTTTTATTTGAGGTCTTACGTTGGAATCCATGTAGTAATTACTTCATTTTCAATATATTTGGTAGATGTTAAATAAACCAGTTATAGAACAGTGTAATTTTTCCTTATATGTGGTCTGTAATCTGGCTTTATCCTTCCTGAAATGTGGTGTTTCTGAAGCCTATTAGTGTCCAGCGATCGTCATAGACTTTCCGCTGAACCCATGAACTTTTTTGCGTCTGCAGAACCAGATTCAAGTCTGGCATTATTGCGTTTTTATTCCAGCTCAAGCACGGTATCTGGGGATGAAAGTGTACTGGGTTTAAAGAATTCTTGATAGTTAAGACAAAAACCCTTTGGAGTTAGCCTGTGTTTACCAGCCTTGGTGTAGTCACATTTTAACTAAAATAAGAGGCTGGGATGCTGGATGCGGTTCATGTGAAGGCTGTTCCTAGCCTGTAGTAGATTCTGCGTTTTGCACGCTGGCAGAAATGTACCAATGTATTTTGGCAAGATCAAGCTTGGACTAGGTTTGTATTTGAGAAAGAAGTGCAAGTTCTGTCTAGCTGTAATATACGTGAGATAGTTTTGTAGGATTTTGATCAGTATGACAGGGCCAGAGGTCGTCCATTGGCCTGTATCTATGTCTGCGTCTGACAACTGTGGCATCGGGGGGAAGATTGTGGAATGTGTGGATAACAGCAGTCTTGTTTTCTTATTTTCTAGGTAAGTTTGATTCTTAATCTTTAGAGTCCAATATTTCTAGAAGATCATTGTAAACTAGTCAGGTATATGTCTTTTTTTATTTTTTTTTTCAAATGTTGTAATGTTCAAGTCCCTTATATGTTCTCAATAGCCTTAGAAAAAAAACTAGCCTAGTTTGATCAAACCAGAATGAGCCTCAACTAACCTAACCTAATCAGACCCAAGCTTGGCTTAAATCTAATTCCTAGACTTAGATTCAGTACAAATTATGATTCCTCTCTGTGGCACATCTAGACTGACTACAAAAAATCTTTTAATGATGCTTTTTTTTGTAATGTTTAGTAAATTTCTAAGATAGGAGTAAAGAACACTCTTAGACTAGCTCCCCAGATATTGCCCCAAAGGCTCTCCAATATAGCAATAATTCCAGACATGGGCCGGGTTCTCAGGTTATTATATAAGACTTATTGAATCTAGAATTGGAAGTTTCATAACATCAGTTTTAAGGAAAAGAGCCTAAACACTTAAACCATAAAACTGTAAATTTTATTAATAGTCTGAATCCTATTAGTATATATTATTAAATTTTATAAGTAGTCTTGAAAATAATCCTATAAATCCTATGCCTAATTCCTCGTATTCTGTGCCAGACTGAGCATCATGCTGCCGGGAATTGGAGTGTTCGGCACAGGGGACATTGTGCGAGCCCTTGTGCCCTTTCTCAGGGCTAAGGGCTTTCGTGTTGAGGCCGTGTGGGGGAGGACGCTTGAGGCTGCGGAAAACGTTGCCACCGAACTTAATATTCCTTTCCATACAAATAAGGTGCGTGGTTTGTGTTTCAGGTGCTCCTTCGAGGGGAATGTGTTAATCTTTCTTTTAATTGTAACTATTAATTTTTGTAAGGAATATATTTTTCTG
The DNA here is from genome assembly GCF_977035675.1 of Penaeus japonicus. Classification (NCBI taxonomy): domain Eukaryota; kingdom Metazoa; phylum Arthropoda; class Malacostraca; order Decapoda; family Penaeidae; genus Penaeus; species Penaeus japonicus. The sequence continues at coordinate 19,652,703 of NW_028234420.1, forward strand.
TCATACTTTAATTGTTTGTCTTTTTTTTTTTTAATCATTCTTATTTTTACAAATAATAGTTTTCTGGATAAGTTACTAATATCATTCACATACCAAACTAACCTTTTTTTTTTCAGTGAAAGAATATAACATT
>NW_028234420.1:19657835-19667835 GCF_977035675.1 Penaeus japonicus
ATTGAGTGCCATGGTAAAGGCAGCCAGATTGGCACAGGGACATATTTGTAGACACTGGACTTGGTCTGGGTTGTCTTCCTCTTCTCACACTGCCTGCATATCTTACATCCTCAGTGATTTAGAGCAGAATGTTTCATCTTGCTGCGTGGCATCTTTCTCTGAATATAGTGCATACTAGGGACAGTGAATGGATGCCATTTGTTCCTGCTGGTGCTAAGAGAGAAGGGCATTATAGATGTTTGTGATTCTAGACTAAACTATTTTACTGAATATTTTTGTAATCATAGTAACTAGAATTGCAGTGGTCATCACCAGTCCCTAAATAAAAGTATTACTCATAGTACAATAGAGAAACACAGTGATCAGAGTGACTGGAAAGAACATAATGAGCTAATATGTCAGATGGAACACATAGCCTCTTAATATAGTAGAACACAAACACTGACTAACTAACTATCAAAAAAGAATAACATCATAATGAGTGGAAGTGAGAAACGACTAGAAATGTCATATAATAGAATATTTGAAATGAAACCTGTCTGATGTGCCGAGCAAGTGCCCCCCGTCTTGTGTTCAGAACAGAAAAATAGGTGCCCTGTGTGCATTGGATTAAGTACAGATTTTCATAGCCATTATTGGTATTAATAATGTGACGATACCCCAAACAGGTCGATGATGTTCTTCTCAGAAAGGATGTGGACCTCGTATTCATCATCTGCCAGCCAGACCTGCATGCACAGATAGCAGTCAAGGCCCTGGGAATCGGCAAACATGTCCTGTGTGATCGGCCAGCTGGTCTCTGTCAGGTATAGGGTGTTATGGATCAGAAGAAGGAATTGCCAGTAGTTAGCACTGAATTGGTTGTAGATGTAAGAGTCTTGTTAGCAAGTCAAGTGATTGTTATGCATGTATGAAATTAATCTTTTGTTTAATTCTGTTGATTACTAATTGAAGGAGATTGATATTTGTCCAGTATTTTCCCCGCATCCCCCCAAAATAGGTGGTGTTTTTTGAGATCTTGCACAAGATTTGATGCCTGATCTATAGGTATATATATCCTATTTACAAGATCCAAATCCTTTCCTTTTTTTGTCTTCATAAGAGTTGTGTCATTTCTTTTAGTCATCTCAAAATCACTTCAATAAGATTTAAATTATTTTTATATTAGGAGTTTCTATTGTAATACAGTACTTGTTGTGTCTTCTCTCCTCTATATGCATTGTTGTGATGTCAAAGTTAACAATGTTTTAATTCACGTAAAATGTTACTCTTATAAACTAAACAAATCTTTTAATACCACATAAATTATTATGCAATCTGTCCACAGCTTGAGGTACTGAAGATGGTGCACGCGGCGCAGTACTATCCCTCGCTGATCTCAGTGATTTCGCATGGCCTGCGCTTCCTTCCGGCCTTCGTGCACATGAAGCGACAGATTGAGGCAGGCTACGTTGGGGCAGTAAATGTCTGCGACGTGAGAGTGCACTGTGGAAGCATGATCGGCAATCAGTTTGACTGGATGTGCAGCCACTTGATGGGAGGGGGTATCCTGACCATGGTGGGCAGCCACATCATTGACGTGATCTCCTTCGTGACAAGCCAGCGCGCCACTCGTGTCCACGGCATGATGCGCACCTTCACTAAGAGCACAGAGAAGATCAATGGCATCCGTTGGATTGACAGCGACGATTTCTGCAGTTTCCAGATGATCCTGGATGAGGGGTCATGTGTGACGGCCACGCTGAACAGCCACATGGCAGGGGGCTTTGTACAGGAAGTGGTGGTATGTGGCAGCAGAGGCAGGCTGGCCGTACGCGGGGCCAATCTTTACGGCCAGAGCCACACCTCGGAGAAGGAGGAGGAGCTGCTGCACGAGGGGGCTGACGACGTGGCGCACCTCACCAACAAGAACAATAGTGCCAGGATAAACTCTCTGCTGCCTCAACCATACCTGCAGGGCTTGTTCCGGCTGGCAGGCGCACTTAAGGAGGCCTTCGCCACAGGGGATGGGGAGCATGGCTGGCTCAAGGAGCCTGTCTCGACCGCAGCCACCTTCGAGGATGGCCAGTATGTCCAGGCGGTCATCGATGCCATCAAGCTTTCTTCAGCCAGCCGGCAGTGGGAGCAGGTAACTGTAGCCAATGATGAGAGCGAACTGAACCCTTTAATGACCAGGCTTAATCTCCCTAACATTAATATGAGCTCTCTGGACGCACTGTCACAGGCTCCAACTAACAGGATCACTCCACAGCGTAAGGTCACTAGCTCTGAGTCGCACCTTCCTTGGAGCTTTGCCACAAAACACTAAAAAAAAGAGAGAGAGAGAATTCTTGAACTGTATTTGCTTTTTTACGGTGATTTGCACTTCCGGATACAGTGGGTAGAAGTTGCTGTATGTTTTTTTGTTTTTTTTAACATTTCTTTTCTTTTGTTCTTTTTTTTTTTTTCTTTTATGATATATCCTCATGAGCATAGCTATATTGTATATGGTAATGCATTATGCTAGATGTACATATTTATGTATCTTTATCTGCTATGAAATCCTCTTAGATGTAGCATGTGTTGACAGGACAGTTATATTAATTCACAGGGAATCATTAATTATGGTGTATGGCTAAAGTAAAGCAAGAGCTTTTGTGCTTCTAATCCTCTGTGAGGACGTTCCCAGAATCTTGTGCTAAGTGATTGATGCTAGACACAGCTTGCAGTGAAAGTCTTGTTGAACCACTTTCAGAAACATTAAAAAAACTCATAATAAGTAATTTATTAGTTAATGTGAATGTGGTCTTTTTGTATATTACTTTTATGAATAACCTTTTTTTTCCTTATGGGTTAATATTAGTAGAACTATCTCAAAATTTCTTGTACAGCTTGCCAAACAAAATAGTCTAATCAACAATTTTATAATGACATTAGATGCTACAAGTAATGTTTGTGTTCTATTAAGAATTATAATTCAAGTATGATTCTAAAACATTGTGCTTGCATGTGATCAATTTGTTTTGACCGTGGCTGTATTATTTCCATTTATTTTTCACACAGTAATGTCCAGAAAGAAAGCAAAAAGAAACGAAGCACAACCCCTTTGTGGCTTCTTTTCGCTGTGTCCTATAATGCTGTTGTTTCTCTCCGAAGTAACTTAGGTAGTTGCTTTCCTCTTTCACGCCTGTTCTGTCAACAGGAACCTGTATCTTTAGTTGAGACCAAAGTATTTTATGTGATGTTCTTCAGTCTACTATAGGCCTTTGTAACAGATGCTTTATACTCTGAGCTTTAGTGTTGTAAATAACCAGAACTAAAATGATGTTGGTTTCATCATTATTTTTTCCTCGGCTTCTCAAAGGGTAGGATAACTTGGGACTATCCAGTGCTGTAGTATGGTCCTCAGAGGAAAAAAAGCATGTCTAATGCATGTGGGAATAATATTATCAGCTGGATATTTTTGCTTAAGAAAGGCAGGAATTGGAACAGAGTAACCCAACAAAAAAGCACTTACAATTTCATCTTTTTTTTTTTCTTTGACGATCATGAAAGTTTTGTTGTTGTTAAGAAGTGTTTGTACACTTCTTTTCTTTCTTTTTTTTTCTTGTTTTTGCATTGTTATCTGTTGAGAAGTTTAAATATCCAATCTTTCAGCAGGAATCTCCTTATTTGTGATGGTAGGTTTGCTGCCAAACACACACAAATCCCCTTTGTCGTTTTAGCCTGTGGCATATTGTCATTGCTGTCCATTCTACAGTTAAATCTTGGTGTTGTATAGAACTTTCATAACGTGTTCACTGTAACTTCAAGCACGAATGGTGTAACTTCAGCGATGTGTTACAGACTCTGTCCATGTAGAGTAGGGCTTTGCTTATGTGTTCTTCAGATGTTCTTCCATGTTCTATCAAGGGTTAAGGGCATTTGTTCTATGGGTTATAGTAATAGGTTTGAGTTCTCACCCTAACTTATAAGATGACTTCATTTGCCTCCAGGTGGAGCTGTCTGGTTTGTACATATTTTTGCTTGTTACTGCTTTTGTAGTAGTACTAACAAACAAAAATTGCCAGGAATATACCTGTAAAATGTTTGATGCTGAAAAGAGAAGAAAATAAGAATCAAACTATATTTTTTGACATGTGCATTAAAGCATTTGAATTCCATAGCGATTAAGATGAATGTTAATGTATGTATGAAAGAAAAAAAAAATGTAATGTATTATTTACTTCTCATTTATCTGTTAAGTTCAGAATATACCAATTTTCATGTGCATTAAGACAAAAGATCTCTGATGCCGGTGTATGTGTCTGGTATTGCATTATTCTTAACTAAGGATGTATACCACGGTGATATGATACCATGGTTCATTTGACAGTATTATTGGTATCACATCTCTCTTCATTATTATTGTTGGTATGAACTAATGAATTTGCTTATTTTAGAGACTCCTGACCATTGGGGCTATTGTATGGTATGTGTTTTTACGGCTGTAGTGGTCTATGGTAATGCCTAGTGTTAAGTTTTTAAACTCTTCATCATATTAAGTAGGTGCTATATTGCATAGCTTATTAAATCTTAGAATGTCTATCAGTTGAGCTTTAATATTGTTGCATTTCAATTTGTCTCCCAGTGATTCATAAGAAGCCAAAGAGTATACATACACGAGAAATAATTGTAATGTTGTTGTTTTTTTAAATGGCTCAGATAATGTTCAGAACTGCATGAACTAAATTTATTGTCATTATAGTAAGATGGTCCCTCAACCTTTTTGCATTTTTTACTTGTCTTGTAAGCATTATGATATATACCTATAATTTTAAATGCATAGAAATATCTGAAGATGACTTTTGATCATTTAATTTGAATGTCAGTAATAAGTTAGGTAAACAAAGTCTAAATATTAATATATGCATTGACTGCAAAACAATATTTTATAGATATCATATTTTAAAGGTGCACCGTATCTTTATTAACCAGTGAGAAGAAATTAGGTCACAAAAGGTCATCAAAGAATCGAAATGACCCCCCCAAAAAAAAAAAAAAAGTACTAATTTTAATGATAATAATAGTTATTCAATAGTTATTTATTTACTCACATTATGTGATTATGTGACCCCCCACCCTGTTTAAAGCCAATTACTGCAATAGAAGGTCATAGCTTACAGATTACAGATTTTGAGGCTCTGCACAGAAGTATAAATCTGCATAGATGGTTTCAGTATATTTATTCTGATCTTTTTGAATTATTTTATTCTCAGTGATATTTTTAAATGGTTGTATTGTCTTTTTATTTTTATTCTGAATCATGAATTTTACACACACACACACACACACACACACACACACACACACACACACACACACACACACACACACACACACACACACACACACACACACACACACACACACACACACACACACACACACACACACACACACACACACACACACACACACACACACACACACACACACACACACACATACACACAATATATATATATATATATATATATATATATATATATATATATATATATATATATATACATACATACATATATACATATATACATATATATACATATCATAAACATATACATACACATACACATACACATACACATACACATACACATATACATATACATATACATATACATATACATATACATATACATATACATATACATATACATATACATATACATATACATATACATAAACATAAACATAAACATACACATACACATACACATACACATACACATACACATACACATACACATACACATACACATACACATACACACACGTATACACACACGTATACACACACGTATACACACACGTATACACACACGTATACACACACGTATACACACACGTATACACACACGTATACATACACGTATACATACACGTATACATACACATACTCATACACATACACATAACACACACATACACACACACACATATATATATACCTAAAAACATATATGTGTCTGCGTGTGTACATGTGCGTGTGCGTATGTGTTTGCATGTATTTGTGTTTGTTTGTGTACTTATATTTATTTTATTTATATATATATATATATAGATATATATATCTATATCTATATATATATATATATATCTATATCTATATATATATATATATATATATATATATATATATATATATATATATATATATATTTATATATATATATATATATATATTTATATATATATATATGTATATATGAATTTCTTTTTGTTTAAACACATGTATACCCATTTTAAAATCACCATTATTATTGGGTTTATACTCTGTGCAGAGTATCACTTGGGAGCTTACTCTTTGCATGTTGTATTCAAAGGTACTTTGTAATTATTTCACACTAATGGAAGGGAATAATAATTTCATGAATCATAAATACATGTAATACAATATATTTTAAGTGCTATCAAGGATATGTCCCGTTGTCACTTGTCACTTCAGGAAAGTCCGCCATTTTCTTTTTTTTCTCTCTCCATAATCTTGATTGTTTTCTGACGTCAGACCACTGGTGTCCTTCATTATTTACTATTTTTTTCTTATTTCAGATTATCATTGAGAAAATCTAGAAACAAGGAAGCGTAAGCCAAGTGTTATTGTCTCTTGAAATTTGATTTCCTCAAAACTTTATTTTTATACAATTAGACAATTATAAGTCAAGATGTGGTTTTACTGTCCTCTTTGAATGTTGGCTTCTAGTTGTAATGCTATTGAAAGAGTACAATTCTATGGGGAACCGAGGCTAAGGATGGATGGGGACTGAGGCTAAGGATGGGAACTGAGGCTAAGGATGGAGACTGAGGCTAAGGATGGGAACTGAGGCTAAGGATGGGAACTGAGGCTAAGGATGGAGACTGAGGCTAAGGATGGGAACTGAGGCTAAGGATGGATGGGGACCGAGACAAAGGATGGGGACTGAGTCTAACATGGGTACTGAGGCTAAGGATGGATGGGGACTGAAGCTAAGGACAAATGGAGACTCAGGCTAAGGATAGATGGGGACCAAGGCTAAGGATGAATGGGGATTGAGACTGATGGGGTTTGCAGATTCCTCCTCCATCTCCTCTTTGTTTCCTCTTACTTTTCTTCTTGCTACTCATTTTCTATGCCTTTTACTTTTTTTATCTTTCAGGATTTTTTTTTACTCTTTAATTCTTCATATATCTTTGTTCCCACTTCTTCCTTATCACATTTTATTTATATCTTATTTATATTACTACTACTTTTTTCCTCCCCTCCCCTTCCCTCTTCCTTCTTCTAAAGTGAAATAAACTTTGATACAATGAGAAAAGATCAAATTACATGTGTTAATGGATTTCAGTCCCTGTAGAACTGTCTGAATCCATTTATTTCTTGGCCTCATATTGCAAAAAAATTTGCCTGTGTGGGACCTTTAACCTGACCTATCTTATCCTGTTGTGCAGATGGGGTCAGTCGTCAGCATCCGAGTCTAGTTTTTAAAAGGCATCTTTTATAAGCACTGTGAACATTGAATCCAGATTGATGTTTTATCCAGATCTCTTAATTGCTTATGCCATGGCTGTGTACGAGATCGACTTTTAATAACCTTCTAAGTCAGTTTTAAGGTGATGTTCAAAGCTTGATTCTGCACATGCACAGAAGGTATTGGTCAATCCCAGTAATCATGTATGTTACACAATGGAAACCTCTACCAACTGCATGAGTGCATAGAGGCATGTTGCTATTAGCAATTATGCTCATCAATGTGGCCACAGGTTCAGATATTTCCTCAATGATGTATTATGGAAATCCATCAGTATATATATTTATACATATTATATATATATATATATATATATATATATATATATATATATATATATATATATATATATATATATATATATATATGTAAACAAATTATATATATATGTAAAAAACAGATATATATCTCCCAATTATAAAAGGAAAAGTGATAAGAAAATCCCACAGAGATTCTTCCGAGGTAAACGAATTATATATATATGTAAAAAACAGATATATATCTCCCAATTATAAAAGGAAAAACGATAAGAAAATCCCACAGATTCTCCCGAGGTTTCCATGCACAGAGACAAGGTTGGGTAAACAGTCTCATTTTGGGGAAAGAAAATGCTCTCTGCGATCACTTCCGCGGATGTAAAGTGTTGTGATTTATTTACTTGCATTTCATTTATCATTTAATAGATTTAATTCGTTGGCTTATTTACCTGCATTTCATCATTATTTAATAGATTTAATTTGTTGGCTTATTAACTTACATTTCATTATCATTTAATAGATTTAATTCTTTGTCAGCAACCCAAGTGAAAAAGTAGACGTCTCTTCACGATAACAAAATAAGAGAATACGAGTTATTCAAGTACATTATGCAAGGAAGCTAAGATATTTTAAAATCATATGCGTGTGGAATAAATGTGTAATGTATGATAGAACTAGCAAAACTAAATTTTCAATCAAATGGTAATAACAAATTGACTGAAGTTGAAGAAGAAAACTCGAGGTAGTCAAAAAAAGAAATTGTCAACTTGAAGAGGTCTTTCATATTTAAAACTATCTCTTCACGCAATTACATTATTTTTTTTCCGTAAATGTTTCACTTACCACCATTAATGGGTCATGTAACAGAAGTCTGACAACATTTTACACACAAACATAAGCTCTTTCATGCAAAGCAACAAAGGTCACTGACGTCACAGATACACGCACGTCTGGAAGCGGATCTTTCTCACTTCGGTACAGGAACGGTGGATTAAAAAAAACAAAATGATAATAATACGGTATTAATATAAATGGCGCGTTCAGAAGACGGCCTTAGTCAGTCATCGAAATCAAGTGAATCACCGGACTGTAGCTAATATATATAGTTTCATTCAATTAATTAATGATTACCTTTAGCACAAAAATGTAACCACGTTATGCCATGTTGCAATTCCTACACAGTGAAGTTTATATGTAATATGAGGCCAAGAACTAACTGAATCAGACAATAGGCGCACACGAACCAACCACCCCTTTTCTTAAACTGAAGCCAGGGTTCTGCTATCTAGCCTTATAGAACTCTAGACCCAGACTAATTTGAGGAATTATCACTTTTGGCCAGGTCTTAGTGCATTGTCTAGTGAATCTTGAGAGACAGACTCGGATGTTCTATACCCAGATCAGAACTTTGTTTATATTTTCACGCACTGTTATGGCAAAATGGGTCTTTGATCGTTTTAGATAGTTGAATATTAGTGATACTGTAAGATGACTGAAAATGTTTTGAAGCTTGTCTAGATGCGCCTAGCACAGAGCGGGGGGGGGGGGGTGATTGCATTGCATCCATTACGAGATTGAGGGACCTAGACTGAAGATCGTTTATAACTCGTTAACGGCTAATTAGCTGCAGAAAATTCTGCTCTTCCGTCTCCTCGTTCCCCCACCTTCTCCTCTTCCTGCTCTTCCTCTTCCCTCGTTTCCCTCTCTTTCTCCTTCCCTCTTCCATCGCCCTTCTTCTCCCTCTCCCTCTCCTTCTTTCTCTTTCTCGTTTTCCTTCTCCTCCTCCCTTTTTCTCTTTCTCTTTCCTTTTTTCCTCCTCCTCCTCCTCCTCCTCCTCCTTTTAATTTATGAAAGCAGATAATGAAATGACACAGTGATCATACATTTTATTTCTAAAAAAATTGTCTTATCAAACAATACATAAGTAAATAAACATGAATAAATGTTGATTTTGAAAGACACGTCCTACCAACAAAAACAAAGATAAAACTCCATTAAAAACACAAGAGAACACATAGACATTTCCAACTTGTGACCCAGTCATCATAAACATGGTACAAAAACAGATAAATCTCTGATGTTTTAACACTGCACAGGAAAACAATAACACATGCTTTGAAATATATAATTATAAAATCAGATTCTAAAAACATCTGTTCAGTCAAAATTACAAAGAGACTAGTTCAATCTGCTTTTTCATTTATGTAATTCAAA
>NW_028234420.1:19672835-19680335 GCF_977035675.1 Penaeus japonicus
GAGTCAAAGTGCTCGTGGACGATCGCGTGGGTCACCCCTCGCACCACACGCCCCTCCTCGTCTCTCAGCGACACGTCGTGGGCGCCGAGCCAGACCTTCACCTTCCGGACGGGCAGTCTGCATGGTAGGGGGAAAAATATCTCGTGAGCGCAGAGGGAGAGAGATCTTCGCGTCTTCTGTGCCATGTAGGGAGGAGGGGAAGGAAGGGAAGGGAAGGGAAAGGAAGTGGAAGGGGAAGGAAGGGAAGGGGAGGGAAGGGGAAGGAAGGGGAAGGAAGGGGAAGAAAGGGAAGGGCGCGACGGAGGAAACATGTGAATGGAGGAAGGGACAGATAATGAGAGCAGGTTAGTGTGGTGAATGTGGCAGTAAACAGAAGAGGAACCATTATGCAAAGACTAGAAATGAAGAATAGATTAGACTAAGCAATTATAATAAACATAATACTTCTACTACTATTACTACCGCCACTACTACTGCAAATAATAGTAATTATTATAACAATAATGATAATAAAGATAATAATGATGATAATAACAATCATGGTAATGATGATGACGGTGATGCATAATAAAACTAGTAAGGCAATAATGATAATAACAATAATAACAATAACACCACCATAATAATAAGCATCGCCAATAAACAACTAAATAACAAACCACCCTATTAAAAAAAAAAAAAAAAAAAAAAAAAAAAAAAAAAAAAAAAAATAAAAATAATAATAATAATAATAACAACAATAATAATAATAAAAATTAAAAACAGCGAGCGACAAACACTGACACGGCAGCGCAGTGAGCAGCAGTGAGCAGGAAGCGCGTGTTGAGAAGACTGGCGCCGCAGAAGGTCCTTCCCGAAGGGGCGTGGACGAGCGCCGCCTGCCACGGCCACTCCCCCACTCCTGCGACGTATCCCCCTAGGATCCTCGCGGCCACGTTCTTCACTCCGCATCCTGTGAGGGAGGCCAAGGGAGAGGAGGGGGGGTGAGGACGCGGAATGGTGGGGGGTAGAGGGGGGGAGGGGGAGGGGGAGAGAGGGAAGGGGAGGGAGAGGGAGAGGGTAGGTAGAGGGAGGGGGGATGGAGAGGGAGAGGGTAGGTAGAGGGAGGGGGGATGGAGAGGTAGAGGGAAGGGGGATGGAGAGGGAGAGGGTAGGGAGAGGGAGGGGGGGTGGGGAGGGAGAGGGGTAGAGGGAGGGTAGGAGAGGTAGAGGGAGGGGGGATGGAGAGGGAGAGGGTAGGTAGAGGGAAGGGGGATGGAGAGGTAGAGGGAAGGGGGATGGAGAGGGAGAGGGTAGGGAGAGGGTAGGGAGAGGGAGGGGGGATGGAGAGGTAGAGGGAGGGGGGATGGAGAGGTAGAGGGAGGGGGGATGGAGAGGGAGAGGGAGGGGGGATGGAGAGGTAGAGGGAGGGGGGATGGAGAGGTAGAGGGAGGGGGGATGGAGAGGGAGAGGGAGAGGGGGATGGAGAGGGAGAGGGGGATGGAGTGGAAGAGGGGGATGGAGTGGAGAGGGAGAGGGGGATGGAGTGGAGGGGGGAGGGGAGGAAGAGGAGAGAGAGAGGGAAAGGGGAGCGAGAGGGAGAAAAAGGGGGAGAGAATAGGAGGGAGGGAGAAAGGCGGAGGGAGAAAGGCAGAGAGAGAAAGAGAAAGGGGCATAAAGAAACAAACAAATTGAAAATTGGCATTCATGAGGTAGCACACAGCACTAGATGCTTCAAGGTAATTCATCTATCAAAGTGCAAGTACTTAAGATTGGAATGATAATTATAATAACAATAATAATGATAATAATGATAAAATTATAATCATAATAATGATAATAAGGATGATAATATTATACATATGTATATATGTATATATGTGTATATATATATATATATATATATATATATATATATATATATATATATATATATATATATATATATATATATATATATATATGTATGTATATATAAGGCAATACTCTTATAGAATACCTAAAAATAGCATACGATAATTTAAGTAACGACATACTAAATACGCAGAATTAAAAGGATATAAAAAGGGTGATTATCTATCGTTGACCGCACACACGGAGAAAAGTTAACAACCGTCATGCATAAGAGTCGACACCGCCATGCATAGAGTCGACACCGCCATGCATAGAGTCGACACCGCCATGCATAGAGTCGACACCGCCATGCATAGAGTCGACACCGCCATGCATAGAGTCGACACCGCCATGCATAGAGTCGAGCATACCATGCATAGAGTCGACACCGCCATGCATAGAGTCGACACCGCCATGCATAGAGTCGACACCGCCATGCATAGAGTCGACACCGCCATGCATAGAGTCGACACCGCCATGCATAGAGTCGACACCGCCATGCATAGAGTCGACACCGCCATGCATAGAGTCGACACGGGCATGCATAGAGTCGACACCGCCATGCATAGAGTCGACACCGCCATGCATAGAGTCGACGACACCGCCATGCATAGAGTCGACACCGCCATGCATAGAGTCGACACCGCCATGCATAGAGTCGACACCGCCATGCATAGAGTCGACACCGCCATGCATAGAGTCGACACCGCCATGCATAGAGTCGACACCGCCATGCATAGAGTCGCCACCGCCATGCATAGAGTCGACACCGCCATGCATAGAGTCGACACCGCCATGCATAGAGTCGACACCGCCATGCATAGAGTCGACACCGCCATGCATAGAGTCGACACCGCCATGCATAGAGTCGACACCGCCATGCATAGAGTCGACACCGCCATGCATAGAGTCGACACCGCCATGCATAGAGTCGACACCGCCATGCATAGAGTCGACACCGCCATGCATAGAGTCGACACCGCCATGCATAGAGTCGACACCGCCATGCATAGAGTCGACACCGCCATGCATAAGAGTCAACACCGCCATGCATAAGAGTCAACACCGCCATGCATAAGAGTCAACACCGCCATGCATAAGAGTCAACACCGCCATGCATAAAGTCAACACCGCCATGCATAAAGTCAACACCGCCATGCATAAAGTCAACACCGCCATGCATAAAATCCAACACAGCCATGCATAAGAGTCAACACCGCCATGCATAAACATCAACACCGCCATGCATAAGAGTCGACACCGCCATGCGTAAAAGTCGACACCGCCATGCATAAAAGTCACCACCGCCATGCATAAGAGTCAACACCGCCATGCATAAAAGTCAACACCGCCATGCATAAAAATCAACACCATGCATAAAAATCAACACCGCCATGCATAAAAGTCAACACCGCCATGCATAAAAGTCAACACCGCCATGCATAAAGTCAACACCGCCATGCATAAAGTCAACACCGCCATGCATAAAGTCAACACTGCCATGCATAAAGTCAACACTGCCATGCATAAAAGTCAACACCGCCATGCATAAAGTCAACACTGCCATGCATAAAGTCAACACTGCCATGCATAAAGTCAACACTGCCATGCATAAAGTCAACACTGCCATGCATAAAGTCAACACTGCCATGCATAAAGTCAACACTGCCATGCATAAAGTCAACACTGCCATGCATAAAGTCAACACAGCCATGCATAAAGTCAACACAGCCATGCATAAGAGTCAACACAGCCATGCATAAGAGTCAACACAGCCATGCATAAAGTCAACACAGCCATGCATAAAGTCAACACTGCCATGCATAAAGTCAACACTGCCATGCATAAAGTCAACACTGCCATGCATAAAGTCAACACTGCCATGCATAAAGTCAACACTGCCATGCATAAAGTCAACACAGCCATGCATAAAGTCAACACTGCCATGCATAAAGTCAACACTGCCATGCATAAAGTCAACACTGCCATGCATAAAGTCAACACTGCCATGCATAAAGTCAACACTGCCATGCATAAAGTCAACACTGCCATGCATAAAGTCAACACTGCCATGCATAAAATCCAACACCGCCATGCATAAAATCCAACACCGCCATGCATAAGAGTCAACACTGCCATGCATAAAAGTCAACACCGCCATTCATAAAAGTCAACACCGCCATGCATAAAAGTCAACACCGCCATGCATAAAAGTCAACACCGCCATGCATAAGAGTCGACACCGCCATGCATAAAAGTCATCCCGCCATGCATGAAAGTCAACACCGCCATGCATAAAAGTCAACACCGTCATTCATAAAAGTCAACACCGCCATGCATAAAAGTCAACACCGCCATGCATAAAAGTCAACACCGCCATGCATAAAAGTCAACACCGCCATGCATAAGAGTCGACACCGCCATGCATAAAAGTCAACACCGCCATGCATAAAGTCAACACAGCCATGCATAAAGTCAACACAGCCATGCATAAAGTTAACGCCGCCATGCATAAAGTTAACACTGCCATGCATAAAGTCAACACCGTCATGCATAAAAGTCAACACCGTCATGCATAAACGTCGACAAGAGCATGCATACAAGTCGACACCGCCATGCATAACAAGGCAAGGAAATGCAAGAAAACCCCCCCACATATATGTATATATATATATTATATATATATTATATATATATGTATGTGTGTGTGCGTGCATATCCGTGTGCGTGCATATGCGTGTGCGTGCATATCCGTGTGCGTGCATTTCCGTGTGCGTGCATATCCGTGTGCGTGCATATACGTGTACATGCATATACGTGTACATCCGTGTGCGTGCATATACGTGTGCGTTCATATACGTGTACATGCATATACGTGTACATGCATATACGTGTACATGCATATACGTGTACGTGCATATACGTGTGCGTGCATATACGTGTACATGCATATACGTGTGCGTGTGCGTTATTCCTATAAATAATTATTATATCAGTCTTATTCTGACAAACTCCAGAGGGTAATAATTTCTCGCAAATTCCATACCCATCAAAACAAAAATAAACATTGAAAAATAAAATAGAAAAAAAGAACTTCTCGAACCTAGGGCTATAGCTAGATTGACAGTCCGAAAAAAAGTTTAACAGCAATATTTTTCCCTATTTTTTTTAAGAGATCCAAAAGCTCAGGATATATATATAATGAGAACTCTGTATGCTATAAGTCACAAGGGGTCGGCACAAAAAGATATCTATGAGAACTAAGATTACTTTATTTTATTTTATTTATTCATTTTATTTTATTATTTTTTTTTTTTTTTGGGGGGGGGAAGTTCTCTGATAACTGATAAATCGATTCCTTCCTCTCTTACTCCTTTCCTTCTTTCCCTCTCTCTCTCTCTCCATCTCTCTATCACTCTCTCACCCCCCCTCTCTCTTTCTTTCTCTCGTCCCCCCCCTCTCCCTCTCTTTCCTTTCTCTCTGTCTTTCTCACCCCTTCCTCTCTCTTTCTCTTGGTCTCGGTCTCTCTCGGTCTTTCTCGGTCTCTCTCCCTAACTCCCTCTCTCTTATTATCTCTCTCTCGCTCTCTTTCTCTCTCTCTTAATGTCACTCGGTCTCGGTCTCTCTGTGCCTGCAATCATGCAATCAGGAGTCGTGCGCAATGAAAACCACTGCTTAACAGAATGCATGACAAAATGGCATAAACTACTAGGTTATTGTTAATGTTAGTATTTGACTATATGATCCATATTTTCACTTCAAGTGTGTATGACCAACGTATTGAAACAATTATATGGTCTAGAAAGGCTTTTGTGAGTGGGGGCAGATTGTCCATATATATATATTTATAATGGTCCGAACATACGTAATTCTGTGGAGGTTTGTCCGCTACTCCGTAAACAAATGACAATCGAGCTTAAATAAGGTTATGTAAAAAATAATAATGATAGTAATAATCATCAAGTGAATATTACATCAGACTATATTGATTTATTTACTAATGATCAAAGCAAATGACGATTGCATTTCTTTATCACCAGTGAAAGTGTTCCTAACCTTGGTGTTATAATTTACTCTAGTTTACCCTCAGGTAGAATAAACAAAGAACAGAGGATGTCAGCCAATCAAAACGTGCGGGAAAAAGCTACAGCAATTGAATACATCCGTTAAATAACGGTCTAACTGCAAGAATATTCCGTTGGGGTCTGCATAGATGAAGAGAGCTATTCTTATCATTTATTATCTGTATTTGTGTCTACTACTACAAGCATTTACTTATATCATTCGATTACAACTATCTATTTTACTAATGACATTTGTTTGACCATCTACATATTGCATAAATGTGTAGTTATTCATACAAATTATTCATATTTGTATAATATGCGCATTTTCCCCTTTTTCTTTGCTAGTGCAACTGCCATATCTATAATCATCACCAGTTGTTTTATATGTGCTTGTTAGCTTCAAAGCACCGAGTGAGGTTGGCTGTAAACCTCACTCACGGGTTTCGGAAACCTCATTACATTGTGCCTGATAATCGTACGATCGTGGAAATAACCCTCTAGCTTTTTCTCTTTCTTTGTGCGGTCTCTGTTGTCAGTTTCATGGTTGTGTTGTCAGTTTCATGGTTGTGACTCCTGCTAACAAAGGAACCCAGTCTTCACTTAGCCTACACACTCATCCCAAGTCGAGGGATGACTTCGCTCCTCATCTTCATCTAGAGATCCCCCCCCGCCTCTTACTCTATTTCATTCGTGATTGCGCTGCAATTCTTCACTCACTAACTGGATGACGTGGATGAGAGTTCATTTCGGTTACCCTCGTGAGGCAGTTCCGTAATCTCTTCTTCTCTCCTTTCGTGAGGTCTTATTTATTTCCCATCATTTCTCCACGAGTTGCATCGTCATTTTATTAATCTCACGGTCACAGAAACCCAAAACCGTTCACATGGAGCGTCCAATTTCTTTCTATCAACCCGCGTGGCGTTTCCCTAATAAGCAATGCCCGCAGACGTATTCATTAAAACACAGCTGTTCCACATTACCTAAAGCCTCGTAGTCGACGTCATCCCCGCCGTCGTCACTGTAATCCAAAGGAAGCTGGACCACCGAGGACGAGTTCTCTGCCTCGTCGAACCGCAGGAGCTCCTCCACGTCGACCTCTCCGCCGACGAGGTTCTCCTCCAGGAATCTCAGGTGGTGCGACAACATGGAGGCGAAGGTGTGGTCCTGCTTCACCACGATGTCTTCTAAGGCCCTTTGCAGCATCTCTGAGACGTCCATGTGGGACTTCTTGGCGCCGCCGCCTCCTCCTCCTGTTGTGGCGAAGGTATTGCTCTTGGGGATGGCGGGGATGGATCTCGAGTTTTCCCGCCGGTCCCCATCGACGCCGCCCAGTTTGTGGCTCGTTTTCCCTCCGGGGAAGAGGGCGTGGCCTTGCTCGGTGTCCAGGGCAGTCAGGTCGATGTACGGAGAGGATCCCGGGTTGACTAGGCCTTCGCTGAACTGTATTCTCGAGAGGAAGTTCGAAGGAGAGGCAGAGGCGGGAGTACAGAGCATTGAAGTCGCCCACATCAAGCACATCGCCACGCGTTTACACATCATCACGGGAGGAAGTCACAGTCAA
>NW_028234420.1:19695335-19697835 GCF_977035675.1 Penaeus japonicus
CGAGGTCACGGATGTTTTCCTGCACCCACTGGAGGGCCACGGTTTGATCCTTCAGGCCCAGATTGCCACGGAGTTCAGAATCCTCAGTGGACAAGAATCCTGTGGAGGTCCGGAAAGGATTAAAGGTGTCAGGATGGGTAGATTATCGTATGTGGAATATTGTGTTGTAATTTCGTGAATGAAAATGACAGTAATTGTGTGGGTGAAATGGCTCAAT
The DNA here is from genome assembly GCF_977035675.1 of Penaeus japonicus. NCBI lineage: Eukaryota > Metazoa > Arthropoda > Malacostraca > Decapoda > Penaeidae > Penaeus > Penaeus japonicus. The sequence goes on from NW_028234420.1 coordinate 19,695,553, forward strand.
TGAAAATAAAGGTTCCTTTTTTATATAAACACACACACACATATATATATATATCTATATCCATCTATCTATCTATCTATCTATCTATCTATCTATCTATATATATATATATATATATATATATATATATATATATATATATATATATATATACACATGTTTTTTTTTTTTTTTTTTTTTTTTTTTTTAATCTCATCTTGCGCTTGTTGGTCCACCTTCCCTCTCTACCCCTTGTTCAGTGCTGTATTTATAAATCTACCAGCCCCCAGTGGCACTAAAAAAAGGGTTTGAAAGCCGAACCTGTATATAACTAGACGACCATCTGGACACACACACATACACACACACACACACACACACACACACAAAAAAAAAAAAAAAAAGGCCAGTACCCTAACCTAGAGTACCCAGACGGTACTGGATGATGACGACCACCACGTCCTTCGTCAGGAGCGGGAAGGGCTTGTACTCCTCTCCCCCCCCGAAGAGGAAGCCGCCACCATGAATCCACACCATGACAGGCAGGTCGGACGCGAACGGCTGAGGATACAAGGCAAGTCTGTCATGAGATGTCATGTTGGTGATGTCATGTCATAAGGGGAAGAGGTGAATGTTCATTTTTTTCTTCTTCTTCTATAATCTCTTTATGTTATGGATTAGACATGATCGAACTTTGGGGAGAATTCTCTCAACAAATATGATTTCTTATGACAACAACAATAACAATGCTGGTGATAATAATGATAGGAATACAACTATTACTTATACTACTACTATTACTACTGCTACTGCTACTACTATAACTATTACCATAATGCTACTACTGATGCTGATAAAGATCATGGTAATAATGATAACACTAACTATACAAACAATAATAATGATGATAATGGTCAAAGAAAAATAGTAATGATGGTGATGATAATAATAATGATGATAATAATAATAGTATCATAGACTAATAATGATAATAACAACGATAATCATAGTTATAATAATGATAATAACAGCGATAATCATAGTTATAATAATGATAATAACAAAGATAATCATAGTTATAATAATGATAATAACAACGATAATCATAGTTATAATAATGACAATAACAACGATAATCATAATAACAATAATGATGATAACGACAATAAAGGACAATCCTAATAATGATAACAACAATAACAACAATCCTAGCAACGCCACAGATGATAATGGCACCGCGCCGAGCCCCTCGAGGCCAACTGACCCGTGGCGTGAAAACGGAGAGATAGAGGCAGTCCTCCTCGCCCTCGACTACCGCTTCCTCGCCCTTGAACATGCCAATGCCGAACTGCGGGCACTTGGGCAGAGGCAGCGACCCGTTCCTGACGCCGGTCCACGCCCCAGCCGGCTGAGGGTCCTAGGGGCAGGGGGGGACAAGGGTGAATAGGAGCAGGGAATCCTAGGGGCAGGGGTGAGCAGGGTGAATGGGAGCAGGGAATCCTAGGGACAGAGGTGAGCAGGGTATCCTAGGGACAGGGGCCATAGGTGAGCAGGGAATCCTAGGGACAGGGGACAGGGATGAGAAGGGAATCCTAGGGCCAGGGACCAGAGGTGAGCAAGGAATCCTAGGGACAGGGGCCAAGGGCGAGCAGGGAGTCCTAGGGACAGGGGACAGGGATGAGCAGGGAATCCTAGGGCCAGGGACCAGAGGTGAGCAGGGAATCCTAGGGACAGGGGCCAAGGGTGAGCAGGGAGTCCTAGGGACAGGGGACAGGGATGAGCAGGGAATCCTAGGGACAGGGGCCAAGGGTGAGCAGGGAATCCTAGGGACAGGGGCCAGAGGTGAGCAGGAAATCCTAGGGGCAGGGGACAGGGGCCAAAGGCGAGCAGGGAATCCTAGGGCCAGGGACCAGAGGTGCAGGGGACAGGGGTGAGCAGGGAATCGTAGGGACAGGGGACAGGGGTGAGCAGGGAATCGTAGGGACAGGGGACAGGGGTGAGCAGGGAATCCTAGGTGCAGGGGACAGGGGTGAGCAGGGAATCCTAGGTGCAGGGGACAGGGGTGAGCAGGGAATCCTAGAGACAGGGGACAGGGGTGAGCAGGGAATCCTAGGTGTAGGGGACAGGGGTGAGCAGGGAATCCTAGGTGCAGGGGACAGGGGTGAGCAGGGAATCCTAGAGACAGGGGACAGGGGTGAGCAGGGAATCCTAGGTGCAGGGGACAGGGGTGAGCAGGGAATCCTAGGGACAGGGGACAGGGGTGAGCAGGGAATCCTAGGTGCAGGGGACAGGGGTGAGCAGGGA
>NW_028234420.1:19705335-19717835 GCF_977035675.1 Penaeus japonicus
GCTAAAAGGGCATCGTGTCACGAACGGGTCGAGCCAGAGGAATTATCTAAATACTGAAATTTCCTTTTCCTTTTTTTTTTTTTTTATTATCTTGTGATCATTTCCATCACTTCCATGCCAATTATCAATCGAAGAATACACTAGCTAGCCGTTTGTGTCAAGATTACACCCGAAAGCTAAGAGAAAATACAACTACACACAAACACGCGGCGTGTGCGACCCTCTAAGCGACGCACCTTTGCCAAAAAAACAACAACAGCACTATCCACAAAAAAAACATTCTTTTGTGTAGTGTTTTTTTCCTTTTCCTTCCCCTTTGTCAACACCGCCTTCCCGTTCACCTTTGGAATTCCTCTGAGTAAGATTGATATGCCAGATATATGAGGGAATGCCTTAGGGGTCGGGTGGTTGCGGAATCGAACTCGAGTCTTCAGTCTCCCAATTTCATATTTTCCCGCGCTTTTTTCTTTTGTTTTCTTTGTCTCTCCTTTAGGTCCCAGAAGACCTTAAATCAGAGAGAGGGTCGTCCGGTCGTGGTGGTGGTGGTTAGTGGTGGTTACAGGAGAGAGGTACAGCTAAAAAGCAACATATACGCAGGGATTTACTTCTGAATAGCGTCACCATTATCAAACTTGGCACAGTTAAGCTTAGGGGTTCCCCACTACGCGCTTCTATAGGTAGGTCAGCAAGACGGAGCGTGGCAAGAAAATAAAAGAAACGACGAGAAGAGGTCATAACGTAAGTAAGTTTAAAAAAAAAATGTGATTATTGAGATGCTTCTTGCTGCCCCCCTCCCTCCCCCTCCCCACCGACCTTTGATATCAGGCTTCGATATCAAAATAGCTTTTGTTATTCCTCTTCTCAATCAAAAAGCATTTCAGTTTTAAGTCTGCAAGATTTACATAACTGATCTTACTCTGACACTGACGCAGACAACACGCGGCTTGACACCAGTCCTATAAACTACATGAATCACATCAATCAACATCACTCCTTAAGCACCTTCCTGAGGCAGCTTCAAGCAGGAGTAAGAGACTTAATGAAATCCTACCACCATTAGACTATTTGTAGGTACTTGTTCAAAAACTCAGGATAGCTATGAAAGAAACTGGACACACTCCTACGTGGGCAGTGTGTTTGTTATCTTTCTGTTACGCTGTTGTGCTCTCACTGATACTTATCAAATGTTCTGTCCATTAAAACACGAACTGTGTCTCATCAGCATGGAAGGTGAGTATCTTTATTTCTCAACATCTGGACCAAATGTCCCTCATTTTTAAAAATTCATATTGTAAGTTTAACCTCATCTTGTGTATTTCCCAATTGGTGTTAAATCTAGGGGCAAACCTGGTCATTGCTAACCTTACCTTCACCATGTTGTCTGTGTCGGGTCGTTTCTTTATTTATAACTACTTTTTCACACAGGAAAAGATGACTGTGACATGATAACCGCCTTGCATCTGCCTCAGTCGACTTTGATCCCACTATATACATAACACGGCCCATCTTGGCTCTCATCTCGTCAGATGGGCTGCATTCAGAAACCTTTCACGGTAAACCAGTCTGTACGAAAAGCAGAGACCTAATTCTCTGCCGATTTCTGTTTTGACTGAAAATCAATGGATCAAGAGTCTTTCGAAAGCAAAAGTAATATACTTTATTTTCGATTCTGTTTGTATTCAAAACAGAAAATGCATTGTTGAGACAGGCTAATCTTGAGGCCAGCTACCATGCAGTCTCACAGTCACCCAAAGCACTCCTTTCCCTTCCCTTCCCTCCCTCCCTAACCCCCACCTTAAATCCCCAACCCCTCTCCTCCTTTCCCTTTCCCTCCCTCCTAAATCACTCTCCCCCCCCCTTCCCATATCTCAAGAACCCACATCCTCAGAGCAAGTTCTTAAGACCAGATGAAGTAGTCCCTGGGACAAGCACCAGCCGAGCCGCACCACGTCGTCTCTTCGAGCACGGGGCACGTCTTCCCGCCCCGGCGCGCGTGCTTCAGGATAGTCCTAGTCCTCGTCTGCTCTCCAATGCCACACGTCTTGCTACAAGGCGACCACGCAGACCACTCTGTCACGCGGCAGTCGCGGGGAGGACCTGTTGGGAAGGGACAGGAAGTTTAAGGCACTTACATGCAACTGGCATCTGGGGCTTCGGAAGGGTAAGGTTTTAGTTTTTTTAGGCTTTGTAAAGTTAGTATATCAGGGTTTCGTTTATATATTTGGAATGACTACCATTTTCATATTGGATGGTGTTGATATTGACACATATATACTGTTTTGAAGTCTGAAGTTCTGTTCATGATGTGTGTCCAGTGTTTTTTTCTTCCTCTCTCTCTATATATTTCCCTCTCTCTTTACTTATTATCTTTTTTCTATCTGTTTTTCCCCTTTTCCTCTCCTTCAATAGTCAATGTACCTAACTTAATCCATCTGTGTTTGAGTTTCTATTCCAAAATGGCTGCCCTTATTTTACTGGTGGCAGCAATGGGATACAAACTGCAGGCGAAATCATAAATGTAATGAAAGTGACAGTAGCATGATTAAGAGTGGCATTTTCATGGGTGTGATGTTCAGGGAAATGTGTTCCTTTATAGCTCTTCGAAGCTATACCTCTAGCGAGTGTCCTTATGTTCACAAGCAAGCACTGATGATTGTGAGAGAATGGACGTCTTTTGGATCACTTCTATTCTGCCTGAACCATGTCTGTTTTACACCGGCCTCCCTCCCCCATCCTTTCTTTTCTATCCCCCTTAGTCTCCTTCCCTTTCCCTCACCGTCTCACTCTCCTTTCTTCTCCCTCTCCCTCTTCCTCACACCCTCCCCCTCCCCCTCTCCCTTCCCCCCTACCACCACTTACGGATCTTCCTGAGCTCCATCCTGCGCCTCCTCCTCTGCTCCCTCCTCTGCTTCCTCATCTTCCTCCTCTGCTCCTTCTGGTAGTTCTTGACGATGTCGTCGATGACCGCCATGGCGTCGCCGGTCGGGATGCGCTTCTGGGGAGTGGACGACCTCCCTCTGCCCGCATACTTTGCCTGCGTCTTCGCCGCCTTGTCCTGCACAGGCCCTTCCTCCCTCTGCCGCTCGCGCATCTCCATCTCTATCTCCTGTTCTTGTTCTTGTTCTTGCTGTTCTGCGTTTTCTTGGTCGTCTTCGTCCTCTTCTTCTTCTTCTTCGTCTTCGCTCTCCACTGAGTTGCTCATGAGGGAGACCTGCCAAGCGCAAATCAAAACAATGAAGGGAGATGATAACCTGATTAAGTGACTTTCTTCTTTCAGACATTTTTTTTTTTTTTTTTTTTACTATTTACCTTGTGGACATAAATACGAGTAAATTAATGGATGAACGTGATAAGAGATAAGGAAAGGAGAAGCAAATCCAAATGGCAGACGAAAATTAGTCTTTTTTTTTTTTTTTTTTTTTTTTTTTTCCTTTCGAGTCTCACCCTTCTGTTGGCGGTCAAGTCTCTAGTCTTATCAGGCGAGAGGGCGTTGACGAAGGCGTTCCGGGAAGCTTCCTCTGTCTCCGTGTCGTAGGGTGACCTCCAGGGCGTGGCCGAGGGGCGTGGTCCGACTCCCGACCGATGGTGGGGGCGGTGGCGGTGGTGGCCGCGGAGGGGCGTGGCGGGAGAGGGTGCGGGCGTGGTGGTTGTAGTGGTGGTCGAAGTCGAAGTCACGGCTGGTGTGAACGTTCGGACAGAGGTGACGTAAGACACGTGGTTCTACAAAAGGAAGAAAAACATATGAAAAAAAGAGAAAAAAAGGCGTTGACAAGAAAAATAACAGTTCAAAATTACAAATTCGCGTGACCACTATTTTTCACCACTGACTTGCATTACGATATATAACAAAGCTGCAAGAAACCATAACAAAAAAAAAAAACAACGGACGAAGAAACATATATATTTCAGTCAAGAAAAAATTATACAATTTACGATGGATAAATTTGGACAAGCTATTACTGGAAGGAATATTACTTTCGTTAAGTTAGCAACATGATTTTCTTACAAGACTGTTTAACAATTGGAAGAGGAAGGAGAGAGAAAGATAGATAGATAGAGAGAGAGAGCGATAGAGAGATGGAGAGAGAGAGAGAGAGAGAGAAAGATAGATAGATAGATAGAGAGACACAGAGAGAGAGAAAGAGACAGAGACATACAGAGAGAGACAAACAGACAGAGAAAAAGAGACAGAGACACAGAGAGAGAGAGAGACAGAGAGATAGAGAGAGACAGAGACACAGATAGAAAGAGACAGAGACACAGAGAGAAAGAGACAGAGACACACAGAGCGAGAGAGAGAGCGAGAGAGAGCGAGAAAGAAAGAGAGAGAGAGAGGCGAGACCGACGACATGTGACAAAAGGGGAAGGGAGAGGTGCAAGGGAGCACTGTTGGGGTTATTGCATTCCTTCAAACGGGAGTCAAAATGTGTGAGTCTTCAACGGGTCACTGGAAAGGGAAGGAGGAGGAGGAAAAGAAACAGGGAGGAAGAGAGCGAGAGGGAGGGAGGGGGGGGGGGCGTCTTCGTCTACAGGAAAAGTAAAGAGGCGAGAGGAGGTGGGAGGTGGGGAGGGGGTACTAAGAGGAGAATACGGAAATAGGGGAAGGAGGAAGAGAGGTGAAAGGTAGGGAAGAAGGTCGTGGAATGGGAGAAGAGAGAGGGAGAGAGAGAGAGAGTTAGAGAGAGATAGAGAAGAGCGGAGAGAGAGAGAGAGAGAGAGAGAGAGAGAGAGAGAGGGAGAGAGGAAGAGAGAGAGAGAGAGGAGAGAGAGAGAGAGAGAGAGAGAGAGAGAGAGAGAGAGAGGAGAGAGAGGAGAAGAGAGGAGAGAGATAGATAGAGAGAGAGAGAGAGAGAGAGAGAAGAGGAGAGAGAGAGAGAGAGAGAAGAGAGACAGAGGAGAGAGAGAGAGGAAGAAAGAGAGAGAGAGAGAGAGAGAGAGAGAGAGAGAGAGAGAGAGAGAGGGAGAGAGAGAGAGAGAGAGAGATAGAGAAGAGCGGAGAGAGAGAGAGAGAGAGAGAGAGAGAGAGAGAGAGAGAGAGAGAGAGAGAGAGAGAGGAGAGAGAGAGAGAGAGAGAAGAGAGAGAGAGAATGTTAATCATGCAAGCGAAATATACCAATATGCTCTTAACATTAGGCGGTTGTTCAAATTGATATTAGGAAGCGATGTTGCAAGTATCGTTGATAGCCAAGCGAACTGAAGTTTTAAATTGCATGCAACTTTTTTCAAAGCTTATATCAGTGTCCGATTATACTTCTTATTTCCCCTTCTCTTTTTTTTTCTTTCCTTCCCTGATTTATTGACCTGTCTTCTCTTTCCCTTTCGTATTTCATCCTCGGATTTCTCCTTTTCTTCTCGTCTTTATGCAGCTTCTCTCTTCCATTCATTACATGATCTATTCTCCTTTCTTATTCCCTCGTTACGTCTTATTTCTTTATTTTCCTTCTATTCATCACTCATTCTATATTCCCCCTTTCACTCTATTTCTTTTTTTATTGGTTCTTCGTCTCTCTTCTTTCTCGCTCCCCCCCTATCTTTCTCTATTTACTTCACGATGTATATATCTTTCTCTCTATCCACCCCTTTTATCCTATTTTTCCTCTTCCTCTTTTTGAGATCTTTCTCCATTTACCTCATAGTCATACCTGCATTTTTTTTCTTTCAATCTCTCTCTCTCTCTTTCTCTCATCAAGCATCTTCCCTACCTTACCCTCTCTATTCCGTTCTTCGTTCTCTCTCTTTCGTTCTTCCATTACTTTATCATGCTCTCCTATCTCTCTATAACTCTTTGCCTTTCCTTTATCATGCTCTTCTCTCCTCTCCTTTCCTTTATCAGTACCTGGTTGCGATCGTCAATAACCTCAGGGTCTGCTGCCGTATCTATATTCTCAGGGACTGAGGACTTCAGCTGAAAAAAAAAAAAAATAGAATGCCGGAAAAAGGTTCAGCATTATACATATAAAAAAAAGGGAAGGGGAAAAAATAGAGTGACATTTGCAATCGTGCAAAGGCGTGGCTGTTCTTTGTCTCTGTCGACAAATAATTGTTTGTTTCTTGATAAGAATTTTCTGGTTTTTTTTTCGTTCTCTGTCTCTCTTCGTCTTTCTCTCCTTTTATATATATATATATATATATATATATATTATATATATATATATATGTATATATATATATATATATATAATATATATATATATATATATATATATATATATATATATATTATATATATATATATATATATATATATATATATATATATAATATATATATATATATATATATATATATATATATATATATTATATATATATATATATATATATATATATATATATATAATATATATAATATATATATATAATATATATATATATATATATATATACATATATATATATTATATATATATATATATATATATATATATATGTATATATATATATATATATATATATATATATATATATAATATATATATATATATATATATATAATATATATATATATATATATAATATATATATATATATAATATATATATATATATATATAATACATACATTGTGTGTGTGTGTGTGTGTGTGTTTTTGGTTTGTGTGTTGTTGTTGTGTGTGGTGTGTGTGTGTGTGTGTGTGTGTTGGGTGTGTGTGTGTGTGTGTGTGTGTGTGTGTGTGTGTGTGTGTGTGTGTGTGTGTGTGTGTGTGTGTGTGTGTGTGTGTGTGTGTGTGTGTGTGTGTGTGTGTCCCTTTTTCTTTCCCTTTCCCTCTCTCCAATCCCCTCTTCCCCCTTTCCCTTTTCCTCTCCCTTTCCCTCTCCCCCACCCTCCCCCCCTCCCTCCCTCCCCCACCCACACACCCCCACCCTCCCTATAACCCCCCTCTCCCCCTCCCCCCATCCTCCCTCCCTCCCTTCCCTCCCCCTCTTCTCCTTTTTCTGAACCTCATCCATTACACAACGAAGCGAAGAGGCAATGTGACCAGCTAGCTCCCTGCGGCTGTGAAATTAAAAGTACCTCCATTGAAATTCTTCCGGGCAGATCTCTTCTAAGATATCTTTCTCGTGTATTTTTTTGGAGGGTCTGTTAAAGGTATGTGATGTTTAAGTCATTTTCCCTTTTTCTTCTAAATTCTAGTCCTCTGGCAATGAGGTACAATATATACTTCCGATGGAATTTATTTATATATATTAGTCTCCGCTAAAAAAAATCCGGTGTAACCGTTTTCTATCTTGAAATCTCGCTGCTTCCACCGAATAAATAAATATATAACATAAGGAAAAGAGAGAGAGGGAGAGAGTGAGAGTGAGGGAGAAAGAGAGAAAGAGAGAAAGAGAGAAAGAGAGAAAGAGAAAGAGAAAGTGAAAGTGAAAGAGAAAGAGAAAGAGAAAGAGAAAGAGAAAGAGAAAGAGAAAGAGAGAAGAGAGAGAGAGAGAGAGAGAGAGAGAGAGAGAGAGAGAGAGAGAGAGAGAGAGAGAGAGAGAGAGAGAGAGAGAGAGAGAGAGAGAGAGAGAGAGAGAGAGAGAGAGAGAGAGAGAGAGAGAGTGCGAGTGATAAAGAAAAAGAAATAGATAGATAGATAGATAAATAGAGAGAGAGAAAAAGAATGAAAGAAAGATAGATAGATAGATAGAGAGAGAGAGAGAGAAGAAAGAGAAGAAGAGGAGGGGGAGGAGAAGGAAGAGTAGGCATAGGAGGAGGAAGAAGAAAAAGGAGAAAAAAAGACAAAGAAGTAGAAGTAGAATGAAAACAAACAAAAAGACAAAATAGAAAACGAAGACACACACACAAAAAAAAAAAAAAAAAAAAACACACAAACACACCACAGAAGCCAGAGGCCCACACCCCCTTAGCCTCACCTCGTCGCCGTAGTGTTTATATGCGATGTCTTCAATCTTGACCACGTCGTATGCCGTGCCGTCCACGGGGTCAAAGTGCTCGCTCAGGGTGTACTCCTTCATCTGCAACAGGTGGATGCCATGAGGGAAGGCCTTTTCGAAGTCGTCGGCTTTTTTTTCTTTTTTTTACCGGTATTTTTATTGTTATATTGTTTTGTTGTCTTTTTTATTTTTGTTTTTGTTTATTTATTTATTTATTTTATCTATTTATTATTATTATTTTATTTTATTTTATTTATTATTTTTATTATTATTATTATTTTTTTTTTTGGGGGGGGGGGTTATTATGATCGTTGTTATATTCATGTGTTTTTTTTTATCAATATTGTTATTATTACTGTTATTATAATTATAATATTATTGTCATTATAACCATCATTATCGTCAACATTATTTATTTCTTTAATGATAATAATGATAACGATGATGGTGATGAGGATAATAATGATGATAATAATGATAATGATGATACTGAAAATGATGATGATAAAAATATAATAATAATAATAATAATGATTATACCAACAATGATAATAATAATAATAATAGCATTAATAATGAGGATAATATTAATAATTACACAATAATAACAATAAAAATAACAATCATCGTTATCATTATCATCATTATTATAATGACAGACGATAAAGATAAAATTAAAGATTAAAGATAATGAAAATGATAAAAAAAAGATAACAGCAAAATAAAAGCAAAGATAACAACCTAAATAAACTACAGTACACCCCACAGACAAAGGTCATTTTCCCTTCGAAAGGCCAACAAATACAAATACAGAACACAGAACGTAGAACACAAAATACAAAACACAGAACGCAGAACACAGAACAAAACACAGAACGCAAAACAGAAAACAGAACATAGAACACAAAACACAGAACGCAGAATGCAGAGCACAGAGCACAGAATGCAGAACACAGAACAAAACACAGAACGCAGAACGCAGAACACAGAACAAAACACAGAACGCAGAACAGAAAACAGAACATAAAACACAAAACACAGAACGCAGAACACAGAACAAAACACAGAACGCAGAACAGAAAACAGAACATAGAACACAAAACACAGAACGCAGAATGCAGAGCACAGAGCACAGAATGCAGAACACAGAACAAAACACAGAACGCAGAACACAGAACAAAACACAGAACGCAGAACAGAAAACAGAACATAAAACACAAAACACAGAACGCAGAATGCAGAGCACAGAGCACAGAATGCAGAACACAGAGCACAGAACACAGACAACAGAAAACAGAAAACAGAAAACAGAAAACAGAACACAGAACACCAATTTTACTGCATAACGTGCTGAACATTCAACCAGCAGCTAAACACAAGCCTAACAAAACACAGCGCGGGCGTAGTGACGATGTCGCGCGTTAACAAAAACAAACAAAAGGTTCAGCTTCTGTAAAAAAAAAAGAAAAAAAGAAAGAAAGAAAAGGGAAAAAAAAGGCAGAGAGAGAAAAAAAAAAGGCGAATTACGTAGACCTCTGCATGCATGTCAAATGCCAATGCTCAATATATTCGTTTCTCGTTTGTTTATTCTCTCTCGCGAGTTCTCTCTCTCTTTCCTTATTTCTCTTTCTCTCTCTCTCTCTTTCTCTTTCTCTATCTATATATCACTCTCTCTATCTATCTTTCTCTATCTATATCTCTCTCTCTTTATCTCTCTCTCTCTCTTTCTCTCTTCCTCTATCTATATATATCTCTCTTTATTTCTCTCTCTCTCTCTCTCTCCCTTTCTCTCTCTCTATCTATTTCTCTATCTCTCCCTCGCCCTCTCTCTCTTTATCTCTCTCTCTCTCTCTCCCTCTCTCTTTCTTTCTCCCTTTTCCTGTTTGTTTTCTTTATCTTTTTCTTTCACTACTTCTTCCTTTCTCTTCCTTCCCCTCATTTTCTCTTTCTCTCCTTTCCCATCCTCCCACTCACTCCCTCTCTTCCTCTCTTCCTCCTCCTCCCCCACTCCCTCTCCCTCTCCTCCCCCTCCTCCCCCTTTACCTCTCCCTCTCCCTCTCCCTCTCCCTCTCCCTCCCTCCCCCTGCCCCCCCTCTCCTTGGGGGCAGATGTACATCAAACAGACAGTGAAATGTACCCCTCTTCTTCTCCTTCAATTGCAACATATGCAATTCACAAGGAGTCATGCAACAGGCGATGAAGTGTTCACGCGATGCACACGCAAGTCGCCACAGCTACCTTGGGCCCCTCTTGTTGAGTCATGCAACGGGCGATAAAGTGTTCGCCACAGCTACCTTGGGCCACGCGAGAGCTATGGCGACATTGCGACTGACACATATCACACAACGCCTTTGCCATTGCAATGGACAAGCTCGCATACTCTGGGTCATGGGGTCAGTTGAGGCGGATCTTGTGGGGATTATGCTATCTATAGTAATAATGAGATTGATAAAGAGGATGATGAGGATAATAGTAATGATAATAATAAAAATAATAACAACAGCAACAATAATAATAATATTAACAATAATGACAGAAATAAATAATGACAAAGATGATAATGATAATAATGAGAATAACAATATTATTATTAAAAAATTATAATGATGATAATAATAAGAACAATAACAATATTTCTAATAATCATAATAATCCTCATAATTATTATTACTATGAGCTTTATAATAGACATTTTGCATCTCTCTCTCTTTCTTTTTTCTTTATTTACCTTTTTTCTTTCTTTCTTTCTTTCTTTCTCTCTCTCTCTCTCTCTCTCTCTCTTTCTTGCTTCCTCACTTCCTCCCTTTCTCCCTTTTTTTCCCTCCCTCCCTCCCTCCCTCCCTCCCTCCCCCTCTCTCCCTCTCCCTCCTCCCCTCAATCCCTCCCTCCCTCCTCCCCTCTCTCCCCCTTTCCCTCCTTCTCTCCCTCCCTCTTTCCCTCCCTCCTTCCCTCCATCCCTCTCTCCCTTCCTTCCCCCTCTCCCTCCCTACCCTCTCCCTACCTACCCCTCTCCCTCTCCTTCCCCCTCTCTCCCTCTCCCTCCCTCCTTCCCTCCCTCCCTCCTTCTCTCCCTCCGTCCTTTCCTCCCTCCTTCCCTCCTTTCCCTCTCCCTCCCCCTCTCTCCCTTTCCCTCTCCCTCTCCCAACCTCCCTCCCTCCCTCTCTCCCTCCCTCTCTCCCTCTCCCTCCCCTCCAACAACAACAACAAAAACAATAAAACCCAGCACCATCAACGAAAAACAACAAAAACAAAAAAAACAGCACCATCAACGAAAAAAAAGAAAGAAAAAAAACCAGCACCATCAACGAAAAAAAAAAGAAAGAAAGAAAAAAAAATAGCACCATCAACGAAAAAAAACAAAAAAAACAGCACCAACAACGAAAAAAAACAACAACAAAAAAAAAAAAACAACAACAAAAAAAAAAAAAAAAAAAAAAAACAGCACCATCAACGAAAAAAAAAAAAAAAACAGTACCATCAACGAAAAAAACAAAAAAACATAAATAAAACCCAGCACCATCAACGAAAAACAACAAAAACAAAAAAAAACAGCACCATCAACGAAAAAAAAAGAAAGAAAAAAAAACAGCACCATCAACGAAAAAAAAAAAAGCACCATCAACGAAAAAAAAAGAAAGAAGAAAAAACAACAACAACAACAAAAGCACCATCAACGAAAAACAACAAAAACAAAAAAAAAGAAAGAAAAAAAAAACAGCACCATCAACGAAAAAAAAGAAAGAAAGAAGAAGAAAAAAAAAGCAGCACCATCAACGAAAAACAATAAAAACAAAACCCAGTACCATCAACGAAAAACAACAAAAACAAAAAAACCCAGCACCATCAACGAAAAGAAAGAAAGAAAGAAAAAAAAAACAGCACCATCAACGAAAAACAACAACAACAACAACAACAAAAAACAGCACCATCAACGAAAAAAAAAGAAAGAAAGAAAAAAAAAACAGCACCATCAACGAAAAACAACAAAAACAAAAAAAACAGCACCATCAACGAAAAACAACAAAAACAAAAAAACCCAGCACCATCAACGAAAAAAAAGAAAGAAAAAAAAAACAGCACCATCAACGAAAAAAAAGAAAGAAAGAAGAAGAAGAAAAAAAAAACAGCACCATCAACGAAATAACAAAAACAAAAAAAAAGAAAGAAAAAAAAAACAGCACCATCAACGAAAAAAAAAAAAAAAAAAAAAAAAAAAAAACAGCACCATCAACGAAAAAAAAAGAAAGAAAAAAAAAACCAGCACCATCAACGAAAAACAACAAAAACAAAAAAAAACACCAAAAAAAAAAAAAAAAAAAAAAAAAAAAACAACACAAAAAAAAAAAAAAAAAAAAAAAAAAAAAAACCAACACAAAAAAAAAAAAAAAAAAAAAAAAAAAAAAACAGCACCATCAACGAAAAACAACAAAAACAAAAAAAACAGCACCATCAACGAAAAACAACAAAAACAAAAAAAACAGCACCATCAACGAAAAACAACAAAAACAAAAAAAACAGCACCATCAACGAAAAACAACAACAACAACAAAAAAAACAGCACCATCAACGAAAAACAACAACAACAACAACAACAAAAAACAGCACCATCAACGAAAAAAAAGAAA
>NW_028234420.1:19727835-19732835 GCF_977035675.1 Penaeus japonicus
CTTTTTGAAATCTAGTCTGGACGGATCTGGCTTTCTCATATATATATATTTTTTTTCTTTCTTTTTTTTGTTGAGGAGTTACTCTTTCATATATGGGTATGTGTGTATGTGTATGTGTGTGCGTGCGTTTGTATATATACATTCTAACTGATACTTAAGAACAAAGAGAGGAAGAGAGAGAGAGAGAGAGAGAGAGAGAGAGAGAGAGAGAGAGAGAGAGAGAGAGAGAGAGAGAGAGAGAGAGAGAGAGAGAGAGAGAGAGAGAGAGAGAGAGAGAGAGAAAGAGAAAGAGAGAGAGTGTGTCTGTGTGTCTGTTTGTGTGTGTGTGTGTGAGTGAGAGAGTGAGAGAGAGAGAGAGAGAGAGAGAGAGAGAGAGAGAGAGATTGAGGAGGAGGAAGGGACTATCAAGAAAATAAGAGAGAAAGAATGCCCTTATGTCTGACGAGGCGATCGACTGATATTTCACTCTTTCTGCCTGATCTTTCGGACAAAATTTCTTACAAGGACGATAACAGACATACAGTAGAAGAGGAGGACGAAGCGCAACAGAACGAGTTTGAAGTTGAATCCTATTGAAGGAAGTTGATATATTGTCTTAGGATTCTTTCTATATCAACATTGAATCATATTTTTTGCAACATGAAAATTCGGGCGATGTAGAGAAGCCAGTGATCCCAAAGTTCATGCCAGACAGACAGACAGACTTAAGGAGAGGAGAGAATGAATAAATATATGAGACATAGAAAGAAATAGACAAAAAGTGAACGAAAGAATGAAAGAGAGAGTGTGAGGGAATAAGAAAATGAGAGAAAGAGACAATAAATGAATGAGAGAAAGAGAGAGAGAGAATAATGAAGAAAAGGAGAAAGGAATTAAATGTAGAAAGAAAAAGAGAAAGGGTGAGTGAATGAGTGGAAGAGAAAAAAAGACAGAGAATGAATGAATGAATCAGAGAGAGAGAGAGAGGATAAATGAATGAAGGAGAGAAGAGAAGAGAGAGTGCCAGAGAAAAAAAAGTGTTTTAAAAAGTTGCTAAAGAGAAGAGCTTGGGACGAGAGTGCCTCTTATGACGTCATCAGGGCCTCCCGCACCTTTCCCAAAATGTCAACATATCAGACTTAATTCACATGTCAAATTCATCATCTGATATCATAAGTAAGTTTTATAGGGGAAAATGTGGCTCTGGATATTCTTAAATATTTAATTCAAACTACAATCAATTCATATATCAATTTTGAAATGAGGTAGGGTGGATGGGGGGGGGGGGCTCTCCTTTCCCAACTTCATCCTCCCACTCCTCCCCCCCCCTCCCCCACACATATATTGCTTCCCTGATACTTCTGTTCCTTAACACCAGAAAAAAAGAACAAAAGAGAGAGTGACAGAAAGAAGAGAGAGGAAAGACGAGCGAGGAGAGTGAGAAAGAAAGAGAGAAAGAGAGAGTGACAGAAAGAAGAGAGAGGAAAGACGAGCGAGGAGAGTGAGAAAGAAAGAGAGAAAGAGAGAGTGACAGAAAGAAGAGAGAGGAAAGACGAGCGAGGAGAGTGAGAAAGAAAGAGAGAAAGAAGCGAGGAGAGTGAGAAAGAAAGAGAGAAAGAGAGAGTGATATATATATATATATATATATATATATATATATATATATATATATATATATATATATATATATATATATATACTGTATAAGTAAAGAGAGAGAGGGGGAGGGAGAAAGAAATGCATAGCTAAATAAAAAGAGAGAAAGAGAGGAGAGAGGTAGGGAGGGAGGGAGAGAGTGAGATATATAAATAGAAAGAGAGAGTGAGATATATATAAAGAGAGAGGGGGGAGGGAGACGGACAGAGAAAGAGATACATAGCTAGATAAAGAGGGAGAGGAGAGAGAGTGAAAATAGAGACAGAAAGAACGAAAAACCGAGAGACAGAGAGAAATGAGACTTTCCCCTCTCAACCAGGGGAAAAACAGAGAAATAATCCTCGCCATTATAGGACATTACGCTCCGCCCCGTGATAACAGCCTGGCCGGGGGTACCTCAGCTAAATGCTTATTTTAGCTGTCCCTCCCCCCTCTCTCTCTATTCCCCTCTCTCACTCATCCTTTCCATAGTCCCTCCGCACTCTCTTCTTTTCTCCTCTCCCTCTCTCCCTTTCCAAATTCCATCCCCTCTCCCTTTCCCCCTCACCCTTTTCAACCTCTTCCCCTCCCCTCCCAACCTGCCCTTCCTCCTCCCCCCACCTTCCCATTCCCCTCTTCCCCCTCCCCCTCCTACCCCCCCACCTGCCCCCATCCCCCAACTTCCCCCCTCCTCCCTCCCCACTTGCCCCCCAACTTCCCCCCTCCTCCCCCTCCCACCTGCCCCCATCCCCCAACTTCCCCCCTCCTGCCCTCCTACCTCCCCAACTTCCCCCGTCCTCCCCCTCCTACCTCCCCACCTGCCCCCCGTCTCCCCCCCCCCCCTTCGCCACATCTTCCCACGCCGTCGGTAGTGCCACGCTCAAATAACTCGCCTTTTTATGGCAAATTGTGCCAAATGTGTTATGCAAAGATTCTATTACTAAGGTGCTTCGCCTGGGCTGCCAAGGACAAGAGCTCTTCCCCAAATTTTAGGCCAAAAATTGCTGGCTTGTTTTCTTTTGCTGGAACGAGAAAGGCTGTTGCTATTGTTTTGTTTTTCGTGTTTGCAAAGAAAACGGATTTTTTTCTTTTTTTCTTTAATTCGTCTGTTGTGATACGGAGGGATAAAGTTTTTTTTTCAAATGGATTTATCATTACTATTATTATCATTGTCATCATCATTGCCATCATTTTTGTTATTTCTGTTATCATCATTATCATTATTCCTATTATCATTATCATCCCTATCATTATCATTATCACTATTATCCCTACTATCATATTTATTATTATCATTATCATTACTATTATAATTATTGTTATTATTAGTAGTAGTATTATCGTTATCATTATCATCATTATTACCATTACTATTATCCTCATTATCGTTACATCATCATCACAACTTGCATCTCTATAAAACATTAATTCATTTTCTTCTCATTCTCCTTGGAAAGAAAGCAAGATGTATATCTTCCTTCATTACATCAGTTCTAAGAATCCATCAGTTCACAGATCTATTTCCATCAAGGTTATACTCTACTCTACCTTCACTTCTCTATACATAGGAGAAAGTACCTGAAGATCTGTTTCAATGGCATATTCCGTCTCTTTGCCTGGAGTGGTTATTGATACGCATAGGCAGGTGAAGATAAAAAATATGAACGTTTTGTGACGTTAGAAGATCAATATATATGTGTATGTATGTATATATATATATATTATATATATATATATATATATATATATATATATATATATATATATATATGTATGTATGTATATGTATATTTGGATACACACACACACACACACACACACACACACACACACACACACACACATATATATATATATACATATATATATATATATATATATATATATGTATATATATATATGTGTGTGTGTGTGTGTATATGTATATATACCTATATTTGTATACATATATATATATATATACATATATATATACACACACATATATATAGAGAGAGAGAAAGACATACACGAACAAGAACATAAATAAACAAACAGGCGATCGAAATGAAATACACCCTTTTGTAACACCCGTTCCAACCCCAAGCCCACCCCCCTCCCACCCACCCAAACCCCCTCCAACCTCTCACACCCCAGTCCCCACCATCATCCCCCCCCAAAAAAAAAAGGTTAATGTTCTGTAACTTGGACCTAACAAAACAATCACAGGTCATGGGCGAGTGACCTCGTCTGCCCTTGTGTTATATAAATCTCTCCTTCGTAAATAAAGGTCTAGAGAGGTTTATTTCCGCGTGTGGTTGACTGGTTGCCTGTCTAGTTGATTAACTGGATGATTAGCTGTCTGGCTGGTTGATTAGCTGGCTGATTGGCTGATTAGGTGGTTGGTTAATTGTCAGACTATGTGACTATTTGACAGACTAGTAGGCAAATTAGATAATTCAGTGACTATTTCAGTATTTCTCCATCCACACCCTCCCCCCATCTCATTTTCACTCTCTCTTTGTCGGTCTGTATGTCTCTCTTACTCTATCTCACTCTTACTCTCACTCTCACTCACTATCTCTCTCTCTTTCACTCTCTCTCTCTCTCTCTCTCGCTCGTTCTCTTTCACTCACTCACTCACTCTTACTCTCACTCTATATCTCTCTCTCATTCTCTCTCTCGCTCTCTTTCACTCTTACTCTCACTCTATATCTCTCTCTCATTCTCTCTCTCGCTCTCTTTCACTCTTACTCTCATTCTTACTCTCACTCTCCCAATAAACTTGTTACTGTTAAGCAACAAATCTGAGACAGGAACACAGGAAACAGAATTAAGAGCAACACTC
Organism: Penaeus japonicus; assembly: GCF_977035675.1. NCBI lineage: Eukaryota > Metazoa > Arthropoda > Malacostraca > Decapoda > Penaeidae > Penaeus > Penaeus japonicus. Next base: position 19,732,277 of record NW_028234420.1, read on the forward strand.
TCTTCCTGTTGTGGAGTTCTGAATCTTTCTTTGGACACTTTCTCGAGGAAAAAGGAATGGGGATATGTGTATGTATGTATGTGCAGATACAGAAACATTGGTGTTCATATATGCACACCATACGAATATATCTCTTTCATACTCATATAATACAAACTCTCTCTTTCTCTCAGTCTCTCTCTCTCTGAATATGTGTGTGTACATGTATATATGCATTTATGTAAGGGCATATATATATATATCATATTTATAGATATAATTATATATATAGATATAAATATGAATATAGACACACACACACATACACACACACACACACACACACACACACACACACACACACACACACACACATATATATATATATATATATATATATATATATATATATATATATATAAGAAAAATCGGGATCAATTTTAATAGGAATTGACTCAAGCATCGCTGTTACTGTGATCTCGCGTCATATCCTGTGAACTTTTAAACATTCCTTGAAGACACAAGACTAAAAGCATAGAAAGAAAAGAAAAAAAAGAAAAAAAAAAGAAAGAAACTATGG
>NW_028234420.1:19742835-19755335 GCF_977035675.1 Penaeus japonicus
ACCTATTCCTCATCTTCATCCTCCTCTTCCATCCTTTTCTCCTCCTTCTGCTTCTCCTCCTCCTCCGTCACTTCTTTCTTATCTCCCCCTTTCCTCCTCCTTCTCTTCAATGCTTTTGTTCTGCTTTCGTCTTCTTTTTCTCCTTCTTTCTAATCTCTCTCTCCTTTCCTCCTCCTTCTCCTCCTCCGTCACTTCTTTCTTATCTCCTCCTTTCCTCCTCTTCCTCCTCCTCCGTCACTTTTACCCTATCTCTCTCCATCCCCCTTTCCTCCGTCACTTCTTTCTTATCTCTCTCCATCCCCCTTTCCTCCTCCTCCTCCTCCTCCTCCATCACTTCTTCCTTATCTATCTCCATCCCCCCTTTCCCCCTCTTCCTCCTCCTTCGTCACTTCTTCCTTATCTCTCTCCATCCCCCTTTCCCCCTCCTCCTCCTCCTCCATCACTTCTTCCTTATCTCCCTCCACCTCCCCTCCCCCCCTCCCCCATCCATCGGTATTTACACACACAATCACAACCATCCAACACGTATAGATAGGATATGGTAACGAGGTCCAAGTTCATTTGCAAACGTTGGGGACGAACAAGAACACATTGTTAGTGCTGGCAATTGCACAGTGGCCGTTGCAACACCGTCTAACACACGAGCGGACGCTGTTCACGGCGAGGCGTCGTTAGCCATTACGGGGATGGTAATGATGCATATTTCCTTGCAAGTTATGTCGCCCTGAGAAGTCTTAACGTTTGAGGTCTCCATTCGCGTTGCAATTCATAAGTGACACGAGGTGTTCTGTCTTTCTCGATGACGCTGTCTCTCTATCTCTCTCCCTTTTCTCTTCTCTCCTATCTGTTATCTCCCCTGTCTCCTATCTGATGTTTCTCTCTCTCTCTCTTATCTCCTCTCTCTGTCCTCTCCTCTCCCCTCTCTCTTTCTATCTTCTCTCCTATCTGCTGTTTCTCTCTCTCTCTCTCTTATCTCCTCTCTCTGTCCTTTCCTCTCCCCTCTCTCTTTCTATCTTCTCTCCTATCTGCTATCTCGCCTCTTTCCTATCTGCTGTTTCTCTCTCTCTCTTCTCTCCTCTCTCTGTCCTTTCCTCTCCCCTCTCTCTTTCTCTTTTTCTATCTCTGTTTTTCTCCTCTCTCTTTCTCTCCCCTCTCTCCTATCGGCTGTTTCTCTCTCTCTCTTATCTCCTCTCTCTTTCTCTCCCCTCTCTCCTATCGGCTGTTTCTCTCTCTCTCTTATCTCCTCTCTCTTTCTCTCCCCTCTCTCCTATCGGCTGTTTCTCTCTCTCTCTTATCTCCTCTCTCTTTCTCTCTTCTCTCCTATATGTTATCTCCCCTCTCTCCTATCAGCTGCTTCTCTCTCTCTCTCTCTCTCTCTCTGTCCTCTCCACTCCTCTCTCTCTCTCCTCTCTGTTAACATGGTAGACATTTCTGACATGACGAATTCCCGCCTGAATATTGGTTAAAATTATTCAAGAGAATTGACATGCTTTTCTCTTTCCTTTATTCTCTCTCTCTCTTCATCTTTCTCTCCTTCTCTCGATATGAACTCCCTCTCTTTCTCTTATGTCCTCTCCTTCTCACTCTTCTCTCTGTGTCCATTTATCTGCATCATTTTTTACCTTCTCTTCATCTCTGTCTATTTCCCTATTATTCACTATCCCTCCTTCCCTCTCCTTGTCTCTTCCTACCTCCCTTGACCTCTCCTTCCCAATCTCTCTCTCTCTTTCTCTCCCATTCCCTCTCCTTCCCTCTCTCTCTCTCTCTCTCCCTCTCCCCCCCCCTCTCCCTCTCTCTCTTTCTTCCCGAAACAACACGACACGCAAGACGCAACCAGACCCGTGTCGGAACGGACCCCAGGCATCTATCTCCCTGTGGCACTCGGTCGTTGGACGTGACATGACATGACACAAACGACACCCGAGGAAAACCGACACCTGTTCCCTCCTCCTCCTCCTCCTCCTTCCCCTCCTCCTCCTCCTCTTCCTCCCCCTCCTCCTCCTCTTCCTCCTCCTCCTCGCCAGCCCAGGTGTCATGTGTAGCAAGACTACCCACTCGTTGACATTTGCAAAAAAAAGAAAAAAAAGCGCTGATAGAGCGATGGCCGTCCCATATAAAATCCTATATAAACCACGAATTTCACGAGCGAGAGCGCATTATGGAAAAAAAGGAGAGGGAAGTGCCGCACGTAAGGGTGAGGTTCTCATAGAAATGGACCTTAAGAGAACTTGGGTTTAACTGCCGTACTCCGCAGCTGCAGGATGAGGGCATTGTTGGGGGGGGGGGGGGGGGGGGGCAGGGGTATGATATGTTTTAATTTAACGCTGCACTGAGAAGGAGCGCGAGAGAAAGAGGGCATTTAAATGAGGCATAACCGGAAGGAGTCGTCATATATATACATTTTTTTTATCTCTCTCTTTCAATCTCGTTCTCTTTTCGTTTGCATTATTACTTCGTAGTATGTCCATTTTCTTATTCTTTCGAATATCAAAGTTGTTGTACCTATAACTCGAGGGTCATTACATCACTCTTTCTTTCTTTCTTTTTTTCTTTCTCTCTCCCTCTCTCTCTCTCTCTCTCTTTCTCTCTCTCTCTACATATATATCCACTCACACATCTTTCTATCCTTCCTTCTCCCTCTCCTACTCCCTCTCCCTCTCTCTCTCCCCTTCCTCCACCTCTCTCATATCTTCCATCTTGCATTTTGTATCTTAACTCATACGATTCCTAAAAGAATACAAAGACGCTATTGTGGACATACTTAGTATCATACTAAGAACTGGGATGTACGATTAGATAGACTGACTTACATTCGGATTAAAAAAGAGAGAGAGAGAGAGAGAGAGAGAGAGAGAGAGAGAGAGAGAGAGAGAGAGGAAAAGTTCTTTGATATATCAAGTTGAACTGAACAAAGAGCTAGACGTGAACAATTGAACGAAATGTTATGATTGAAATGAACAGAAAGATGGTAGTGAACTAAGCAAAATGTTATGATAAAAAACAAAAAAAAGAAAGAAAAAAATGAAAAAAACTGAACGAATGAACATATATATAACTGAACAAAAAGTTAGACGTGAACCACATAACAAAAGGATAGAATAAACAGATGGAAATAACCTAAACAAAAAGACAACTAAACAAAAATGCTAGAAGTTGGCAGGGTAGATTAAAGTAGATTAAATAAAATAAGATGAACCACGAATTACGAAAGAAGAAGAAGAACAAGCAAAAAACAAACAGATAAAGAGAGTGAAAGCCACAAAGACAAACAGTCGCAAGGCCTGTAGCATAAAAGACAGGAGACTGCATGTTAAGTGTTTGGGGCCGACTGTGGTATCAAGTTTGTGACTGCTATAAACAAGAGGCATTCGCAAGAAAGTGTAACTTGACTTCGACCGCTGCTGGGCGACTGCTGGATGGCCACTTGCGCACATGCACACAAATGCACACACACACACAAATACACACACACACAAATACACACACACAAACACACACACACACACAAATACACACACACACACAAATACACACACACAAATACACACACACACAAATACACACACACACAAATACACACACACAAACACACACACACACACACACACACACACACAAACACACACACACAAACACACACACACACACAAACACACACACACAAACACACGCACACGAATATAACCTATGTTACCTCATCCTTTTGAGATGTACGTAATCATTTGTCTCAATAAACTCGTCAAAGTCAAAGTCAAAAGTCTCTCTCACATTTATTAACCCAAACATTCAAATTTATTTCTCACACAACTAAAAAAACATCAAATCAAGTCATTTACTTCTGGCAATAAAGGCGATAAAAAAAAATCATAAACTTAAGCATGTACAATAAAAAAAAATCTTCAGAAGGCCTATACGGATAAAAAAACAAAAAAAAAACACACACAGGGATAAAAAAAACAAGCAAAAACACGCCCTCAAAAATCAAAAACTCCAACCACAAAATTCCCCCCTCCCCCCACCCCTTTTTTTTTCCTTCGTGTACCCTTTTGGTGTTATGAAGGCACGGAATCGCCAAGCGTTTGGGGTCCTGTTTTCGAGCAACTCGCCGCTTTAATCAAATTCCAGAAGTACACCGGCTCCTGGAACCCGGATGAGAGGGAAGGAGGGAAGGAGGGGGAAAGGAGGGAGGGATAAGGAGGGAAGGAGGTGGGGAGGGTGGGAGGGTGGGAAGGGAGGGAAGGAGGGAAGGAAGAAGGGAAGGAAGGAGGGGAGGGGGAAAAGTGGGAGGGAGGGAGGGAAGGAGGGAGGGAGGGAGGGTGGGAAGGGAGAGAGAGGGTGAGAAGGAGGGAGGATGGGAAGGAAGGGAGGGAGGTGGGAAAGGGAAAGGAGGGAGGAGGGTGGGAGGGAGGGAAGGAGGGAAGGAGGGAGGGTGGGAGGGAGGGAGGAAGGAGGGAGGGAGGGAGGGGGGGAGGGGGAAGGGAGAGAGGGAGGGGAGAGGGAAGGAGGGGGGGAGAGAGGGTGGGAAGGAGGGAGGGAGGAGGGAGGGAGGGAAGGAGAGAGAGAGAGAGAGAGAAAGGGTGCAAGAGGAAAGGTGAGAGAAAGGGTGAAAGATGAAGTGAGAGGGAAAAAGTGATATAGAGAGGGAAATAGAGGAAGGGTGGGAGACAGAGGGGAGAGAGGAAAGAGAAAGAGGAGGGTGACAGAGAGAAAGGAAGGAGGTAGAGAGAGAGGAAGGAAATAGAAAGGAAGGAGATAGAGTGGAAGGATAAGAGGGAGAAAGGGAGAGAGGGTGAACAAACGGAAAGGAGGAAGAAAGGGAGGGAGGGAGAAGGAATGGGATGTAGAGGGAATGAAAGAGAAAGGAGAAATAGAGAGAGAGAAAGAGAGAGAGAGAGAGAAAGAGAGAAAGAGACAAAGAGAGTGAGAGAGAGAGACAAAGAGAGAGAGAGAGAGAGAGAGAGAGAGAGAGAGAGAGAGAGAGAGAGAGAGAGAGAGAGAGAGAGAGAGAGAGAGAGAGAGAGAGAGAGAGAGAGACCCCAAGGCATTGCAATCAGAGTAGCAAGTCATCCTACTGAACACACAGATCATAGGATTTAAATATGCATACGACAGGAATCAAATACACTCTGTCGGCGCGGCGTCACAAGGAATGAAATTACACAAGTCTCCCATTTCACATCAAACTCCAACAGAAAATCTCTTTGTTGACATTTCCCGAAGGGGTTTGAGTGGCGTCCGTTTTCAAAATTCTCTCAAGGACGCCATTCGTATCAGCTGATTGTCCAAATTTCTTAAATAGCTAGCCTAGTCTGTATTTCAGGATGCACAGAATTGCCAGGAAATTAACCTTAAGTCCTAGAATTCTCATTAAGATTATTTCAATTTCCTGCAGTGACAGTTATAATGAATAAGCAAGACAGTTATAGAGAACAGTGGATTAACTAATAGATATTAAAGTAAAAAAAAAAAAAAAAAAAAAAAAAAAAAAAAAAAAAAAAAAGAAAGAAACAAAAAAAAATATATGTATGTATATATGTGTATTATATATATATGTATATATATATATGTATCATATATATATACATATATATATATATATATATATACATATACATATATATACTCACACAGACATATACAAAAGAAGAGCAAAGAGTACGTAATAAAGAAATTTAATAATATGATTTAAAGTTAGTAATAAATTCATCCGAATTTTGCTCCGGTTAACATGACAAGCGAACTCGAATGCGGATTCACGCGCATTCATCACGGACTTACACGAACGTTATCATTTATCATTTATGTTGCAAGGGAAAAAAATGTATGTTCGTTGATATGATGATGATGATGAGGATGATAATTATAATAACGATAATGATAATGATAATAATAATGATAATAATTGTAATTATTGATAATGATGATAATAATAATGATAATGATAACGATGATAATAATGATAATAATGATAAAAATTATTGATAATGATAATGATACTACTAGTACTACCAATAATAACAATGATAACACCATTATATAGAGAAAAAAATAATGATAATGACAATGATGTTCATGACGACGATAATAAGAATAATGAAAACAATAATAACAACAATAATCATAACAATAATACGAAACAAACCCCCCAAAACAACAACAAACAAACAAAACATAAATAAAAACATCAAGACCCAACACACGCGATAATAATAATAATAATAATAATAATAATAATGAAAACAATAATAATAGCAATAATCATAATAACAATAATACTAAATAAACCCCCAAAAAACAACAACAAACAAACAACATACATTAATAAAAACAGCAAGACCTAACACACACGATAATAATAATAATAAAGAAAACAATAATAATAACAATAATCATAACAATAATCCTGAATAAAACCAAAAAACAACAACAAACAAACAACATAAATAAAAACAGCAAGACCCAACACACACGATAATAATGATAATAATGAAAACAATAATAATAATAATGGAAACAATAATGATAACAATAATCATAACAATAATACTAAATAAACCCCCAAAACAACAAACAAACAAACAACAACTTAAATAAAAACAGCAAAACCCAACACACACGATAATAATGATAATAATAAAAACAATAATAATAATAATGAAAACAATAATAATAACAATAATCATAATAACAATAATACTAAATAAACCCCAAAAGAACATAAAAAACAACAACATACATAAATAAAAACAGCAAGACCCAACACACACACACACACCATTCCGAAAATAACGAACGAATAAGGATGATGATAATAATAATAATAATAATAATGATAAAAATTATTGACAATAATAATGATACTACTATTACTACTAATAATAACAATGATAACACCATTATAATATTGAGAAAAAAAATGATGATGTTCATGCAGACGATAATAAAAATAACAATGAAAACAATAATCATAACAATAATCATAATAACAATAATACTAAATAAACCCCAAAACAACAACAAACAAACAACAACATAAATAAAAACAGCAAGACCCAACACACACGATAATAATGATAATAATAATGAAAACAATAATAATAATGAAAACAATAATAATAATAATGAAAACAATAATAATGACAATAATCATAACAATAATAACATAACAAACCCCCCAAACAACAACAAACAAACAGCATAAATAAAAACAGGAAGACCCAACACACACACACACACACACCGTTCCGAAAATAACGAACCCAGACGCACATATCCTTTTACGCAATATTCGGACACATCCTGCCTCTTACGCCAGCATCTTCCCGTCTAAGATAACATCCCAGCATCCCAACAGATTCTCAATGCTGGCCAAAGATTCTCTCACTAATGATGCTGGGAGTTGGCACATCACGAGATCACATATCTCAATGGACACGGAGATGTGATCCGTGGTGGATGCTGGGCGTAAGATGGGGGCAAGAGAGTGCATAAGGGGAAATATATATGAATGAAAAAAAATTAGTAAGGTTGGTTGAATGGTGATGAATGGGAATTGAAATTGATGTTGATGGATGATTGATAATGGAGATGAATGATGAAATACAATAATGATATCAATAATAATGATGATATCTGAATATGGCAGAGAAATAAGTAAATAGGTTAATGAATATGTATAAGTAAATGTATTTTATCTGTTACTTCTTCGTATTCTTCTTATTCTTCTCCTTCTCTTTCTTATCATTATTTTCATCCTTCATCTTATCTTTATCATTCTCCTTCTCGTTCTTCTTATAATTATCCTTCTTGATCTTTCCCTTTTTCTTCTCGGTTCTTTTATTCCTTTTCACTTTTGCTTATCATTCTTATCATCCCCATTTCATAATTATGATCATTATCAATATGTTATTAATACTATTATCAGTATCATTCTTAGTATAATCATTATGATTATCAACATAAACATTATTATTTTATCATTATCATAATTATTATCATTATCATTACTATTGTTTTATTCATACCATTATCATTTATAAAATCTTCCTTTTCATCATCTTTCTCTTCTTATCTCCTCATTATCCACCTTCCACCTCCACCTTCTGCCACCAATCCACAATTACAGGAAGGAAAACGCATAAAAACGGCATAAAAAGCCTGCCAACAACCAGGGATACCAACAACCATCACTGCCAACAACCAGGGATACCAACAACCATCACTGCCAACAACCAGGGATACCAACAACCATCACTGCCAACAGCCAGGGATACCAACAACCATCACTGCCAACAACCAGGGATACCAACAACCATCACTGCCAACAACCAGGGATACCAACAACCATCACTGCCAACAACCAGGGATACCAACAACCATCACTACCAACAACCATCACTGCCAACAACCAGGGATACCAACAACCATCACTACCAACAACCATCACTGCCAACAACCAGGGATACCAACAACCATCACTGCCAACAACCAGGGATACCAACAACCATCACTGCCAACAACCAGGGATACCAACAACCATCACTGCCAACTACCAGGGATACCAACAACCATCACTGCCAACAACCAGGGATACCAACAACCATCACTGCCAACAACCAGGGATACCAACAACCATCACTGCCAACAACCAGGGATACCAACAACCATCACTGCCAACAACCAGGGATACCAACAACCATCACTGCCAACAACCAGGGATACCAACAACCATCACTGCCAACAACCAGGGATACCAACAACCATCACTGCCAACAACCAGGGATACCAACAACCATCACTGCCAACAACCATCACTGACAACAACCAGGGATACCAACAACCATCACTGACAACAACCAGGGATACCAACAACCATCACTGACAACAACCAGGGATACCAACAACCATCACTGCCAACAGCCAGGGATACCAACAACCATCACTGCCAACAACAGAAGCTCCCCCCCCCCCACCTATGATGCTGACAACCTCCCGAATTTCCAACACTAAAAATTTCGAACTCTATGAGACATTTGAAAACATTAAAGGGCTGATGTTGGGACGAGGCAGTGACGCTTTGTGCATGTATATACTTTTGAACTTCCGCGTGTGTGTGTGGGTGTGTGTGTATGTGTGTGAGGGTGTATGTGTGTGTGTGTGCATGTGTGTGCGCTTGTATCTGTGCTTCTATGTGTGTGTGCGCGCGCGCTTGTGTCTGTGCTTATATGTGGGCGTGTATGTGTGTATGTATATGTATGTGTTTAAGTGTGTGTATGTGTGTGTGTTTAAGTGTTTGTGTGTGTTTAAGTGTGTGTGTGTGTGTGTGTGCTTGTGTGTGTTTTATATGTGTGTTTGTTTTATATGTGTGCGGTATGTGCATGTAAGCGTGCTTGTCCATAATATACTTGTACGTGTGCGTGTGTGTGCGCGCGTGTGAATATGCGAATTAGGCAGCCGTTTGAAGCAACAGAGAGGCACCGTGTGGCACTCAGGAGCGGTTGGAGAGCACTGGTGCCATGTGCCCGGAATAACACACGGCTCTCGAGTTTAAAGCCCAAAGCTTCTTCCTTTATATAATGAGCATATGTTGGCATAGTCACGATTCCTGATGCTGTATTTTGACCTTGTTTTTTTTTAGTAAGTATATGCTGTTATAAGCATTGGATCTTACTGGACTTGAAATTTGAAACTTTCCTTCTGTTAAATTTATCCTTTCTTATTCTTAATTAAGGAAAGTTGTTATGATGATTATTATTTTATATTGAGGCTTTATTCTTTTGAAACAGTTATGCTAATTTTTTACTCTCTTTCTCTCTTTAACTCTCTCTTCCCTTCTCGCTTTTTTATTTTTCTTTCTCTCTTCAGCACCCTCTTCCCTTCTCGTTTTGTTTTCTCTTTCTCTATCTATCCCCTCTCTTTCTCTCCCTCCCTCTATCTTTCTCTCCTCTCTCCCCCTTTATCTTTCTCTCCCTCCCCTCCCTCTATCTTTCTCTCCTCTCCCTCCCTCTATCTTTCTCTCCCCTCCCTCTATCTTTCTCTCCTCTCCCCCTCTTTATCTTTCTCTCTCCTCCCTCTATCTTTCTCTCCCCTCCCCCTCTTTATCTTTCTCTCCCTCCCCTATCTTTCTCTCCTCTTTCCCTCCCCCTCTTTATCTTTCTCTCCCTCCCCTATCTTTCTCTCCTCTCCCCCCCTTTATCTTTCTCTTCCCTTCCCTCTATCTTTCTCTCCTCTCCCCTTCTTTATCTTTCTCTCCCTCCCCTATCTTTATCTTTCTTTCCTCTCCCTCCCTTTATCTTTCTCTCCCCTCCCCCTCTCTTTCTCTCTCTCCTACTCCCTCCTTAACCCTCGTATATAATAGGGTTTGGGCTATTTGGTACATACTAGCACTTGAACCCAAACACGTTTTAAACCTGTAATTTGTGCTACTACAGGCCACAAGGAGCAATGGACTATGGAGGAGGGGGCGGGGGGGGGGGTTGGCGTCCAAAAAAAGAATAATGAAAGGGATCAAAGCTTTAGAAAAAAAATTATATTTTTTCCATTTATTTCGTATTTCGTATGTCCTTTAAGGTATGTAAGGCTGATGGTTATCACACGCACACACAAAACTCACACACACATATATGCATATATGTATATATATACATATGTATATATGAATATACATATACATTTACATATATCCGAATTTACATGTACACCTCAATAAATCTATAAACTCTTTGAACACAATTCCATCCACCCCCCCAAAAAAAAATAATAATAATAATAATAAAAAATAAAACACGTAAAAAAAAAAAAAATCCACATATGCACACAATGTCTAAGCTTCACAGACCCTGGAAAAAAAAACTCTTTCTTTTATTGCGTAAAAACATGACGTTTGCGAAAGGACTACACAGTCACGTCTGTTTGCCGTGCATATAAGAAGTGACATGCTAATGAGCAGCATCTCGGATAGGCAGTTATAACTCATATTTCCCTTTTTTGTCTGTCTGTATATTCGTGAATCCATTCATCCATCTATTATGCTACCTTCGTATCTATCTATCCATCCATCTACTTATCTATCTACCTATCTATATATCTACCTTTCTACAGCTCTGTCAATTTACCCACACACCTATCTATCAATTTAAATACCTATTTCCCTACCTATCTATCTACTTACCTATCAATATATCTATATATCTACCAATATGCATATCAATCTACATTCCTATCTGTCTACTTAACGATCAGTCTACCTAGCTATCAACCTATCAACCTATTAATCAACTTGTCTTATCTCAGATATATTTGTCGTCTCTCTTTTCTTCCATTCCTGTTTCTTTTCATTTCGAACGAGGCATATAAAGAGACGAGAGAGGAAGCGAGATAATATAAATGATAAATATCAAAACAGAAAATTGAAGAGGCTGTACGAATATTTAGGGACATGCAGACACGTAGACACATAGACACAGACATACACACACACTTTCTTGTACTCACTCATACACACTTTCCCTCAGACAGACACACATATACACACAAGAGCGAAGGACGTAGAGACAAAATGTAAACAAATCATCTGAAGGATGTTGGTGAGTCTGTCGAGTCATGGAATAAGTGTGTGCCTGAGGAAAGGGGAAGGGGAGAGGGGGATGGAGGAAAGGGAGGGAGAGAGGAGGAAGAAAAAGTAAAGGGATTTAGAAAGAAATTAGGAAAAGGAGATGGAAGGGAAGTGGAAGCAGAAAAGGGAGGGGAGGTGGTAAGGGAGGAGGGGAATGAAAAGAGAAGAGGATGATGATGAGAGGGGGGTCGAGGAAGAAGGAAACAAGGAAGAAGAGGTTGAGAAAGGGAAGAATTGGGGAAGGAAAAGGGAAGCGGAGTCGAGGGGAATAGAGAGAGGAAGAAAGCGGGAGAGAAGAAAAGAGGGTAAAAATGAAATAGGGAGGTTAAGGGAAAAGGAAAAGCGGAAAGAATAAGAGGAAGGACTAACTAACTAGAACGGAAAGTGGAACATTGGGAAGAAAAGAGGAGAGAATGAGTAAGAAATAATTTAAAAGAAAGAGACAAAGCAAGCAAACAGGAAAAAACACGAAAAACCACCATCATTACTTACCCTCGAGTGGTTCCCATCCACAAAGAACTCGGATTCGCTTTCTCCAACGCCCTGTGTTATAGCGGGGGCACTGAACACATCTAGGACCCCGTCATTTCCCTGGAAAAAGGGCAAATCAAGAGATTGGTTAATTACATGCACGTCGCAATGTATGATGAGTAATTGAATCGTCAGATTTGTGTGGAGATGGATGAATAGGATGGATTAGAGGAACAAAATTTCATATGAGTAAATGGATAAATAAATGAATAGATGTACACACACATACACATACACACACACACACACACACACACACACACACACACACACACACACACGCACACACACACACATACACACACAAACACACACACACACACACATACATATATATATATATATATATATTATA
>NW_028234420.1:19760335-19765335 GCF_977035675.1 Penaeus japonicus
TCTCTCTCTCTCTCTGTCTCTCTCTCTCTCTCTCTCTCTCTCTCTCTCTCTCTCTCTCTCTTTCTATATGTTACTTTGAAGAAGGAAGCATCAAACTATAATGACCATTGAATATAGTTTCAGAAATATAAAGACTGAGAGAGGAAGGAGAGAGGGAGGGAGGGAGGGAGGGAGGGAGGAAGAGAATGAGAGATAGATGGATAGATAGATAGATAGATAGATAGAGAGAGAGAGAGAGAGAAAGACACAGAGAGAAAGAAAATGAAGATGAAGAAGCAGGCAAAAAAAAAAGAAAGAAAGAAAGAAAGAAAAAAAAAACATGATGTATGACACAACGACCCTATTATCCCCGCGTCAGTCAGTGTCACGTGATAAGACAAGTTTTTGTAGAGGCAGCTCTGTCGCCCGGGGCAATGGGGATGCCGTAGAGAGAGAGGGAGAGGGAGGGAGAAGGAGAAGGAGAGGGAGAGGGAGAGGGAGAGAGAGAGGGAGAGGGAGGGGGGTAGGGAGGGAGGGAGGGAGGGAGGGAAGGAGGGAGAGAGAGAATGAGAGAGAGAGAGAGAGAGAGAGAGAGTCTCTCTGTCTTTCTCTATCTCTCTCTATCTATCTATCTCTATCTTTCTCTCTGCCCCCCCCCCCTCTCTCTCTCTCTTTCTTCCTCTCTTTTTTTTTCTCTCTCTCGCCTTCTTCGGAGTCCTATTTACCTCAGCCACATCCTACGCTCCCCCCACCCCCTACCTCTTCGGTAAACCTAATCAAGGACATCAAAGGACTTCCTTCCTGATTCCCTCTTGCGATCCTAGCACATCCTAAACCAATATTCGGTCGGTCTTTCTATCTTTCTTTCACTCTTTTTTCTCTTTTTCTTTATTTTTCCTTTTTTTCTCTCTCTCTTTTGCTGACTTTTTTTTCTCTCGTTTTCCTCTCTTTTGCTCTTTTTTTTTGCTCTCTTCCTCCTTTTCTATCTCCCTTTCTCTCTTTTCGTCTTTTGCTCTCTCTCTCACTTTCTTCCTTTTACTCACTCTCTCTGTCTCTCTCTTTCTCTTTTGGTATATTTCTCTTTCGTTTATTATATTTTACTTTAACTCTCTCTCTCTCTCTCTATCTCTTTCTATCTCCTTTTCATAAGCCTCATCGACTTTCTATTTGTTTCCCTCCTTTCTCTCTTTCTCTCTCTTTCTTCTCGCCCCCCCTTCTCTGTCTCTCTTTTCCCATCCCTTTCTTCTCTTCTCCTCTCCTCTCTCTCCCCTTTCCCTTACTCTGTCTATAAAAGTCTTTATTTTTCCTTAAGCAAACACGAACGCCAAATAAGGCGGTTCCTATAATATAAAACCCCAAAGGTGTGTATGGTTACTGTTTGACCAGTGCCTTCCCTCTTTTTTTTTCTCTCTTATTCGCGTCACATTTCTCATCCTCTTTCTCTCTCTCTCTATCTTTCTTTCTCTCTATCTCTCTATCTATCTTTCATATCTCTCTCTCTCTCTCTCTCTCTCTCTCTCTCTCTCTCTCTCTCTTTCCCTCCTGCTATCTCCCCCCCCCTCTCTCTCTCCTTTCCTCCCGCCATCTCTCCCTCTCTCTCTTTCCTTCCTTCTCTCTCTCTCTCTATTTGTCTCCTTTCCTCCCGCCATCTCTCTCTCTCTCTCTCTCTCTCTCCTTTCCTCCCGCCATCTCTCCCCCCCCCTCTCTCTTTCTCTCTCTCTCTCTCCTTTCCTCCCGCCATCCCCCCCCCCTCTCTCTCTCTCTCTCTCTCTCTCTCTCTCTCTCAAGCATGTTAATGTCTGACTTGGCGGTTCTCGTGAGTCCATGAAGATTCTCCTAAGTCAACAAGATGGTTAGTCTGGTACTGTTGCTGATTAGCCATATTTCGATTACTTTGTGTTTGTTTAGGTTCTTTATTTTGGGAATGCTAATTGGTAGGTGAATATATTTTGTTATATTCTTTGGTTATAGTAGATTTATCACCCTGCCTCTCTCTCTCTCTCTTGCTTTCTTTTTCTCCCTTTCTCTCTTTGGCTTTCCTTCCTTCCTTCATTTTCCCTCTCTCTTTCTCTTTCATCTCTCTCTCTCTCTCTCTCTCTCTCTCTTAATATGAAAGCATACATGATATAATTATTAGGTATGCTACTCTTCCTTGTATTTCAGTCTTCGTCCTTTACAACAGCTTTATGACTTAAACAGTGAGGTATTTATCTTTAACAACTTAATTTAATCTGAAGTGCCTTTTCAGTCGAACAATAATGGTCAATGTGTGTTGGTGGTTGTTTAAACACACACACACACACACACACACACACACACACACACACACACACACACACATATATATATATAGGTGTGTTTATATATATATGTATGTAAATATGTATATGTATATGTATATATACATATATATATATATATATATATATATATATATATATATATATATATATATACATAGATATATATATATATATATATATGCACATACATATATTTATACACACACACACACACACACACACACACACGCACACACTATATATACATATATATGTATATATATAATGTGTGTGTACACATATGTATATGTTGGTATATGTATATGTATGTATGTATATATATATATATATATTGTTGCATATATATATATATATAAATATTGTTGCATATATATATATATATATATATATATTATATATATATATCATATATATGTGTGTGTGTGTGTGTGTGTTTGTGTGTGTGTGTGTATTAGTACGTATATTCTTGCATGTCAGTCTGCGTGGTATGAGCGTGAGCATGTGCATTTGTGCCTGAACATAACACGCGCCTGTGCCAACGTGCAAGCGGCAGCAGCAGCGTCTGATCTGCTTGCAAGACGCGGCTCAACAGACACCGATGCCGGGCTTAAGACTAACTAAAAGGTTAGATCTAATCCCAAGAGATTAGGCAGATTAGGCAGATCTGTGTGATTGTGATCGAATCTATTATCAGCTGCTTGGCCTAATCATTATCTTTCTTTAGGTGGACTAAGCGCTCATATCAATTGGCGGGGTCACATTACAAAGGCGTTGCAATGTGCTGAGCATCTTAGAATCACTTACTTTCTTCTCCGTTAAAGGAAAAGTTATTACTCATCTTGTCCCTTGAATGTAATCGAGGTACGAGAATCTGCTAAGGGCGATCACGGAAGCACAGCATTTTTTGTACTTTCTCACGGCTATCGTGAACTATCTTCAAATCTGCATAGATTAGCGGAAATGTACACGGAAATGTCTCGCGAGGCATGTAGTCTGAACATGCTGTATAAGTCAAATGGAGGTTTCCAGTGCGAATATTAAAAAAAAAAAAAAAAAAAAAAAAAAAAAAAAAAAAAAAAAAAGAAAAAAAAAAAATATAAATAGAATAAAATAAAACATGAAAAATAAAAAACAATTCTTTTTTTTGTAGGTATATCTAATTATGACGGAGCAAGTCGAAGAATATAGGTCTTTTCAAATTATTATCAAGAATTATAACAAATGATAATAACACATTGACTCTCATTTGTTTCATTGTTTACATTCGCTGGTCTGGGGATTCCCCCAGCATCATCTGACACTGGAACCAGATTCAAGTTTGAATTTATCACCTTTTTCAGGCCTAAAATCACTATCAGGGGAGCTAGGCCTAACTTAGAGCGTTACCCAAATCCTGGTTATTACTCTATAATCGTCTTAGCATAATATAGTGTTGTTATTTCATATCAAAACGTCTTAAAGTGAGCTTAGATGTGCCTACACAGGGTTAGCGGGCGACAGACCTCAAGTAAATGTAAATGTAAATATAGATTATTGAACGTCCACGAAATTCTTCCCTCTTGCAATAACCCCTTTAAATATCACTGAAGTTTAATGGCTGTCGTATAGATATAAATCATTAATTTTATTCGCCAGGTCCTAATATTTCCCGAGACATCCGAATGATACAAAACAGACACGTGTAAATAAAATTAAATGGCGCGAGGACCTTGTCATCGGAGTGTCATACAACTTTTTCATCGAAATATTTATAATTTTTAAATCTTATCTATTTTCTTTGTTATTATGAGAGTTTTTCATCACAATGATCGATAATTCCGCAATCAATAACACAATAACACAATCAAATAACAGGATTTTAATTACGCTAAATATCCCACGAGCTTTTGACATTAGCGTAAGTGAGCTTTATCATACATGTTTATTTTCCATCAACTGGAAAATGGTCTCTAAGCTGTAACAACACTAATAAGATATATATTCAAAAGTAAAAAAAGCTCACGATATCATCCACACAAGAATAAACAACCAGACAAGAATAATATGATACGAAGTGATAGAAGCACTTAAGTCAACATCTTTCACCTCGTTCTTGCGTGTCGCCAGATCATAGCTTTAGCCTCGGTGCCGAGACCATTGCATGGCGAGAGGGATTGTGCATGGCAGTGATTGGCATTGTGTTGGTGTCGCGGTTTCGTTTATAAGGAGGAGAGAGAGAGAGAGGGGGGGGGGGGGGGAGAGAGAGAGAGAGAGAGAGAGAGAGAGAGAGAGAGAGAGAGAGAGAGAGAGAGAGAGAGAGAGAGAGAGAGAGAGAGAGAGAGAGAGAGGGAGGGAGAGAGAGAGAGGGAGAGAGAGAGAGAGAGAGAGAGAGAGAGAGAGAGAGAGAGAGAGAGAGAGAGAGAGAGAGAGAGAGAGAGAGAGAGAGAGAGAGAGGGGGGGGGGGTAAAAGGAGTAACATGAAGAAAGGTGCAAATGAGAAAGATAATGAGATAAAGATGGAGAGAGAAGAGTTAAAGGGAGAGGGAATGAAAGAAGGAAAAGAAAAGAAATGAAAAGAAAAGAAAAGAAAAAAAAAACAGAGGGGGAGAGGGAAGGAAGAAATAGAATGAAACACAAGAAAGATAAATAACAATAAAACAAAATAAACAAACCAGATACAAAAGGGAATCAAAACAATTTAAAAATTCCCTCGTGTATTAACAAGGGTCTTATTCCTAT
>NW_028234420.1:19770335-19772469 GCF_977035675.1 Penaeus japonicus
GTTGTGGTGATGATGATGGTGGTTATGGTGATGATGGTGGTGGTAATGGTGGTGATGATGATGGTGGTTATGGTGGTGGTTATGGTGATGATGATGGGGGTTATGGTGATGATGGTGGTGGTAATGGTGGTGATGATGATGGTGGTTATGGTGATGATGGTGGTGATGATGATGATGGTGGTTGTGGTGATGATGGTGGTGGTTGTGGTGATGATGGTGGTGGTTGTGGTGATGATGGTGGTGGTTATGGTGATGATGGTGTTGATGATGATGGTGGTTGTGGTGATGATGGTGGTGGTTATGGTGATGATGGTGTTGATGATGATGGTGGTTATGGTGATGATGATGGTGGTTATGGTGATGATGGTGGTGGTTATGGTGGTGATGATGATGGTGGTTATGGTGATGATGATGGTGGTGGTTGTGGTGATGATGGTGGTGGTTGTGGTGATGATGGTGGTGGTTATGGTGATGATGGTGTTGATGATGATGGTGGTTGTGGTGATGATGGTGGTGGTTGTGGTGATGATGGTGGGGGTTGTGGTTATGGTGGTGATGATGATGGTGGTTATGGTGGTGATGATGGTGGTGGTTGTGGTGATGATTGTGGTGGTTATGGTGATGATGGTGGTTGTGGTGATGATGGTGGTGGTTGTAGTGATGATGGTGGTGATGATGATAGTGGTTGTGGTGGTTATAGTGGTGATGATGATGGTGGTTGTGGTGATGATGGTGGTGGTTATGGTGATGATGATGATGGTGGTTATGGTGATGATGGTGGTGGTTATGGTGATGATGATGGTGGTGGTTATGGTGATGATGATGGTGGTGGTTATGGTGATGATGATGGTGGTTGTGGTGATGATGGTGGTGGTTATAGTGGTGATGATGATGGTGGTTGTGGTGATGATGATGATGGTGGATGTGGTGATGATGGTGGTGGTTATGGTGATGATGATGTTAATGATTATGATGATGATGATGGTAATGATAATGATAATGATAATGATGATGATGATGATAATGATAATGAAAATGATAATGAAAAAGATAATGATAAAGATAAAAAAAATAATAAAGATATAGATAAAGAAAAAGATAATGATAATGATGACAACAATAATAACAAAAACTAAACCAAATAAGACAGACAACACATGATCTTAGCCACAACACGAACGGATTGCACGATTGCATCTAGTAAAAAAAACGTACATGAGTAAATGCATTATGTAAGTTGGATGTCTGTGTGTGTGTGGTGGGGGGGGGGGTAAAGAGGGGGTCGAGATAGTTCCTTGTATAAGGTCAAGGTCAGTGCTTCTTGTAGTGGGGGTAACACGAGTATAACTCTGAGGTTGTGTGTGTCTGGGTGTGGGTGGGCGTGGGTGGGTGTGGGTGGGTGTGGGTTTGTTTGTGAGTGTGGGTGGGTGTGGGTTTGTTTGTTTGTGAGTGTGGGTGTGTGTGTGTGAGAGAGAGAGAGAGAGCGAGAGAGATAGAGAGATAAAGAGAATGAGAGAGAATGAATGAAAGAAAGAAAGAGAGAAAAATAGAGAAAAAAAAGTTATATGAATCGACTGGAAAAAAATATATATATATATTTACCGTAAACAAACTCCCCAAAAGCCAAAGAGAGTTGTCAAAGCATCAACCCCAAACTGGCTATATAACATACTCTTAAAAAGGATATCATTGAAACATTAACCACACACGTCTGAAGGGCTACACCATATCCCTCACCATATGTGGTATCCCATACAATCAGCTGAAATCCTATTATATCAGCAGTTATACCAAAACGGGACCAGTACCTATATTAAGGTTAATGTAGTTAATCTTTATGATCTGGTTTGTATATTCTTTTTCTTTTTTTCACACTATGGCAAATTATGAAGAACGCTATGAGTTTTGTGTGAATTCCTCTGTTTGCTATGATGATCTGAGTTGTTTTTTTTCAAAATTGCATCCTGCATATATTGCATAGCGATTACTGATACCCTAAGCGTAGTCTGTTTGCAATAACCTGTCGCCCATTAGATGTTGAATTGATTTTTTTATGCTCGATATACCGGCTGTGCCAGATAGTGCCATAAAAAAATCGTTGATTACATCTGATCTTCATGTACCTAGGAGACTA
>NW_028234420.1:19772569-19777569 GCF_977035675.1 Penaeus japonicus
CGTTTTCTAATCCCCCGTTTTCTAATCCCCGTTTTCTAAACCCCCGTTTTATAAATACCCCATTTTCTAAATCCCCTATTGTCTAACTTCCCCATTTTCTAAATCCCGTTTTCTAAATCCCCATTTTCTAAATTCCCCGTTTTCTAAATCCCCCGTCTTCTAAATTCCCCGTTTTCTAACTCCCCCGTTTTCTAAATCCCCCGTCTTCTAAATTCCCCGTTTTCTAAATCCCCCGTCTTCTAAATTCCCCGTTTTCTAACTCCCCCGTTTTCTAACTCCCCCGTTTTCTAAATCCTCCGTTTTCTAACTCCCCCGTTTTCTAAATCCTCCGTTTTCTAACTCCCCGTTTTCTAAATCCTCCGTTTTCTAACTCCCCGTTTTCTAAATCTTCCGTTTTCTAACTCCCCCGTTTTCTAAATCCTCCGTTTTCTAACTCCCCCGTTTTCTAAACCCTCCGTTTTCTAACTCCCCCGTTTTCTAAATCCTCCGTTTTCTAACTCCCCGTTTTCTAAATCTTCCGTTTTCTAACTCCCCGTTTTCTAAATCCTCCGTTTTCTAACTCCCCGTTTTCTAAATCCCCCGTTTTCTAACTCCCCGTTTTCTAACTCCCCCGTTTTCTAAATCCTCCGTTTTCTAACTCCCCCGTTTTCTAAACCCTCCGTTTTCTAAATCCTCCGTTTTCTAACTCCCCCGTTTTCTAAATCCTCCGTTTTCTAACTCCCCCGTTTTCTAAACCCTCCGTTTTCTAACTCCCCCGTTTTCTAAATCCTCCGTTTTCTAACTGAAGACGCCATAAACACAACACAAGGCCTCGCTTCGCCGTAAATTCAAGAGATGATAACAAGAGTCCACGCTGAATAAGCGTTGGGAGGAGAAAATGGATGAGAAGGAGATAAGGAGAGAGATAGAGAGACGGGGGGGAAAGGATGAATGGAAAGGGAGAAGGAGGATGGATGGAAGAACAGGGAAAATAGGAATGCGAAGAAAGAGGGAAGATGGGAAGGTGGGGGAGATATGAAGACGGAGGGAAAGAAAGGCAGGTGTATGTAAGAGATCGAATAGAAATACGGAAAGACGAAAGGGAAAAAGAGGATTATAAGAAATACAAAATAATAATGATATTAATAATAAAAGAGAAAAAATAAGGTAGATAATTAAATCAATAAAATAAAACTATAACACACACACACACACAAACACACACACACACACACAAACAAACATTAACAAACACATAAACAAACACACTCAAACCAAGACCATCTCACAGGGGTCTCTCAACGCAAAAGAAGTCAAACCAGTCTACAGCCTGCAAAGAACCGCCATTTGCAAGCCCCAAGCCAAACCAAGTCAAGCTAAGCCAAGCCAAACCACGTCAAGCCAAGTCAAGCCTAGCCAAACCAAGTCAAGCCAAGCCAAGCCAAACCAAGTCAAGACAAGTCAAGCCAAGCCAAACCACGTCAAGCCAAGTCAAGCCAAGCCAAGCCAAACCAAGTCAAGACAAGTCAAGCCAAGCCAAACCAAGTCAAGCCAAGTCAAGCCAAGCCAAGCCAAACCAAGTCAAGCCAAGTCAAGCCAAGCCAAACCAAGTCAAGCCAAGTCAAGCCAAGTCAAGCCAAGCCAAGCCAAACCAAGTCAAGCCAAGTCAAGCCAAATCAAGCCAAGTCAAGCCAAGTCAAGCCAAGCCAAACCAAGTCAAGCCAAGTCAAGCCTGTATTAAGTCCCGCACCAAAGGACGGAGAACCAGTCAAACTTGCCTATCCATAAACATCACTTTTAGAGGGTTTAATCTTTGGTATAAGAGAGTCTCTCTCTCTCTCTCTCTCTCTCTCTCTCTCTCTCTCTCTCTCTCTCTCTCTCTCTCTCTCTCTCTCCCTCTCTCTCTCTCTCTCTCCTTCTCTCTCTCTCTGTGTTCTCCTCTCTCTCTCTCTCTTTCTCTCTCTTCTCTCTCTCTCTCTCTCTCTCTCTCTCTATCTTTCTCGCTCTCTCTCTCTCTCTCTCTCTCTCTCTCTCTCTTTCTCCTCTCTCTCTCTCTGCTCTCTCATCTCTTCTCACTCTCTCTCCTTCTCTCTCTCTCTCTCTCTCTCTCTCACTCTCTCTCTTCTCTCTCTCTCTCTCTCTCTATCCCTCTTCTCTCTCTCTCTCTCTCTCTCTCTCTCTCTCTCTCTCTCTCTCTCTCTCTCTCTCTTTCTCTTTCTCTCTCTCTTTCTCTCTCTCTCTCTATCTCCTCACACAGAGAAAGAGAGAGATAGAGGGAGAGAGAGAGAAAGAGAGAAACTAAAAGAGAGAGAGATAGAAAAAGACGGTAAGAGAGAGAGAGAGAGAGAGAGAGAGAGAGAGAGAGAGAGAGAGAGAGAGAGAGAGAGAGAGAGAGAGAGAGAGAGAGAGAGAGAGAGAGATTTGCATAACAAACGTTGTCACAAAAGGATTAAAATTTATTGGAGGTCGAACGGCAAAGGGTAGGGGGGGCGGGGGGAGAGCTAGAAGTCTCTCTCTATATATATTTCTCCCTCTCCCTTCCTCTCTCTCCCTTTTAACTTCTCTTTATCTATTTCTATTTTCTAGCCTCTCTCTCTCTCTCTCTCTCTCTCTCTCTCTCTCTCTCTCTCTCTCTCTCTCTCTCTCTCTCTCTCCCTCTCTCTCTCTCTCTCTCTCCTTCCCTTTTCTCCCCCCTCCTTTCCCTTTGCCTTCCCCTTCCCCATCCCCCTCCTCTCCCTGTCCCTCTCCCTCCCTTCCTCTCCCTCCCCTTTATCTCCTCCTCCTTCTCCTCCCTCTCCCTCTTTCTCATCTCCATCACCCTCCTCTCCCCCACCTCTCCACCTCCCTCCCCTTCCCCCTTTCCCATCTCCTTCCCCCTACACCTCCCATTCTTCTCCCTCCCCCTCCTACCCTTCCTCCTCTCCCCCTTCCTCTCTATCTCTCCCCTCCCCTTCTCATCCCTTTCCTCCCCCTTCCCCTTCATCTCTCCTCCTTACCCTTACCCTTCCCCTCCCTCCCTCTCCTTCCCTTTCCCCTTCCCCTGCCCCTTCTTCATCCCCCTCCTTCCCCTTTCCCTACCCCTCCTTCATCCCCCTCCTTCCCCTCTCTCCTCCTTCCTTCTCCTCCTCCTCCTCCTCCCTTCCCTCCTCCTCCCCTCTCCCTCCCCCTCCCCCCCTTCCCTCCTTTCTCCCCCTCCTCCCCTCTTCCCTCTCCTTCCCTCTCTTTCTCCCTCCCTCCCTCCCTTCCCCTTCTTCCTCCCTCTCTTTCGCCCTCCCTCCCTTCCCCTTCTTCCTCCCTCTCTTTCGCCCTCCCTCCCTTCCCTTTCGCATCCGCCGAGCCCCCTTGCGCGAGGTCCTCGTGCATGGAACGCGATCTCGAAACTGGATTCTGCTCACCAGCTGGAAGCGAGGCTATGGAATGGGACAGGCAGGGATGCGGTGGATTTTTCTCTTCTTCTTCTTTTTCTTCTTCTTCTCCTTCTTCTTCTGTTTCTTCTTCTGCTCCTTCTTCTGCTTCTTCTTCTGATTCTTCTTCTTTTTCTTTTTCTTTTTCTTCTTTTCTTTTATTCTTCTTCTGCTTCTTCTTCTTCTTTTTTCTTCTTCTTCTTCTTCTGCTTCTGCTTCTTCTTTTCTTTTATTTTTCTCTCTCTCTTTCCTTTACTTGACTGTTTCTCTTGTTTTTTGCCTTCTATTTCGTTTCCTTCTCATCCACTCCCGTCCTCTAATTCTCACCTCCCTCCTCTCGATGTCATATCTCTTTCCCTTTCCTTCTCCCACTCCTTTCTTCTTCCTCTCTCCCTCTCTCTTCTACCCTTTCTCCTTCTCCCTCCATATCTCCTCTTCCCCTCTTCTTTCCTCCCTCCAAAAGCTTTATCTCCCTCTCATCCCTCCCTCCTCTCCCTCCTTCTCCCTCCCCTTCCTCCTCCCCCTCCTTCTCTCCTCCCCACCCGCTTTCCCCCTCCTTATCTCCTCCCCCTCCCCCTCCTTATCTCTTCCTCCCCTTTACCCCTCCCTCCTTCCCTGTTTCCCCTCCTTCACCCCTCCTCCTTCCCTATTTCCCATCCTTCCCCTTCTCCTCCCTCTAACCCCTATCCCTCCAGAAGCTACATCGTCCCTCTTCCCCTCTCCTTCCCCCTTCCCCCTCCCTCCCCTCGCGCACTTGCTGTCCAGGAGGGAGCTGGCAATTAAGCTCAGGTAGCATCCCTTGTGGCGATTAGACAGCCCAGCCGGCCTTCACTCCCCCTACCCCTCCCCTTCCCCTCCCCTCCCCCTCCCTCCTCCAACCAAGGAGCGTAGTCTCGGCTCGTGCTACCTTCCCTCTCCGTTCTCTGGTTGGGTTTTGTTAGCTATTCTGCTTGTTGTTCTCACTGTTTCTCTCTTTATCTCTTTCTCTTTCTCTCTCCCTATCAAAGGAAGAAGACGAGGTCAAAGCAAAGAAGACGAGGTCAAAGCAAGGGAAATAAGGTCAAAGCAAGGGAAACAAGGCCAAAGGAAAAGAAACAAGGTCAAGCCAAGGAGGTACAAGGTCAAGAAGGGAAACAAGGTCAAAGCAAGGGAAATAAGGTCAAAGCAAGGGAAACAAGGTCAAAGCAAGGGAAACAAGGTCAAAGCAAGGGAAATAAGGTCAAAGCAAGGGAAACAAGGTCAAAGCAAGGGAAACAAGGTCAAAGCAAGGGAAATAAGGTCAAAGCAAGGGAAACAAGGTCAAGCCAAGGAGGTACACGCTCAAGAAAGGAGAAGGACTAGCGCAAAAGCACTTAGCGACTTGCCTTTCTCGTTTGTTTGTTTGTTTGCTTGTTTGTTTGTTTGTATTTTATATATTTTATGTCGCGCGAGCTAAATTGAAAGTCAGGATCACTCAGGATTGCAAGTTGAAGGATTCAATTGAGAGACGGGACCTTGCTGGAGTTGGCTTGGACTTTTTTTTTTCTCCTTGTGTTGTTATCTAGTTGTTTCATTTGTTTGTTTGTTTCTCTTTTACTTTCTTTTTCTTTGTTTATTTCTTTTTGTCTTATTGTCTCT
>NW_028234420.1:19792569-19797569 GCF_977035675.1 Penaeus japonicus
GTGTGTGTGTGTGTGTGTGTGTGTGTGTGTGTGTGTGTGTGTGTGTGTGTGTGTGTTTGTGCGTGTGCGGGACGGGCGTGGGGGGGGGGATTAGGCAGTCACACGACCAAATATAAGCTCATCATTTTAGAGTTTTATTTACTGAAACCATCTGTAATTTAGTTAATGTTAAAGCTAATATGATTAAGCCAAACGTTTCCGTGTTTGTTTCACAATGGAAAACAACATATTTTAAAACTTTAATGGCTTATGAATAGATTACTCGATCGGTCCATTAAGATTATATAAATACGCTATCACTCCTATGAATAAGCAATTGCAATTTTGCAATCGCATTTCCTCGTGACTTTTCTATCCCACTCTTAACACGAGGATTAATAACATAAGCATTTCCGCGAGAAACAAAAACAAAAACATAATCACGTTTAAGCCTTGTTATTCCAATTAATACTTCAACCTTATTCTTTCATTTCCTTCTTCTTCCTTCTTCATTCTTCTTCTTGTTTAACATCCCAACCGTCTTTATCATCCTTCTGCTCTTTCTCTTCCTATGCGTCCGAAAGATGTGACAAATAAACAGACAAACACAATTGATACGTGCCTGTGCATATGCATGAGGATATGCCCGCGTTCGCCATCTGAGGAATTTAATTTCGTTGGAATGCAAGTCCTTTAGTCCATCAAAATGACAGATATCCTTCATCATTTTATTCATTTTCGTTAATTCGCCGACTGAATTATTCTCAAATGCCCTCTGTTTTATATTATATTTTTATTTTTATTTTTTTTTAGCTTTTAGATGTAAAGAGGAGAAATGTGTATGCAACCTTGGCATTGTCATTTGCATTGCCAAAGGCTTGTTCAGCTTCTCGGACGTATGTGATTATATTGCAAAAGGAATTATTAGGTGATTTCGAGGCAGCCTTGACTGCATACACACGCGCACGCAAATACATACTCACACACACGAACTCAAACACACACACACATTCACAGTCTCTCTCTCTCACTCTCACTCTCTCTCTCCCTTTCCCTCTCCCTCTCCCTCTCCTTCTCTCTCTCTCTCTCTCTCTCTCTCTCTCTCTCTCTCTCTCTCTCTCTCTCCTCTCTCTCTCTCTCTCTCTCTCTCTCTCTCTCTCTCTCTCTCTCAGAACCAGTAAGGGGAAGCCACATAGTGCAAGTTGCAACATATTGATGTTACACAGTTTTATCTTCAGTAGTACTGCACTGATAGGAGTAATAGGACGTACAAAATCCTAATGATGATGTTTTCCTAAGCTATCAAGACGCATTTCCTTCGCATTATAATTATCTATGATTTACGTCGTTGTTGTTTTTCTTGTGACAAATAATGCTATCTTTCCAAATGCAGAAATGATAATAAAAATGAAATAATGGAAAGCGAGCATAGGGTAATCATTGTAGATATAAGCATATGAGAATTTCCGTACGAATCAGGCTATTATCATTATCATTAAATGCAAATACTATAAAAATATAAATGAAAAATTTCATGGATTGCCAATAGGGAAAACACAGAAGGGAAATAACTATAACGAAAAACGTAAAGAGAAGAAAGAAGAAATAGAGAAAATTCCGAACATGCAAGTGTAACCATATGAAGACAATAACTCTACGGGGTTCTATCGCCGAATTTCACTTCACGAGCAAATTGTCCAGGGAGTTATGTCCGCTTTCCAGGCGAACAGGAAAAAAAGTGCAGGCATAAGTTTCAGCAGCGAGTATGAAGGGGAGGAAGATGGGAAAGGCTCGTACTTGAACCCCTGCCATCAGAGAACAATATGTATATACTGTATATATATGTGTATATATATATATATGTGTGTGTGTGTGTATGTGTGTGTGTGTGTGTGTGTGTGTGTGTGTGTGTGTGTGTGTGTGTGTGTGTGTGTGTGTGTGTGTGTGTGTGTGTGTGTGTGTGTGTGCGTTTGTTTACGTGTGTGTGTTTGTTTACGTGTAATATACATCAAAGAATAAAACTAAACAAATATATATATATACATATATATATATACATATATATATATATATATATATATATATATATATATATATATATACACACATACATATATATATGCAAAGGCATATCAGCCATTACACCAACCTCCCCAAACCAGTCTCTTAGCGAAAGTTCACAACTCTTCTTCG
This sequence comes from Penaeus japonicus, assembly GCF_977035675.1. Classification (NCBI taxonomy): domain Eukaryota; kingdom Metazoa; phylum Arthropoda; class Malacostraca; order Decapoda; family Penaeidae; genus Penaeus; species Penaeus japonicus. The sequence goes on from NW_028234420.1 coordinate 19,794,742, forward strand.
GAAATCCGAAGAGTTCTAATCCCAGCTGACATCAGAACCAATTAACAGTTAAGTATAACTAATTATAGCCAATATACTCATGAAACGGTAGAGCACACGGGCTCGGGAGACCGAAATTGCATTCCCTGATTCAGTCATTAGTGCGAATTAGAACGAATAACATTAGTGCGAATCAGATCAAAGGAATACTTCTGTTTATCTTTCGGTTTAATTCGTCATGAATATGAGAGCGAAGGTGGGGGGGGGGTATGGGGGTGTGGGGATGGGTATGGGGTGGGTGTGGGTATGGGGTGGAGGTGGGGGTGGGGGTGGTGGTGGAGGTGGGTATGGGGGTGTGGGGGGATGGGGGTGTATGTGAGGGAGGGATAATAATTCGAATGGAATGGTTTGTTAGAAATTAAATAATGAATAAGAATGAATGAATATGTAGCTAAATCACTACAATGTTTACGATTTGACAGTGATTATGGTGTTGTTTGTTTGTTTATCTATTACTATTTTTTTATTCTTCGTGGTGTATATGTGATAAGGTTTATAAAGGGATAATGATACGATAACCTTGATAATATTTCTAATCATGATAACAATGATAAAAGTGATAATGATATTAGTAATGATAATAATAATAATAACAATAATAATAATAATAATAATAATAATAAATTTAACAATATTTATATAACAATAGTAACAACAACAACACTAGAGCAATAATAAAAATAACAAAAAATTACAAAAACAGACCAGTAATCACACAAAACAAAATTACAATGCAGTCACAACCCTTTCTTGTAGCCAAACATACACTTTCACTTTATCTTTTCAATATCGTTTGCATTGCCTACCTCACCTAAACACAGATATATCTATTGAGCATCTATCAAGAGGTTGTTAAATACATATTTGGAACAAGTGCAAAATATATCCATACAATATCCATTGAAAAGAAATAGAAAAAAAAAAAAAAAAAATAAACGCACAAAAAAAAACAAGAATAAAAAAAACGAAAAAACGCAAAAAAACGAAAAAATAAATAATAAAAAAAAAAAACGAAACAAAAAAAAAAAAACAAAAAAAACAAAAACGCATTTATTTAGGTTTTAAATTTTATTTAAAGCGATTAATTATAATTAAAAAGGAATTATATTTTAATATAACTATCTACTTATTTTACTAAAGTGCTTGAAAGCATAAATATTTGCCGAACAACTATTAAGAGAAACACATCCTACTCTCATTTATCTAACAAAAAACTAAAAATATATCTATTATATATATTTTTTCTCATTTATACATCTTACATACCAACATTCAAACACAGTTATCTACTTAACATCTACTTAAAAAAATAAAAAAATAAATAAAAAGAAAACCTATCCCAGCGCCCAAAAATTCAGATTTAGTCTCTTCATTATCACCCTCCCCCCTCCCCCCCCAAAAAAAAAATCATTTACGAACATGAAGACACTTTAAGCCAAGGAACCGAGCGCAGTAATTCGTAAGTTTAAGACAATAAATAACTTTTATAGGGTCATGACCTTAAATCTGGCTTCTCGCTGCTACTCCTCTCTCGCTCTGTTAAACGACTGAGTTGAAGGGTCTTTTTTTTTCTTAAAGGGGGGGTGTCATGGTCTTCTTTTCATTATTATTATTTTTTATAGTTGTATTTTGTTATAGCTTTTTTTTTTTCTCTCTCTCTCTTTTTTTTTTTTTTTTTCTTTTTTTGCTAAATAGTTCAGTTTATTTCCATTACTTCTACATCTATTTTTCTTCGAATCATCTGATAATCATTCTGTTTATTAATCACCCTCTTTCCACAACGCTTTCTTAAAATCTTCCTATATGCTTCGTTTATTATTCTATAACCGTGTCTCTCTATGGCAAGCAAAGTAAAGGTCCCTCCTACCATACCAAAACAACATAAGTATAAGTAATGCATAAGTAATAAGTAATAGGTAATAAGTAATAAGTAATAAATAATAATCTTTTTGTATAAGGCATTATCATAGTATAAGTGTAACGGCGTTGTTCAGTGGCAGTTCTGTGGTCTTGAGAGTTTGGCAGGGGTAGGGGGGGGGGGAGGAGGGGAGGGGAGGGCAGGAGGAGGGGTAGGGGGAAGAGGGGAGGGTTCTGGGCTGTGAGGAGGGTGTAGGGTGGGGGGGGTCGGGGGAGAGGAAGGGGAGGCGGGGGGATAGGGTGCGGAGCGGGCGGGGAGGAGGGGGTGTATAGGGAGGAGGAGGGGTCGGGGGAGGAGGGAGGGTATAGCGGATGGGGCGGGGAGGGGAGGGGAGGGTATAGGGCAGGAGGAAGGATAGAACGAAAGACATGAATGAAACGAAGATATTTTAAAGAAATAGTGAATAAAATGAAGGTATAGTGAATGAATGACATGAAGGGATCAATGAAACAGAGCGATGTTACTGAATGAGACATGAACTGACTGAGACATGAATGAAATGAAGAGGTGTCATCAGTGAATGATCAACTGGCAGAGACATGAAAGGGATTGCAGAGATGACTACATATCATGAATGAATGATAGATAACAGCATGTCCGATTTAACAGATCCAGAAATAATCATACATAAAGCGTCACTCATTTAATAATTTCACAAAAACACAAACATAAAGATAACAGGACAAACAAACAAACAAACAAAAATCTATAAATTAAAAATATATAAATATACATATATATAGAAAGAGAGAGAGAGAGAGAGAGAGAGAGAGAGAGAGAGAGAGAGAGAGAGAGAGAGAGAGAGAGAGAGAGAGAGAGAGAGAGAGAGAGAGAGAGAGAGAAAGATAGAAAGAGAGAAGGAAAGAAAAAG
>NW_028234420.1:19805069-19822569 GCF_977035675.1 Penaeus japonicus
CTTGTTTTATATTTATATTTTCATTATTGGGACAAGGTTAAATTTGGAGGAATTTTTTTTTCCCTTTGGCTTCCTATTTTTCCATTCTTTATTTTCCTCTCTCTTTACCCTTCTTCTTTTCTCTTTTTTCTTCCTTCTCTGTTTTTTCTCTTTTCTTTTTGACTTACTATGCTCTCTTTCTCCCCCTCTTTTTCTTTTCTATTTGCTTTACTCTCCCAAATATTTGTTCTGACAAGTGAACCCTTACAAGAATTTTACATGTTCGATTACGATTATCGAATAGGGCCGATATCGTACTATTAAACTATGTTAAATTCTTGACAGCTTTTCACTTTCATTCCGAATCTGTACAGGCGATGAGTGTTGCCTGATTCCTATATTCTGATTATTTTTGATACTTCTTTCGTGCGGACACCTGCTATTTCTACTCGTATTTTGCAACTTTGAGACAATATATTCTGGAGGAAAGAAATTTTAATTCTGACTGTTAATCTCCGCAATATTTGTTTTTGAAAGTGAACCCTTGAAAGATTTTCCAAGCTTAGTTACAATTATCGAAAGTGGACCGCGATAATTGTATTAGACTGTAAATTCTTTGATAGCTTTCACTTTCATTCCGAATTCTGTACTGGCGATCAGTGTTGCCTGATTCTATCTTCTGTTAATATTATATTTGTACTTTCTTTTCCATCGACACGTGCTATTGCTATTCGTTTAATTTTTCTGCATCTTGCAACTTCGGATGAATGTATTCTGGAAGGACTTTTTTTTTTTTGGACTGTTCCTCTCCAAATATTTGTTTTGAAAGTGAACCTTTGAAAGATTTTCCATACTTAATTGCAATTATCGGGAGGAGAAGCGAATATTTGTATTTTTTAAACCATGTAATTTCTTAATAGTCTTCACTTTCCCTCCGCAAGAATCTGTGATGGTGATCAGTATTGCCAATTTTTATCTATCAATTTATCTTTCACCGCTCGTTAAAAATTTAGCTCTTGTTTTTTTCTCGTTCGACAAGTGCTATTCATGTTTGTATTTTCTCTGTATCTTGTAAACCTTATCTCTTGAGCTTGCAACATATTACCTTAGTTTCGATTCTTCCTTTGTTTTTGTGTCTCCTCTTGGCAGTTGCAAAGTGTTATTTTTGTTGTTTGTCGCATCAGTAAGCCGATGCAGGGCGCACAAAACCGCATGTCATTTTTGTAGCCATGCAAGACGCATGAGGCATCAGTAAGCACGTTTGCAGGGCGCACGCATGTCATTTTTTGTAGCCATGCAAGACGCATGAGGAGGCATTCTGTAAGCCGTTTTGCAAGGGCGCACGCATGTCATTTTTGTAGCCATGCAAGAGCATGAGGCATCAACTGTAAGCCGTGTGCAGGGGCGCGCAGCATGATCATTTTTGTAGCCATGGCAAGAGCACTCCAAAACAGGAGGCATCTCTGTAAGCAGGTGCAGGGCGCACGCATGTCATTTTTGTAAGCCATGCATAGAGCAATGAGGCTATCTGTAAGCAGTTGCAGGGGGCGCACGGATGTCATTTTTGTAGCCATGCAAAGACGCATTGAGGCATCAGTAAAGCCGTTTGCAAGGCGCAACGCATGTCATTTTTGTAGCCATGCCAAGACGCATGAGCATCTGTAAGCCGTTATAGCAGGGGCGCCAGCATGTCATTTTTGTTAGCCATGCAAGACGCAATGAGGCATTCTGTAAGCCGTGCAGGAGCGCAACGGCCCAAAATTATTTTGTTACATATTTTGTAGCCATGCAAAGACGCAATGAGGCAATCTGTAAAGCCGTGGCAGGGCCGCCACGCATGTCATTTTTGTAGCCATGCAAGACGGCATTTAGGCATCTGTATTAGCCGTGCAGGGCGCACGGATGTCATTTATTGTAAGCCATGCAAGACGCCTACCGTCAAATGAGGCATCTTGTAGAGCCGTCTGCAGGGCCGCAACCGCATGTCATTTAGTTGTAGCCATGCAAGGACGCCATGAGGCTATCTGTTAAGCCGTGCAGGGCGCACGCATGTATTTAGGTAGCCATGCAAGAACGCACATGCATGAGGCATCAAAGTAAGCCGTGCATGGAAGGGGCAAGAAAGCACGGCCATGTCATTTAGGTAGCCATGCAAGGACGCATGACTGGCATCAGTAAGCCGTTCAAGGAGCACGCAGGTTATCTATGTGTTAACCTCCCCCCCCTCCAGCGGACGAAAAGTTTTCCCCCGCACGTTTGATATCTATGTACCTTCCCCCCCCCCCCCCTTGATATAGCTACTGTGTTGATGTTGGTGCATGTTTTCACCAAGGTATAGAACGGTGGTTGAGTTTGTACAGTGTTTGGGTGCATGGCACATGTCAACCCAACCGCACTTTGAGGTACAGGCATCGCGCCAGTTACGCCGACCACCGTAAACTAGCTCACCTGGTTACCCATAAGTTGTGATGGTGTTTGAATTGTTTGCCCCAGAGGGAGCCACTGTCCGACCCCCACCCTCGGTGCACTGACACCACCAGTCGTGATACAAGATATTTTTTTTTATGTATGTATTCTCCAATGCACTGCCACCTTTCAAGTACTGTATCTCATGAAGTCATAGTGAGATTTTGTTCTGGGATAAGCTGATCCTACCACACTTTTATGAAACCTTTTTTTTCTATGTGTTCTTTTAGTAATTTGCAAGTTCTTCTAGCCTATGCTCACTCGAGTTGTTTCCTAATTTCACTGACTATGCAAGCTTGTCACGTTATGTTGTCACTCTCCCTCATTTCGCTTTAGCAATCACACCTTTGCTTCAATTGCTTTCTCACATAAAATGTTTCTCTATACTCACAGCCAAATTGTATTTCTGTATGATATATGTATGTTTTGGAGCCATCTCTTAGGGCCCACCTGTTCACTGCAGTCACCCATTTTATGTTGTCATGAGGCCAGTCTTAGTGCCTACTCTTACACTGCAGTTATTGAATCGTTTCTCGTATCATACATGTTACATGCTTACTAGGGCCACTGATTAGTGCCCATTGGTGCCGCTGCGCCGGCCAATGAATTTGAGTGTTTTAGCTTATGGTTGAATGTCACAGCTACCTGCGAAGTCTGGTGCAGATAGCCTCCAATGACCAGGAGCCCACTTGTAGGGTGGAGACATTGATTTTAGCTAGATCATAGTAGTTAAAGCCTGGTAATTTCTCTAACTAAGATACGACGGGGGGGGGGCCCCCGTCTCTAGAGAGTAGCGTGGTCCGAGCGATGTAAGGCACTGGTATTGATATTATGTGACATAGTGGGGGGGGAGGGGTTAAAATTAACCATTTTTTTTTTTGATCATGTTTGTCTACTTAATCCAATTCACTATCGATCGCAGTGTGTCTTGACCTGACGCATCTGCTTCTGTGTTCGTTTCCGCCTCGGAACACAAGCTTTTCTAGGCAGCTGTGTTTTTGTTTGCTAGCGGAAGCCAGAGCGAAGAAAGTAACTAAAGATTTGTACTTAAGGACATGTAAGGACAGACAGACAGACAGATCAGGACAGAGAGGTCAGACAGACAGACTAGAGCGAACCGCTCTGACCTCTGGCCTTCGGCCAGGGTCTAGTGTAATTAACAGTCCACAATAAAGACCATGGCACGTGAACGTCTGTCTCTTTAACCACCGCATCACAACCAGGGCATCGAGTGGTTATAACAACTGCTCTCAGTGGAGGGTTACAACAAGTGCCAGTAGGTGGCTTACAAACTGGTGGCACCGGCAGCAGAGGGGGCTTACAAACTGGTGGCACTGGTGGTTTACATTGAACCCTCCACTGAGAGCAGTTGTTATAACCACTCGATGCCCTGGTTGTGATGCGGTGGTTAAAGAGACAGACGTTCACGTGCCATGGTCTTTATTGTGGACTGTTAATTACACTAGACCCTGGCCGAAGGCCAGAGGTCAGAGCGGTTCGCTCTAGTCTGTCTGTCTGACCTCTCTGTCCTGATCTGTCTGTCTGTCTGTCCTTACATGTCCTTAAGTACAAATCTTTAGTTACTTTCTTCGCCTCGGGGCTTCCGCTAGCAAACACAGCTGCCTAGAAAAGCTTGTGTTCCGAGGCGGAAACGAACACAGGAAGCAGGATGCGTCAGGTCAAGACACACTGCCATCGATATTGCATTGGATTAAGTAGACATACATGATCAATGTCTTATGTCACATAATATCAATACCAGTGCCTTACAGAGAGAGAGAGAGAGAGAGAGGTGAAGAGAGAAGGAGATTGGGTGCTGAGCTTGAGAGAGGGAGGGAGGAAGAGCGAGAGGTGAGAAGAGCGGGGGGTGAGTAGAGGTGTGAGGGGTGAGAGATCGGTTGAGACGACCGAAGGAGATTGAGAAGATGTGAGAGATGAGAAGTTGTGAGTGAGTTGAGTGAGAGAGCAGAGTGAGTGAGAGAGAGAGGGTAGGGAGGAGAGAAGAGAGGAAGGGAGGGTGGAGGGAAAGGAGGAGAGAGAGAGAACGAGAGAGAGAGAGAGAGAGTAGATGTTGAGGAGAGAGAGAGACGAGAGAGACGAGAGAGCAGACACGTCCCTCAAGAGTCTCGAGAGAGAGTCAAGAGAGAAGATAAGAGAGAGAGAGAGTGTGAAGACAAACGGGTGGGTACGTCGGTAGAGAGCTGAGAGTGTCGTGAGAGAGAGAGTGGGGGGAGGGGGTTATGAGGGACAAAGAGAAAGAGAGGGAAGGGAGGGGGGAGGGAAAGAGAGAAAGAGAGATGTGAGATTGAGGAGATGAGAGATGGAGAGAGAGTAGAGAGAGAGAGATGTAGAGTGAGGAGTGAGTGAGTAGAGTGTGGTGTGGGTAGTGAAGTGAGAGGGACGTGAGTGAGGGTTGGTGAGAGATGAGAGTGAGTGATGAAGAGAGAGGGAGGGGGGATGGAGGTAGAAAGAGAGGAATGGGAGGGGGGAGGGAATGAGAGAGAGAGAGAGAGAGATTGTTGGTTCGTGAAGTGGGAGAGGAGAGACAGAGTGAGGTGAGTGTGTTGAGAGTTTTAGTGTGTGAGAGTGGTGTGTGGGAGCGGGAGTGTGGAAGAGGAAAAGAGAGAGAGGGAGGAAGAGAGAGCAGACGAGATGACCGAGGATGAGAGAGAATGCGAGAGGAGAAGAGAGACGGGAGGAGGGGGGGGAGGAAAAAGAGGGAGAGAGAGAGACGACGGAGTGATGAGATGAGGGGGGAGGAGAGAGAGAGAGGTGGAGAGAGAGACGTACCGAGGAGACACTCTCTCAGCAGGGTGAGACAGAGCGAGAAGATGGAGAGAGAGGAGAGAGAGAGAGAGAGAGTGAGTGAGGAGGGAGGAAGAGAAAGGGAAGGAAGGGAGGGGGGGGGGGGGAGAGAGAGAAGAGAGGAGAGGGGGAGAGAGAGGGAGAGAGAGAGAGAGAGGGAGAGAGAAAGGGAGAGAAGGAGGGAGAGGTAGAAAGAGAAAGAAAGAGAGAGGGAAAGAGGGAAGGAGGAGGATGGAAAAAGAAAGAGAGAGAGACAGATACACAGACAGACAGACAATAACAGCAAAAACGAAAGACTCAGACAAATAGAGAGATACAGAACAAGACACACAGAGAGTGTGAGAGATAAAGATAACAAGGGAGTGAGAGAGAGAGAGACAGAAAGAGAGAGAGAGAGAGAGAGAGAGAGAGAGAGAGAGAGAGAGAGAGAGAGAGAGAGAGAGAGAGAGAGAGAGAGAGAGAGAATGGAGACGGAGCCGAGAGATGTAGCGAGAGAGAGGACGAAAGAGGAGAGTCAGAGGAGAGAACAGTGAGAGAGAAAGAGAGAAAGAGAAGACGAGAGAGAGAGAGAAGAGAAAGAGGAGAGGGAGAGAGAGAACCAGAAAGAGAGAGGAAGAGAGAGAGATGAGGAAGCTGAAGATGTCGAGGCGAGAGAGGTAGAGAGAGGAGAGCGAGGTGGAGGAGCTAGAGAGAGAGGAGAATAGGAGGGTGAGAGGAGAGAGAGAGAGAAGGAGGTAGAGAGGAGAGAAGAGGCAGGAGGGATAGAGAGATGGATAGAGAGAGCGCAGAGGAAAGAAAAGATAGAGCGGAGAGAGAGGCATTGGAGAAAGAGAGAGAGGAGAGAGCGTAGCGAGATAGGATGCGAATAGAGGAGCGAGATGAGAGAGAGAGATAGAGACTGCAGTAGAGAGCGCGAGAGAGAGAGAGAGTCAGAAATAGAGAGACGGTAGACGGATACAGATAGAGAGCGAGAGAGACTAGGGCACGATAAATGAGCGTGAGAGGAGGTGGAGGCGAAGAGAGAGTGATGAGATAGCATGAGATAGAGAGAGTCGAAAGAGAGGAAACGCTCGAGAGGAGGAGCGAGAAGAGAGAAGAGGAAGAGTAGTAGATGAGCTACTGCTCGATATAGAGATCGAGAGCGCTCGAGGCATCCGAAAGAGAGAGGTGCGAGAGAGCCAGAGGCAGAAATAAGCGAGAGATAGCGATCGAGAGCGCGAACGCTGGCAGTGCAGAGAGGGATCGTGGACGAGAGGGGGGTGCTGTGATACCTGATAGCAGAATGGGGGGGAGCGGAAGGAGACGAGATGCGTAGAGAGAGAGAGAGGCCGAAAGAGCGAGAGAGAGAGAGGACAGAGGCAGAACGGAAAGAGAGAGAGATAGAGAGAGAGAGATGAGAGGAGGATTGATAGAGGGCGGAGAGAGAGATTGAGAGGAGATGGAGGAGAGATAGATAGGATTGGAGCGAGAGCGGAGCGGAGAGGGAGAGAGAGGAGAGATGCAGAGCGATTGAGAGCGCTCGAAGATGACCAGAGAGGGTACAGAGGAAGAGCGGATAGCGTGGAGTCGAGAGCTATGAGAGAGGAGTAGGGAGGCTGAGAGGGTTGAGGAGTGGGAGGTAGAGATGGAGAGGATGAGAGGATCTGTGAGACTAGCTGAGGCGAGAGAGAGAGACGGATAGAGATATGGGCAGATAGAGTGTTAGAGAGAGAGAGAGATGACGGCACGAGATAGAGACGAGAGAGGCGAGAGCATAACAAGGGGTCGATGAGAGACGAGTGAGATAAGAGGAGAGAGGGAAGAAGGATAGAGCGAAGGGGATGCGAGAGATAGAGAGAGAGAAGAGAGGTAGCTGGGCGCGAGATTCATGAGATCGGGAAGGAGAGATAGAAGAGAGAGATGAAGAGAGCAATGGATCGATCTGACGGAGAGAGATATAGGGGAGAGATGAGAGAGCGGAGAAGGATAGAGAGAAGAGGAGAGATAGAAGCGGAGAGGCGCGAAGAGGATATAGCAGGAGAGAGGGCGGAGAGGCAAGTGAGAAAGAGGAGAGAGAGCCAGAGCGAGCGAGCGAGAGGGGAGGAGAGAGAGAGCGAGAGAGAGGAGGAGGAGAGAGACGACGGAGTGACGGTTGGGAGACGATGAGAGTGAGAGTAGAGAGAGGAAGGAGGACGGATGAGAGAGGTGTCCGAGAGAGAGAGAAGGGGGAGAGAGAGAAGAGGAAAGAAACGAGAGAAGAGTGGAGAGATGTCATGGAAGAAAGAGAGAGAGATGGGAGAGAAAGAGAGAGTGGAGGAGAGAGAGAGAGGTAAGAGTAAGAGAGAGGGGAGAAGAGAGGGAGAGAAATAGAACAGAGAAGAGAGGAGAGCAGGAAAGAGAGAGAGAGCAGACAGAGACAGGAGAGTGAGAGAGTGATGGAGAGAGAGAGGAGGAGAGAGAGAGAGAGAGAAGAGAAGAGAGAGAGAGAGGCAGAAAAAGATAGAGAGAAAGAGATGGAGAGGAGAGGGAGAGAGAGAGAGAGAGGGATGAGAGAGAAGAGAGAGAGAGAGAGAGGAAGAGGCAGAAAGAGAGAGAGAGAGAGAGGCAGAGGCAGAAAGAAGAGAGGAGAGAGAATAGAGAGAGAGAGAGATGAGAAGAGGAGAGAGAGAGAGAGAGGAGAGATAGAGAGGTAGAAAGAGAGAGAGGAGAGATAGGGGGGTGGGGGACAGAGGCAGAAAAGAGAGAGAGAGAGAGAGATAGGATGAGGAGAGAGAGAGAGAGAGAGAGAGATGAGGAGGAGAGAGAGGAGAGAGAGAGGAGAGAGGAGAGATGGAAGAGGAGGAGAGAGAGAGGAACAGAGAAGAGACAGAGAGAGGCAGAGAGAGAGAGAGGAGAGATTAGAGAAGGAGAGAGAGAGTTGAAGAGAGAGAGAGAGAGAGAGAGAGGAGAAGAGAGGATAGAGAGAGAGAGATAGAGAAGAGAGGAGAGAGAGAGAGAGATAACAATGGATCGAAGGAGAGAGAGACGAGAGAGAGAGAGAGGGGATATGAGAGAGAGAGAGAGAGAGAGGAAGAGAGAGGAGAGATACGAGAGGAGAGAGGAGAGAGATTGAGGAGAGCATGGGAGAGAGAGAGAGAGAGAGAGCGAGAGGAGAGGAGAGAGAGAGGAGAGAGAGAGAGGAGAGGAGAGAGGAGAGAGAGAGAGAGAGAGAGGCAGAGAAAAGAGAAGAGGACAGAGAGAGACGAGAGGTGAGGGAGAGGGGTGAGAGAGGCGAGAGAAGGGGGCGAGAGGGAGGAGGAGAGATGAGAGAGGATGGAGAGGGAGAGACAGGGGAGATGTGAGAGAGGGGATGAGGAGGGGAGATAGAGGGAGCGAGAGAGAGAGAGAAGAGGAGGGGAGAGGATGAGAGGGGTGAACGAGAGGAAGGAGAGGAGAGAGAGAGGGAGAGAGAGAAGAGATGTGGAGCGGAGGCGAGAGTGGAGAGAATGGGCGATAGACGAGAGAGAGAGAGAGAGTAGAGAGAGGGACGAGAGGAAGGAGGGAGACGCGGAGGGAGAGAGAGAGGAGAGAGAGAGAGCGGCGGAGAGAGCGAGAGAGGAAGATGAGAGCGAGAGAAGAGAGAGATGGGAGGGACGGAACAGAGAGACAGAGATGAGAAAGCGAGGGGGGAGGAGAGAGATTAGAGAGAGGAACGGCGAGAGGGAGGGAGAGGAGAATATAGAGGAGGAGAAGAGATGAGGGCTAGTGAGAGCCTCGCGAGGCGAGATGAGCAGAAAGATTGAGAAAAAGAGAGTGGAGAGGAGGAGAGAGAGGAGAGAGAGAGCGAGAAAGAGAGCGATGCTGAGGGGGATAGAGGAGAGAGATAGGGGAGAGAAGGGGAGGAGGAGGGAGAGAGGGAGGGAGGAGAGCGAGAGCGAGAAGAGGAGAGAAGGGAGGAGGAGAGAGGCGGAGAGGACGGGAGGAGTGAGGAGAGAGAGAGGAGGAGGGAGAGGGCGGAGGTAGGCGAGAGAGGAGAGGAGGGAGAGGAGGAAGAGAGGAGAGAGAGCGAGAGAGGAGAGAGAGAGAGGGGGATGGACAGGAGGAGAGAGAGGAGAGAGAGAGAGAGAGAGAGAGGACAGAGAGGAGATGAGAGAAGGGGAGGAGAGAGAGAGATGAGAGCAGAGAGAGAGGAGAGAGGGGAGAGGAGGAGGGTGATGAGAGAGGATGTGAGAGAGATGAGAGAGAAGACGGATGATAGGAGAGAGGAGAGAGAGGAGGAGAGAGGTGAGGAAAGTGAGAGAAGAGAGGAGAGGAGAGAGGAGAGGAGGGAGGAGAAAGATAAGAGGAGGATGAGTGCTGGGGAGAGAGAGGACGAGAGAGAAGAGGAGAAGGCAGAACAGAAGGAAAGAAAAAGAGGAAAGCAGGGAAAGAGCAGGGAAAAGAGAGAGGAGAGAGAGGAGAGGGAGAGAGAGAAGTGAGAAGGCATGAATTGCAGAAAGAGACAGAAAGGAAAAGAGGAGAGGAGAGAAGAGTGAAGAGAGAAGAGAGGGGAGAGGAAAAAGAGGCGAGACAGACCTCAAGATGACGTCGCGCGGAGAGGCCAGAGAATAGAGACACAGGAAAAAAAAGACCAGAACGAGAGCGGAGAGACAGATCTCGATGAGCTAGCATCGATAGATATTAGATGATTCAGCGATCGAGATCGATAGAGAGTTAGTCGTCTGTATCGATATCTATATGAGTGTATATATATGATTACGATGTAGAGAGATAGAGGGAGATAGATTAGAGGAGGCGGGATTGAGGAAGAGAAGTCGATTGAGAGAGAGTCGATGAAAGAGGAGAGAGTAGAGACGGAGTGAGAGAGTGAAGAGAGAGGAGAGACGAGGAGAAGAGAGAGCTCGGAGAGAGAGAAGATGAGAGAGAGTGAGGGCTGCGAGAGAGTGGGAGAGGAGGGAGAGAGAATTGACGTGAAGGAGAGGCGAGAGGTATTTGAGAGAGAGGGAGAGAGAGGAGCGTGGGGAGAGAGGAGCGAGAGAGGGAGGAGAGAAGATGCGAGTGAGGATAGAGCTAGAGGAAGAGGAGAGTCGGAGCGGTGTAGGGATGAGAATAGAGCATAGGCGATGAGAGAGGAGGGCTAGATTTCGGTGGAGAGAGGAGAGACCGGATGAGAGAGAGCGAGGAGATGAGGGAGCGAGAGGGCCGAGATGAGGAGAGGGAAGAGAGGATGGGGACGTGAGAGAGAGGGAGGAGGGAGAGGGAGAGGATGAGAGAAGAGAGGTGGAGGAGACGGTGAGAGGAGGAGAGCGGAGAGAGAGACGGAGCGAGAGAGAGAAGAGAGACCTGAAGGAGACGAGCGTGGAGGGAGCGGAGAGGGGAGATAGGAAGAGAGATGAGGAGAGAGAGGCAGAAAGCAGAAAAGAGAGGAGAGAGAGCAGGAGTAGGAGAGACGAGAGGAGATCGAAGAATGAAGTGAGAAGAGCTAGAGAGAGAGAGAGAGAGGATGGAGGGAGAGGATAGAGATATGAGGAGAGAAAGAGGAGAGAGAGAGGAGGGATGGGAGGGAGAGAGCAGCGAGGAGAGAGACGCAGAGGAGAAGGAGGAGAGATAGAGAGAGGGGAGAGAGAGTAGAGCAGAGAGAGAGAGAGGAGAGACGCGAGAGAGGAGAGAGAGGAGAGATGGAGAGAGAGATGCGAGCCGGCAGAGGAGAGATGATGAAAAAAAGGAAGTGGTGAGCAGAGATAGAGAGAGAATAGAGGGAGAAGGACGTGAGGGAGAAAGGGGTGTGGTGAGAAAGGGTCGGCGGAGAGAGAGGGAAAGAAGGTGTGAGAAGGGGAGAGAGGAAGAGAGAAAGAGGTGTTGGAGGTGAGAAGGTGAGAAGGATAGAGAGAGAAAGAGATTTGAGAGGAGCGAGAGAGAGAAAGAGGGTGAGAAGGAGAGAGGGAGAGGGAAAGAGGTTTTGAGAAGGGGCAGGTAGAGAGAAGCGAATGAGGGGAGTGAGATGAGAGGAGATGAGAGATAGAAGAGGGGTGGTGCGAAGGGAGAGAAGAGAGAAAGAGGGGGTGAGACGGGAGAGGGAGGGAGGAAGAGGGTGAGGTGAAGGAAGGGGGACGTGGGAGAGAAGAGAAGGGGGGGATGAGCGAGACGAGGCTGAGGAGAGAGAGGGGAGGAGAGAGAGAGGGAGATGTTAAAGGGAGGAGGGAGATGAGAGAGATGAGGGAGGAGGAGATGAGAGAGAGCAAGATGAGAAGAGTGGGGGAGAGGGGAGAGGAGAGGGAGCGGGAATAGAGAGAGAGAGAGAGAGTTGGAGAGAGCGGGAGAGAGGGAGATCGAGGAGAGAGAGAGAGAGAGAGCAGAAAAGAAGAGAGCGAGAGGCAGCAAGAGAGAGAGAGAAGAGAGATAGGAGAGAGATAGAGATGAGGGAGAGAGGAGAGAGACGAGAGCAGAGAGAGAGAGAGAGAGAGGAAAGAGGGAGAGAGAGCAGAGTGAGAGCGGCAGAAAGAGAGAGAGAGAGAGAGAGAGAGAGAGAGAGAGAGAGAGGGAGAGAGAGCGAGAGGTCGAGGATAGAGAGAGAGGAGAGAGAGAGAGAGAGAGAGATAGAGCGAACATGAAAAAGGGTGAGAGGAGAGAGAGCGACAAGAGGGTGGAGAAGGGGAGAGAGGGCGAAAAGAGGGTGAGAAGGGGAAAGAGAGCGGAAAGAAGGTGAAGAAGGGAGATAGAGAAAGAGGGTGAGGAAGTGATAGAGAGAGAGAGAGAGAGAGAGAGAGAGAGAGAGAGAGAAAGAGGGTGAGAAGGAGAGAGAGAGAAAGAGGGTGAGAAGGAGAGAGAGAGAAAGAGGGTGAGAAGGAGAGAGAGAGAAAGAGGGTGAGAAGGAGAGAGAGAGAAAGAGGGTGAGAAGGAGAGAGAGAGAGAAAGAGGGTGAGAAGGGGAGAGAGAGAGAAAGAGGGTGAGAAGGGGAGAGAGAGAAAGAGGGTGAGAAGGAGAGAGAGAGAAAGAGAGTGAGAAGGAGAGAGAGAGAGAAAGAGGGTGAGAAGGAGAGAGAGAGAAAGAGGGTGAGAAGGGGAGAGAGAGAAAGAGGGTGAGAAGGGGAGAGAGAGAGAAAGAGAGAGAGAGGGAGAGAGAGAGAGAGGGGGAGAGGGAGAGAATGAAGGAAGGAAGAGAGGAGGAGCGAAAAGAGAGAGAGCAGGAGATCGAGAAAGGGAGAGTGAAAGCAGAGCGAGGAGAGGAACGGAGAGAGGAGAGAGAGAGGAGGTAGGAAGCGAGAGGAAGAAGGATGCAGAGAGGAAGAGAGAGAGGGAGAGAAAGAGAGAGAAGAGAGAGAGAGAGGAAGAGAGAGATAGAGAGAGAGAAGAGAGGGAAGAGAGAGAGGAGAGAGATGAAGAGAGAAGCGAGAGAGGAAGAGAAAGAGAGAGGAGAAAAAGAAGAGAGGAGAGAGGAGAGAAGAGAGAAGAAAGGGAGAGAGAGAGGAGAAAGAGAGAGGAGGAGTGAAGAAGAGAGAGGAAGACGGAAGGAGAGAGGGAGAGAGGAAGGAGGAGAACAGAAGAAAGGAGGAGAGAGAAGAGAGAGACAGAGAGAAAAGAAAGAAGAGGAGTATATGGGAGAGATGAGAGGAGAAGGGAGAGAGAGTAGAGAGAGAGAGAAGGAAAAAGAGAGAATGAGAGAGAAAGGGGTTCAGCATGAGAGGAGGAGGAGAAGGGAGAGAAAGAGCGACGAGGGAAGAGAGAGAAAGAAGGAGAGGAGGAAGCGAGAATAGAAGGAGAAAAGAATCCGAGAGAGGAGAAGAGAAAGTGGAGGGGAGAGAGTGGGAGGGAGAGTGGAGGAGGAAGGGAATGAGAGAAGTGGAGGAGAAGAGGGGAGAGAGATGAGGAGAGAGAGAGAGAGAAGAGGAGAGAGAAAGAAATAGGAGGGAGAGAGAGAAGATGGAAGACAGAGAGAGAGAGAAGGAGAGGAAGTAGGAGAGCGCATAGAAGGGGAGGTTAAGGAGAGAGAGAGGGAGAGAGAGACGAGAATGAAGGAAGAGCGGAAGAGCAGAAGGAGAGAAGACAAGAAGAAGAGAAGAGAGAGAAGAGAGAGGCAGAGAGAACGCGAGAGGCAGAGTAGAGCTAAAATGAGAGAGAAAGATGAGATGGAGAAAGGAGAAGAGATGAAGAGGGAGGGAGTGGAGAGATAGGAGAGAGAAGAAGAGAGAAGTAGATAGGTGAAGGAAAAGAGAGAGAAAGAGAGGAGAAAGGAGAGAACGAAGAGAGAACGAGCCGAGAGAGTGAGATGAAAGAGAGAGAGAGAGAGTGAGGGAGCGAGAGAGGTAGGAGCGAGAGATAGGATGATGGAGAGGGAGGAGAGGAGAGAGAGATAGAAGGTGAGATGGGGAGCGATGTAGGGGAGAAAGAGGCGGTGGGAAGAAAGGATGAGAGCTGATGAGAGAGGAGAAGATGGAGGGGGAGGAGAAGAGTTTAGGAGATGGAGGAGAGAGAGAGAGAGAAGGAGAATGTGTGTGAGGAGAGAGAAGGAAGAGGAGACGAGAAAGGTGAAAGAGGGAGAGAGACGGGGGGAGTGAGAGGGAGAAATGAGGGTGGGTGAGAAGGGGATGTGAGAGAAAGAGGGGGAGAGAGAGGGAAGGAGAGGAAAAGAGTGGTGAGATGGAGAGAGAGAGAGAAGAGGTTGAGAAGGAGAGGATCAGAGAGAGAGCATGGGGTTGTGAGATGGTGAGAGAGAAGAAAGGGTTGAGTAGGAGAGAGAGAGAAAGAGGTGAGGAAGAGAGAGGAGAGCGAGAAAGAGGGTGAGAAGGAGCGAGAGGAGAATGAGGGGTGCGAAGGGAAGAGGGAGAGGAGAGAGAGAAAGAGGGTGAGGAGGTGTGAGACGGAGAGAGAGGAGAAAGGGTGGGGAGAGGAAGGAGGGGAGGGGGGGAGAGAGAAAGCGGGTGAGAAGGGTGGGGTAGGGAGAGAGGAAGAGGAAAGAGGGTGAGAAGCGGAGAGAGAGAGAATAAAGAGGGTGAGAGGGAGAGAAGGAGGAGAGAGAGAGGCGAGAAGAGGGTGGGAGAAGGAGGGAGAGAAGGAGAGAGGGAGAAAGAGGGTGAGAAGGAGAGAGAGAGAAAGAGGGTGAGAAGGAGAGAGGGAGAGAAAGAGGGTGAGAAGGGGAGAGAGAGAAAGAGGGTGAGAAGGGGAGAGAGAGAGAAAGAGGGTGAGATGGAGAGAGGGAGAGAAAGAGGGTGAGAAGGGGAGATAGAGAAAGAGGGTGAAAAGGAGAGAGAGAGAAAGAGGGTGAGAGGGAGCGTGGAGAAGAGAGAGGGGAGAGAGAGAAAGTGTGAGTAGAGACGAGAGAAAGATGTTGAGAAGGATAGAAAGAAGAATGGTGAGTAGGATGAGAGAGGAGAGATAGGAGAGAAGCGGGTGAGATAGAGAAGGGCGAGTAGGAGAGAAGAGAGAGAAAGAGGGTTAGACGAAGGCAGGAGAGGAGAAAGGGGTAGAGACGGAGGCGAGGAAGAAAGAGAAAGGGGAGAGCAGGAGAGAGAGAGACAAAAAAGTTTACGGTTGAGAAGGAGAGAGAGAGAAGGGAGAGGGGACGGTGAGGAGAGCAGGGGAGCGAGAGGGGGGTATGTGAGTGTTGTGAGGAGGGAAAGATGAGAGAGAAAAGAGGATAAAGATGGGTGGCGAAGGAGATGAGAGTGAAGGAGAGAGAGGAGGGAAGAAGGAGGGAGGAAAGAGGAAAGAGTGAGAGAGAGCGGCGGGGGAGGGGGTGGAGAGAAGGTGGGTGACGGAAGCGGAGAAAGGTTGTGGAGTGAGACAGAGGGTGAGAAGGGGAGAGAGGAGTGCGGGAAGCGAGAAGAGAGAGAGAAAGAGAGGGATGGTAGAGTGGAGAGAAGAGATGAGGGAGAAAGGAGAGAATGAAGAGAGAGTGGATGGGAAGAGAAAGAGGGGGTGATGGGAAGGGATAGAGAGAGATGAGAGGTTGGTGAGGGAGAGGACAGGGAGAGCGAGCGAGGTGGGGGGGGGGGTGAGGGGGGGGGGGGGGGTGAGAAGTGAAAAGGGGGGGGGGTGTGGGTGGGGTGAGGGGGGGGGGGGCTGAGAGAGGTGTGAGAGAGGGGGGGTGGTGATGGTTGAGGTGCGTGGGGGGGGGGTTAGAAGAGGGATGAGAGAGAAAAGAAAGAGGGTGTGAAGGAGGAGGAGGAGAGAAGGAAGGGATGGTACTGTGAGGGAGAAAAGAGAGAGAGGGGGGCGAGAGGGGGTGGGGAGGGGGTGGGGGGGTGGGGGTGAGAAAGAGGGTTATGAGAAAAGGCACAGAGAGAGTAGATGGAGAGGGATGGTGAGGGGAGGCAGGTAGAGGAGCGGAGAGAGGCGGTGGGGGTGAGAAAGGAAGAAAGGAAAGAAAGCGGGTGAGAGAGAACGAGAGGGGGGGAGAAAGGGAAGGAAAGAAAGAAAGAGTGGTGAATGAGGTGAGAAGGGGGAATGGAGATAGGAAATGAGGGGATGGTGAGGGAGAGGCAGTGATGGGACCAGGGATGAGAGAGAGAAGAGAGAGAGGGGTGGGGGTGAGTAGGAAAGATGAGAGAAAGAGGGTATTGAAGGAGAAGGAAAAGAAGGAGAGAGGAGCTTGAGAGAGAGAGGATGGTGAGGGACAGAGTCTGCAGGGAAAGGAGGCAGGGAGAGAGAGAAAGAGAGGGATGGTGAGGGAGAGGCAGGGAGAGAGAGAAAGAGAGGGATGGTGAGGGAGAGGCAGGGAGAGAGAGATAGAGGGTGGAGGTAAGGGAAAGAGAGAGAGAGGGAGAGAGGAAGGCAGATGTGGGAGAAGGAGGGAAGGAGAGAGAGAGAGAGAGAGAGAGGGAGAGAGAGAGATGGAGAGAGGGGTAGAGGAGAGAGAGAGGCAGAAAGAGATTAGGAGAGTTGGATGAGGAGAGAGAGAGAGACAAGGACGTAGGAAGGAGTCGCGAGAGGGAGGAGGAGGAGCAGCATTTGAGCGGAGAGAGATGAGGAGGGGAGGAGTGTGGAGAGAGAGAGGAGGGGGAGAGAGGTGAGGGGAGGAAGATGAGAGGAGAAGGAGAGGAGAGAGGGGAGTGCAGGAGAGGGGTGTGAGAAGGAGAGGAGAAGGACGAGGAGAGAGAGAGAGACAGAGAGGGCGAGTATGAGATGAAGAGAAGAGAGAGAGTGGTGAGGAGAGTGCGAGGAGAGATGAGAGAGATAGTTAGTAGATAGTAGATAGATAAGGAATAGATAGATTAGAGTTAGAGAGAGAGAGAGAGAGAAGTGGAGGGAAGTGGAGGGAGAAGGAGGGAAGGAGAGAGAAAGAGAGAGAGAGAAAGAGAGAGAGAGGGAGGAAAGGAGAGAAAGAGATAGATAGACAGATATATAGATAGAGAGAGATAAACAAACCGACAACCAAACAATCAAACAAAACAAACAAAGGACTAGAGAGAAAAAAATAGAAGAAGAGAAAGACAGAGAAAGAGACACACAAACAATCCCCGAGAAAAAACAAAACCAAAAAAATAGACCGAAAATGAGAGAAAGGGAGAGACGAACAAAGACAAAGTTAAATAAAGGAACGATACTGAACGAGAGAGCGAGATACACGGTGACAAAGGCGGGACCAAAACGCACTCCTTGGACGCTTCATCACTATGCAAATGATGTCCTTTGGAAATGAGGAGGAGGAAGAGGAAGAGGGAGGAAGAGGAAGAGGGGGAGGAAGAAGAATGGGGGGAGGAAGGGGGAGAGTTAGAGGAAGAGACACAACTATAAAAGAGGTGGTAAAAGTGGGCAATTGCAAACTTGGGTCGACAGTGGTATTCTCGTCGACGGATGTACGAATAGGTGTTAGGGGGGTTATATTCGTGGGGGTGGCAAGCTGTGCCCACATATTTCGATACAGGGGGAGCAAGGGGGAGAGGAAGAGGAAAAGGGGGAGGAAGAAGAAGAGGAAGAGGGAGAGGGGGGGAGAGGGAGGAAGAGGAAGAGGGGGAGGGGGAGGAAGAGGAAGAGGGGGAGGGGGAGGAAGAAGAAGAGGGGGAGGAAGAAGAATGGGGGGAGGAAGGAGGAGAGTTAGAGGAAGAGGGGGAGCAAGGGGGAGAGGAAGAGGAAGAGGGGGAGGAAGAGGGGAAGGAAGAGGGGGATGGAGGGAAAGAGGAAGAAGAGGAAGAGGAGAAGGGGAAAGAGTTAGAGAAAGAGGGGGAGTTAGAGGAGGAAGAAGAGGAAGAGGAAGAGGGGGAGTTAGAGGAAGTCGGGGAGGAGGAGAAAGAGGAAGAGGAGAAGGAGAAAGAGGGAGAGAAAGAGGGAGAGTTAAAGGAAGAAGAAGAGGAAGA
>NW_028234420.1:19827569-19830069 GCF_977035675.1 Penaeus japonicus
AGAGAGAGAGAGAGAGAGACAGAGAGAGACAGAGAGAGACAGAGAGAGTAAGAGAGAGACAGAGAGAGTAAGAGAGAGACAGAGAGAGTAAGAGAGAGACAGAGAGAGTAAGAGAGAGACAGAGAGAGACAGAGAGAGACAGAGAGAGAGAGAGAGAGAGAGAGAGAGAGAGAGAGAGAGAGAGAGAGAGAGAGAGAGAGAGAGAGAGAGACAGTAAGAGAGAGACTGAGACAGAGACAGACACACACACACACACACACACACACACACAGAGAGAGAGAGAGAGAGAGAGAGAGAGAGAGAGAGAGAGAGAGAGAGAGAGAGAGAGAGAGAGAGAGAGAGAGAGAGAGAGAGAGAGAGAGACAGTAAGAAAGAGACTGAGACAGAGACACACACACACACACACACACACAGAGAGAGAGAGAGAGAGAGAGAGAGAGAGAGAGAGAGAGAGAGAGAGAGAGAGAGAGGAGAGAGAGAGAGAGAGAGAGAGAGAGAGAGAGAGAGAGAGAGAGAGAGAGAGAGAGAGAGAGAGAGAGAGAGAGAGAGAGAGAGAGAGAGAGAGAGAGAGAGAGAGAGAGAGAGAGAGAGAGACGGAATGAGAGAGAAAGAGAGAGAGAGACAGTAAGAGAAAGACAGAAGCAGAGAGAGACAGAGGCAGAGAAAGAGAGAGAGAACAGCAAATAAACAAGAACAAACAAAGACAAACAAACAAACTTATCCCTAAGAACAAGTCATCCATAAAACAAACAGACAAACAGAACCCATAAAGACTTTTTTCCCCTCACCCCCCTCCCCCCAGGATGAAAAAAAAATCAATGCAGTCAGCTGGGTCGTCCATTTTCTAAAGCTTCAATAAATTGCGTTTGGCTCAAAATCCTTTCGTAATGAGATAAGGGAAATGCCGCCCTCACAATTGTCTTTTAATGAGCATCGAATGAGGTGTGTTCGGGTTTTGTGTCTGTCTGTTTGTTTGTTTTTGAGTCTGTCTGTGTGGTCTGTCTGTTTGTTTGTTTTTGTGTCTGTCTGTGTGGTCTGTCTGTTTGTTTGTTTTTGTGTCTGTCTGTGTGGTCTGTCTGTTTGTTTGTTTTTGAGTCTGTCTGTGTGGTCTGTCTGTTTGTTTGTTTTTGTGTCTGTCTGTGTGGTCTGTCTGTTTGTTTGTTTTTGTGTCTGTCTGTGTGGTCTGTCTGTTTGTTTGTTTTTGTGTCTGTCTGTGTGGTCTGTCTGTTTGTTTGTTTTTGTGTCTGTCTGTGTGGTCTGTCTGTTTGTTTGTTTTTGTGTCTGTCTGTGTGGTCTGTCTGTTTGTTTGTTTTTGTGTCTGTGTGGTCTGTCTGTTTGTTTGTTTTTGTGTCTGTGTGGTCTGTCTGTTTGTTTGTTTTTGTGTCTGTCTGTGTGGTCTGTCCGTTTGTTTGTTTTTGTGTCTGTCTGTGTGGTCTGTCCGTTTGTTTGTTTTTGTGTCTGTCTGTGTGGTCTGTCTGTTTGTTTGTTTTTGTGTCTGTCTGTGTGGTCTGTCTGTTTGTTTGTTTTTGTGTCTGTCTGTGTGGTCTGTCTGTTTGTTTGTTTTTGTGTCTGTCTGTGTGGTCTGTCTGTTTGTTTGTTTTTGTGTCTGTCTGTGTGGTCTGTCTGTTTGTTTGTTTTTGTGTCTGTCTGTGTGGTCTGTCCGTTTGTTTGTTTTTGTGTCTGTCTGTGTGGTCTGTCTGTTTGTTTGTTTTTGTGTCTGTGTGGTCTGTCTGTGTGGTCTGTCTGTTTGGCTGTGTGACTGTTTGTTTGTTTGTTTGGCTGTGTGACTGTTTGTTTGTCTTAGTGTCTCTCTGTCTATCGGTCTGTCTGTTTGTTTGTTTGTTTGTGTGTCTGATTCTTTGTCTATCTGTTTATCTGTCTGCCTGTCTTGTCTTTTCCTTTCTCTAAATTTTCACCACAATCATCTACCACAACCACCCTCACCTACCATCACCTACCACTCAACCCAAAACACCCTCACCTACCACCCCTCACCTACCACCCTCACCTACCACCAAAAATACCATTATCCTCTCGTTGCTTCCTGGTCTCGTAGTTATAGTCGCAGGGTCATAGGCCTAGTCATAGTCATAGTCATAGGCCTAGTTGTAGTTGTAGTTGTGGTAGTAGTCGTGGTCGTTGCCAAAGTCGTAGTGGTAGTCGTAGCTGTGGTTATAGTCGTAGCTCGTAGTCGTATTCAAAGTCGTAGTCATAGTCATAGTCGTAGTCATAGTCATAGCCGTAGTCGTAGTCGTATCCGTAGTCATAGCCGTAGTCGCAGTCGTAGTCATAGCCATAGTCGTAGTCGTAGCCATAGTCGCATCCGTAGTCGCATCCGTAGTCGCATCCGTAGTCGTAGTGGTAGCCCGGTCTTCCCTATCGATCACAAGACTCTCCCGGCGCTGGCCTGCCTGTGGGCTCGCTTTCCCTGAGGCTGCCAAGGTCGAGGGGGAACGATTGTCTTGCGGGTGGGGCGGCTGAAATAAGAAACGAGGAGGTC
>NW_028234420.1:19835069-19837569 GCF_977035675.1 Penaeus japonicus
GATGAATAGAGAGATAGAGAGACTGATAGAGAGAGAGAGAGAGAGAGAGAGAGAGAGAGAGAGTGAGAGAGAGAGGGGAGAAGAGAGAGAAGGAGAGGGAGTATCGATAGATAGATAAGATCGATAGAGAGAGAGTGAAGTATGAGAGAAGAGTGAAGAGAGAGAGTGAGGATGAGGAGAGGAGAGAGAAGAGGAGAGAAGAGAGAGAGAGATGACGTTGAGAGAGATGAGACTTTTGAGGAGATGAGATGGGCGAGAAGGAGAGAGAGAAGAGAGAAGATGAGAGATGAGAAGGAGAGACGGCGAGGAAGAGCAAAAATAACGAGCGAAAAAATACAGAAATAATAAATTCATAGCAGGTCGAATAACAGACGAGAACGAGTGGAGAGGAGAGAGGAGAGAGATGGTGAGAGGGAGAAAGGTTAGATAGTAGATAGAGAGAGAGAGAGAGAAGATGAGAGGGAGAAAGATAGATAGATAGATAGAGAGAGAGAGAGAGAGAGAAGATTAGAGAGAGAAAGAGAGAGAGAGAGAGAGAGAGAAGATGAGAGAGAGAGAAGAGAGAGGAGAGAAGAGAAGAGAAAAGAAGAGAAGATGAGAGAGAGAGAAGAGAGAGGAGAGAAGAGAAGAGAAGAGAAGATGAGAGAGAGAGAAGAGAGAGGAGAGAAGAGAAGAGAAGAGAAGAGAAGAGAAGAGAAGAGAGGAGAGAGAGTGAGAGATAGAGAGATAGATAGAGAGAGGTGAGAAGAGAGAAGAGCAAAAAATCAAGCAAAGGAATCAAGCAAAGCAAGCAAAAGAAACACACAAATTAAGCAAGCAGGCAAAAGACAGACATAAATCAAGCAAGCAAGCAAAAGACACAAAACTCAAGCAAGCAACCAAAAGAAAGACAAAAATCAATCAAGCAAAAGAAAGACAGAAATCAAGAAATCAAGCACACCACTTCCGATTAACCTCGAACCAAACACATGTCGTTCCCGGAAGCACATGGAGTCCAGCCTATGATTGCATGCATCTCAATCAAAGCAAATACGTGCAATTGACCTCCTTCGTTGCAGCCGAACACGGGGGGGGGGAGAGGGGGAGGAAGGGAGGGGGGCTATTTGGTTGTGTGTGTGTGTGTACGTCTGCGAGGTTGTGTTAGTGTTTGTGTGTGGGTTGTGTTGTGATGTGTGATGTGTTGTGGTGTGTGTTGTGCTGTGTGTTGTGTGTGTGTGTTGGTGTGCGTGTATGTGTGCGTGTATGTGTCGCGTGTGCGAGTGGTGTGTTGTGTTGTGGTGGGCGTGGGGCGTGTGTGTGTGCGTCGGGTGTGGGGTGTGTGTGTTCGTGTGCGATGTGCGTTTTGCGTATGCGTGTGCCGTTGTGTGCGTTGTTGGTGAGCGTGAGGAACTACTCAGATCCCCCCCACCGGAGGCATCTCGCCGGTGGCCCAAAACCCGACCAAACTTGATTGGGTCAGTCGAACTTCAGCCTCTAAGTTCACTAGTGTTCCGGCGCCTCTTCCTGTTCTGCGGCCTTGGTTGGTTGGTTGGTTGGTTGGCTGGCTGGCTGGTTGGCTGGTTGGTTGGCTGGTTGGCTGGTTGGTTGGTTGGTTGGTTGGCTGGCTGGCTGGAATTCATTGGTGGTTGTTGGTTGGTAATGTCTGGGGTTGAATTCTATTATGTAAGGTTGGTTGTAGTTGGATGGATTCGATTGGCTGGTTGGTTGGTGGTAGGTTTGTTGGTTGGTCAGGTTGATGGTGGTTGGTTGGTTGGTTGATGGTTATTTAAGCTGGTAAGGGTTGATTGGTTGGTTGGCTGGTTGGTTGGTTGGTTGGCTGGTTGGTTGGTTGGTTGGTTGGCTGGTTGGTTGATTGGTTGGTTGGCTGGTTGGTTGGTTGGTTGGTTGGTTGGCTGGCTGGCTGGTTGGTTGGCTGGTTGGTTGGTTGGTTGGTTGGTTGGTTGGATGGTTGGTTGATTGGTTGGTTGGCTGGTGCGTATGTTTGGTAGTTGGAGGATGTATGGTTTGCTGGTTGGTGGCATGGTTTGGGTTGGGTTTGGCTGGTTGGTTGGTTGGTTGGTTTGGATGGATTGGTTGGTTGGTTGGTTGCTGGCCCTTGGTTGGCTGGTTGGTTGGTTGGTCGGTTGGTTGGCTGGTTGGATGGTTGGTTGGGTGGTTGGGTTGGTTGATGGATGGTTGGTTGTATTGGTTGAATTGGTTGGTTGGTTGTCCTTGGTTGGTTGGTTGATTGGTTGGTTGGTTGGTTGGTTGGTTGGTTGGTTGGTTGGTTGGTTGGTTGGTTGGTTGGTTGGTTGGTTGGCTGGTTGGTTGGTTGGTTGGCTGGTTGGTTGGTTGGTTGGTTGGCTGGTTGGTTGGTTGGTTGGTTGGTTGGTTGGCTGGTTGGTTGGTTGGTTGGCTGGTTGGTTGGTTGGATGCGTTTGGTGGGCTGGTTGGTGGTTGGTTGGTTGGCTGGTTTGGTTGATTTGGTTGGTTGGATGGTTCGGTTTGGATGGTTGTTGGT
>NW_028234420.1:19847569-19856352 GCF_977035675.1 Penaeus japonicus
GGGAGTGAGTAAGTGAGGGAGGGATGGAAGGAGGAAGGGAGTGAGGGAGGGAAGGAGGAAGGGAGGGAGGGAGGGAGGGATAGAGGGAGAGAGGGAGTGAGTAAGGGAGGGAGGGAGGGATGGAAGGAGGGAGGGAAGGAGGGAGGGAGGGAGGGAGGAAGTTTGATTGAGAGGGAGAGAGGGAGTGAGGAAGAGAGGATGAGAGGGAGAGAGGGAGTGATGGAGAGATGAAGTGAGGGAGTTGGGGAGAAGGGAGTGAGGAAGTTGCTGCTGCTGCGTGTGTGCTGTAATTTTTTCTATGCAGTGTCATATCCATATATGTGTGTGTGAGGTGTGTGTGTGTTTGTTTGTGTGTGTGTGTTTGTTTGTGTGTGTGTGTGTTTGTTTGTGTGTGTTTGTTTGTTTGTGTGTGTGTGTTTGTGTGTGTGTGTTTGTTTGTGTGTGTGTGTTTGTTTGTTTGTGTGTGTGTGTTTGTTTATGTGTGTGTGTTTGTTTGTGTGTGTGTGTTTGTGTGTGTGTGTTTGTTTGTGTGTGTGTATGGGAGAGAGAGAGTGTGTGTGTGTGTGAGAGAGAGAGAGAGAGAGTGTGTATGTGTGTTTATTTGTGTGTGTGTCTGTATGTGAGAGAGAGAGTGTGTGTGTGTTTGTTTGTGTGTGTGTGTGTGTGTTTTTTGTTTATGTGTGTGTGTGTATGAGATAGAGAGAGAGAGAGAGAGAGAGAGAGAGAGAGAGAGAGAGAGTGTGTGTGTGTGTGTGTGTATGTGTGTGTGTGTGTGAGAGAGAGAGAGAGAGAGTGTGTGTGTGTGTGTTTGTTTGTTTATGTGTGTGTGTGTGTTGGTGTGTGTATGTGCGTATGTGTGTCCTAACGTCATGTAAACATATCCTGCGCATTCTTTCCCGTAGTGGAAGACGTCTGTACGACTTAAAATATGCACCGTCCAAGTTCAGAGATCCCAGCATTGCAGAATCTTCCTACCTAAAAGAAAAAAAGCAGAGAAAATGTAAACACAAACACACATACGCTCACACAAACTCACATGCACGTACGCAGAGTATGTACACATGCTTCTTCGACTTCAAGAGGAAATCAAGACGAAGTAACTTCCTACGCAAGCAAGCAGAGTTTTTCGCTCTTGCAAGACATAATGCAGCACTTTATCTGCCTTTATATACTTATCTTGGGGGAGTAGGGAGGGGGGAAGAGTGTGGGAGGGGGGAGGGGGATGTAAGTGAGATCTTGAAGACGGACTTAAACATAATCATGCTTTATCAGATCCATTTTCTTTTTTTCTTTTCTTTTTTTGTGGAAGTTAATCTATAAATTTTCCTATAACCTAAGTCTACGGGGGTGCCCGCCATATTTCGAAAAAAATTATAGGAAAATTTATATTACTGTTATCCTAAGTGTTATATCACTGTTAACCAATTAAGTGTTATATTATTGTTACCCAACTACGTAAAACATCTCTGCCTTCCAATTAACTGTTATAACACTCTTAGCCTCACCGTTAATACTGTATTTTTTACTACTCCTTACTACGCATCGACAATATATTTTTTCCCAGTTTCGATTTTCAGATCTGTTCTCCATCACATGTTCATCCATCTCTTAATGTTCGTTGAATTATTCATTTTTGTTCTAAAAAAATCAGAACTAAAGAAATATTTTTTTTCACTTTTAGGAAAGCCGTTCCATTTAAATAGTAGAAAATGACTACACACATAAGCAAACACACACACACACACACACACACACACACACTCAAACGCGCACACACACACACACTCAAACAAACACACATACACACAAACACACACACACAAACACACACACACATACCCCTCCCGCCCGTCCACACACACATACACGCAAGCACACGCAAACAAACAAACAAACAAAAATGAAATCCAAAACCGCGTGAACAAAATTACATATACACCTGTCCTTGTTTTGGTATTGTTGGTGTTTTTCCCTCTCTCACCCCCCCCCCCCGCATTCTTTTATTTGCACAGCGCTAAAACGGATTAAACTTTTCCTGCTTTGTGCATTGCAACATGCGGTATTATGCTCTGCAACATGCGAAAGACATCTCTTGTATAGAAGGATTCCCGGATTTAGATCTCGTGTAAGCTCTTCCTACTGTGTGTTCACCTCTGTTCATCTCTGTTCACCTGTGTTCACCGGTTTTCCCCTGTGGTCACTTAAATCTACTTGTGTTCACCTATGCTCATCTATGTTCACCTGTGTTCACCTGTGCCCACCTGTGTCCACCTGTTCCCCTGTGTCCACCTGCGTCCCCCTGCCCACCTGTGTTCCCCTGTGTCCCCCTGTGTCCACCTGTGTCTCCCTGTGCCCACCTGTGTCCACCTGTGTCCCCCTGTGCCCACCTGTGTCCATCTGTGTCCACCTGTGTTCATCTCTGTTCACCTGTGACCATATGTGTCCACCTGTGTTCCCCTGTGTCCACCTGTGTCCACCTGTGTTCCCCTGTGTCCATCTGTGTTCACCTGTGTCCCCCTGTGTCCACCTGTGTTCACCTGTGTCCACCTGTGTTCCCCTGTGTCCACCTGTGTTCACCTGTGTCCCCCTGTGTCCACCTGTGTTCACCTGTGTCCACCTGTGTTCCCCTGTGTCCACCTGTGTTCCCCTGTGTTCACCTGTGTCCACCTGTGTTCCCCTGTGTTCACCTGTGTTCACCTGTGTTCCCCTGTGTCCACCTGTGTCCCCCTGTGCCCACCTGTGTTCCCCTGTGTCCACCTGTGTCCCCCTGTGCCCACCTGTGTCCCCCTGTGTCCACCAGTGTCCATCTGTGTCCACCTGTGTCCCCCTGCCCACCTGTGTTCCCCTGTGTCCCCCTGTGCCCACCTGTGTCCCCCTGTGTCCACCAGTGTCCACCTGTGTCCCCCTGCCCATCTGTGTCCCCCTGTGTCCACCTCTGTTCCCCTGTGTCCACCTGTGTCCCCCTGTGTTCCCCTGTGTCCCCCTGTGTTCCCCTGTGTCCACCTGTGTCCCCCTGTGTCCACCTGTGTCCACCTGTGACCATATGTGTTCACCTGTGTCTACCTGTGTCCCCCTGTGCCCACCTGTGTTCCCCTGTGTCCCCCTGTGTCCTCCTGTGTCCATCCGTGTCCACCTGTGTCCACCTGTATCCACCTAAGTACACCTAGGTTCACCTGAGTTCTCATCCATCAGTTATTCTTCGTTATTGACCCTTTTATTTTGGTGCGAGCTTTTTCGTTCTAGACTGAACGAGGTCAGGTACAGCGATCACTTAAGAAAACAGAAATAAACACTGAAAAAGGTGGAAACATATAACTGACTCGCACACGCGCTTATATGGAAACATATACACGTATACTGGATATTACGCATACTAAAGAGAAACGATTATATAGCTTTCACACACATTCAAACTTTCTATCAGATTTTTTGTCAGTCTCTCTCTCTTTCTCTCTCTCTTTCTCCCTCTCTCTCTCTCTCTCTCTTTCTCGGGAGAGAGAGAGAGAGAGAGAGAGCGAGAGAGAGAGAGAGAGAGAGAGAGAGAGAGAGACTTTTTTTTTTTGACTTTGACGAGTTTATTGAGACAAGTGATTACGTACATCTCAAAAGGATGAGGTAACATAGGTTATCCTCACCCCAATCTTAGTCCCTCTTTGGGCTCACATATATTTAACAAAACCTTACAGCTATGTCAACATGTTGAAATATATACAGAGCAAAAGACGGGTCAATCACAAGCATACACAATTAAATGTTTACATATCAGGAGAACGATATAACAGTATGGATTATCACCCTCAGCATGCAAGGTCCTCTCCTAAGGTCACATGATTACATACTTGAAATATGTGGCGCACATATATGTTAATAATATATATGTATGCTTCCGGAGGAAAGAATTTATCAGAAAGTCAAGAAGTCTGTTTGTATTTAACAGGATGATGTATCATAAATGATATTCATTCACATCTCAATAAAATCCTACTTGGGCTATCGTAGTCTCGGCAGAAGGGAAGTCACAATCGGGTATACACTGTTGTCAACTACAATTATGTGGTCGATGCGAAGTGTTTATACTTCTTTAAAATTTGTATTACCTGGCCATTTCTAAGCATCCATACAGCTTGTTCGGGGAGTCCAGCTATCTCTGAGTTTCTGTAAATCTGAAGCATGGGACACTGTAAGATATAGTGTACTAAGGTGTGTGACCTTGGTGACCTACACACCCTGCATTCTTTTTCCTGTTCACCTGTCGGGACACCTAACTCCCAGTAGTATTTATACCCTAACCTAATTCTCATGTGCACAGAGTCTTTCCACTTGCTCTTGCCCCTCCCATAAGCGAAGTCTGTGTTCATCGCTAGATGCATATATATATATATATAGAGAGAGAGAGAGAGAGAGAGAGAGAGAGAGAGAGAAAGAGAGAGAGAGAGGCGTAAGGGAAGATAGGAGAGAGGGAAGGAGGATGGGGGAAGGAAAGAGAGAGCGAAAGAGCGAAAGAGAGAAAGAGAGAGAGAGAGAGAGAGAGAGAGAGAGAGAGAGAGAACGACAGGCAGAGAGAGAGAGCGACAGAGAACGAGAGGCAGAGCGACAGACAGAGAACGAAAGGCAGAGAGAGAGAGCGAGACAGAGAACGAGAGACAGAAAGAGAAAGAGAGAGAGAGAGCGAGAGAGAGACGCAGATGATCGTGTGGTTTCCATGACAACGGCTGTATACACTTGGGCTGCGGTTGATACAACAGCCTGGATCCCTTTCGGCGCCGCTCCGCACCCCAGCGCTCCCTTCAAGAGGAAATGATGCATTGGATAATGAGCTCAAAAGAGCAACAGTTTTCATTAGTTTAGAAAAGAAGGGAATGGGGAAGGGGAGAGGGAGGGAGGGAGGGAGGGAGGGAAGGAGGAGGGAGGGAGGGAAGGAGGGAGGGAGGGAAGGAGGGAGGGAGGGAAGGAGGGAGGGAGGGAGGGAGGGAGGGAGGGAGGGAGGGAGGGAGGGAGGGAGGGAGAGGGAGGGAGGGAGGGAGGGAGGGAGGGAGGGAGAGAGAGAGAGAGAGAGGGAGAGAGAGAGAGAGAGAGAGAGAGAGAGAGAGAGAGAGAGAGAGAGAGAGAGAGAGAGAGAGAGAGAGAGAGAGAGAGAGAGAGAGAGAGAGAAATAGACTAGTAAACAAGACAAAAAAAAAACAAAAAAAAAAAACACACACACACAAAAGAAAGAAAAAAAAAGCTAAACGGTTAAAGCATAAGACAAGAAAGAGAGAAAAAAAAACAAGAGATAGAAGAAGAAGAAAAAAACAAGAAAAGAAGACAAGAACAGGAGATAAGAAAGTAGGTAGAGAAGAAGAGGGCGAAACAGAGAGAAGAGACGACAAACAACAACAACAAAAAAAAACAAGTGATTGCGTCATACACCTTCACGGATGCTGACCCTCAGAGTGGAAGCTGCGTCGAGGGAGAGATGCTGGATGAGTTCGGATAAGAGAGGCGGATAAAAAGGGAGATTAAAGATGTAGCTGAGGGAGAGGGGGGGGGAGGGAGGGATAGATGGAGGGAGGGAGGGAGGGAGGGAGGGAGGGAGGGAGGGAGGGAGGGAGGGAGGGAGGGAGGGAGAGAGAGAGAGAGAGAGAGAGAGAGAGAGAGAGAGAGAGAGAGAGAGAGGGGAGGGGGGGGAGAGAGAGAGAAAGACTGATAAATACGCATTCTCTCCTATTTTCTCTTTCTCTTTCCATAATGAGCCACTTGGAAGGATGATCTGTGTCCTTCGAATCACGGCGTTAAGAGGACATCAGCTGCAATCTTTGTCATCTGCTTATTTGTTTATTTAGTTGTTTATTTGTTTAGTTGGTTGTTTATTTGTTTACTTAGTTGTTTATTGGTTTGTTATGTTTATTTGTTTATTTAGTTGTTTATTTGTTTGCCATATGTTTATTTGTTTATTTAGTTTATTTATTTGTTTAGTTGGTTGTTTATTTGTTTACTTAGTTGTTTATTGGTTTGTTATGTTTATTTGTTTATTTAGTTGTTCATTTGTTTGCCATATGTTTATTTGTTTATTTAGTTGTTTATTTGTTTAGTTAGTTTTTTATTTGTTTAGTTAGTTGTTTATTTGTTTGCCATCTGTTTATTTGTGTATTAAGTTGTTTATTAGTTTGTCATCTGTTTATTTAGTTGTTTATTTGTTTAGTTAGTTGTTTTATTTGTTTGTCATGTTTATTTGTGTATTTAGTTGTTTATTTGTTTGTCATCTGTTTATTTGTTTATTTAGTTGTTTATTTGTTTGTCCTCTGTTTATTTGTTTATTTATACAAATTCCTTATATAACTATCAATTTCTTCTCACTCCATGTTGATCTTTCCATTATCTTTTATTTCTCTGCCTATCCTTTATCAATCAATCTTTATTCAATCCTCTTATCTTCACCTCTTTTCTCGCTTCTTCTATTGTCTTAATCATCATTATTATCTTCCTCTCCATTTATCCTCATCTCACTTACTACATATCTCTTACTTTCCCCAATTATGTTTTTATCATAATATTCTATCATTCTCCATGCCCTATAATCATCATCATGTATCTCATTTTTCCTTTATTAAGTATTTAAGAAAATATTAAACGCCATTTTTCCCTCTCTTCTAAGTCTCTTTCATCACAATTAGCCTATCTACACTATCATTAACCTATCATTAATCGCTGAGTGTCCAAGGGAAAGAAATGTGTGGTTAGATTTATGGTGTCACTGTAATCTTGGGAGTATAGTGTTACTAGGCTTTTTGTTGTTGCAAATTCTGCGATCAAGGTTGTGGCTTTGTAGCTGGCTTGTAGGATTTTTGTTGTAGGATTTTGGGTTTGTGACAACATTCACTAGCATAAATGTACATACATATATATACACATACACACACATACATGTACACGTATTCACGCACACGTACGCACACACACACACACACGCACACACACTTACACATATATATGTGTGTGTGTGTTTGTGTGTGTGTGTGTGTGTGTGTGTGTTTGTGTGTGTGTGTGTGTGTTTGTGTGAATACACATATAACTTTTATGAACGTAAATGTATACAATATCCCATAAGATATCCATTAAAAAAAGAGAGAGGGAGAGAAAGAAAAGAAAAGAAAAAAAAACAAAAAAACACATACACATAATGTATCTAAAATCACAACAAACAAACAACCCACAACCAAAACAAACAAATAAAAATCACCCAAACAAAAAACAAAACAAACATCCTCACAAGACCAACAACAAAAAACAATCACAACAAAAACACAGACAAACACAAACAAAAATAATCTCCGTAAAAAAAAAATCTCCGTAAAAAAAAAAAATAAATAAATAAATCAGCTGACACCCCACCCTCTCATTATACCAGGAGCCAATTTAGTCTGTGTTAATTGGTCGTTTAGAACATCACTAGTTTAATGACTCATGTGCGATTACCGTATTTCTGCAATTAGATGGGGGGAGAGGGGAAGGGAGAGGGAGAGGGAGAGGGAGAGAGAGATGGGGAGGGGGAGGGGGAGGGGGAGATTGGGAGAGGAAGAGGGAGATGGAGAGGGGGAGGGGGAGGGAGAGGGGGAGGGGGAGAGGTGGAGGATGAGGGAAGAGAGAGGGGGGGAGAGGCAGGGGAAGGGGGAAGGGGGAGAAGGAGGAGGAGAATAAGGGAGAGAGGGGGGAGAGGGATGGTGAAGGGGAGGGGGAGGGAGAGAGAGAGGGGGGGAAAGAGAGTGAGTGAGGGAGAGATAAAAAGATAGAAAGAAAGAGAGAAAAGGAGATAGATAAAGAGAAACAAAAGACTGTGAAGGGGAAAAAGGAAGAAAGACAGAAAGAGAAAGACAGAGAAAAGAATGAAAGAACGAAACAACAAAACCAAGAAACAAACAAAGACGTAATTGCATTCACCGTCGCCTAGCAAGCAATGATAACAATAATGATACGAATGATAGCAAATAATAGCATTTTAACGTTTTTCTCTTCCAACCCGCACTGAATACCTCTGCGTCCCGGCTGAAGGGAAACACTTTTTCTAATGATAAGGCCAGAGTTCTCTTCACAATGGGTGATGCTGATGGAGGACATATAAAAAAGGTGAGAGAGAGGGAGGGAGGGAGGGAGGGAGAGACATATAAAAAAAAGGAGAGAGAGAGAGGGGGGGGGGGGGGGAGAGAGGAGAGGGCGGGAGAGAGAGAGAGAGAGACTGATAAATAGATGCAAATGTTGAGGAAGAAGGAGGGGAAGAAAAAAACGAAAAAAAACGAGAGAGAGAGAGAGAGAGAGAGAGAGAGAGAGAGAGAGAGAGAGAGAGAAGTAAAGAAAGTGTGATAGAACAAGAGAGGCAGACAAAAAAAAGAAAAAAAAAGAAAAAAAGAAAAATAATGTGACAAGAAAATATCCCCGGTTGCCTCCTGCTTTACAAAAAAATATCTTAGAATTTCGTGCTTGGATACTGTACAAATATTTTTTTTCTATATACTTTTCATTGTTTGTTTCTTGTCTTTGTGTGTTTCCCTTGTTCTTTTTCTTTTTTCTTTCTTTTTCTGAGTCGTTATCGTCCTCTCGTTTTGTTCTTTGTTTTTTTTCATGTATTCCCATATCATTTTTTATTCTCTTATATAGATATATGTGTACAAGTATTTTCTAATCCATAGATATGTTACTTTGCCTTACTTATATATTTCTTCACCTTTTTTTTATCACGCACACCTATACCACGAAAAGGCGCACTTGCAGACATGCACCGTGTGTATTTTCTTTTGTATATATAGGAA
>NW_028234420.1:19856452-19858952 GCF_977035675.1 Penaeus japonicus
CTATTACTACCACGACTACAATCACCATAATCATTACCATCACCATTATCATTATAAACATTCTTCTTTTTGACAGGTATTTCGTGCAGGGTACCTCCAACAGGTCCCCCTCCCTCCCCCCCAAAAAAAGGTAGCCCCCCCCCCAAAAAAAAAAAAAAAAACGAAAGAAAGACAGAAAATAATAAACGATGATATTAAGAATGGAGAAGAACCCTCCATTCAGGAAAGTAGTTTCGTAAATCAACTCCATACAAGAAGTCTTATTACAGTTAGAGTGCGTAGAGGGATTTTTTTTCCCATCATTACTTTTTTATGACAGGTACTTTCCGAAATGAGGAGGAGGAAGGGGGCGGGGCGGGGCGGGGAGGGGGATGTATGATGGTAGAGGGGGGGGGGGGGGGAAGGGAAGGGGGGGGGGGAAGGGAGGGGAGGGAAGGGAGGGAGGGAAGGGAGGGAGGGCAAGGGAGGGAGAGAGAGAGAAAAAAGGAATGAGAGAGAGAGGGAGAGAGAGAGAGAGAGAGAAGGAGAAAGAGAAAAAGAGATGGATATAGAGAGAAAGAGAAAGAGAGATTGAGAGAGAGAGAGAGAGAGAGAGAGAGAGAGAGAGAGAGAGAGAGGGGGGGATAGAAAGAAAGAGAGAGAGAGAAAGGGAGAGAGAGAATAAAAGAGAGCGGGAGAGAGAGAGAGAGAAAGAGATGGAGAGAGAAAGAGAGAAAGAGAAAAAGAGAGGAAGGGGATACAAACAAAAGATCTCACAGAGCAAGGAATAAAATTGCATGGCAATGGCTATCCAAATGGAAACATATCGGGTCATAAATTTGCTTCATGAATATTTGTATATTTTTCTCTTTCGTTCTCTTTCATTTATCTCTCTCTCTCTCTCTCTCTCTCTCTCTCTCTCTCTCTCTATCTATCTTCTCTCTCTCTCTCTCTCTCTCTCTCTCTCTCTCTCTCTCTATCCCCTCTCTCTTTCTCTCTCTTTATCTATCTATCTCCTCTCCCTATTCACCAATGTTCCCACGGATGGTGCGATCCAAGCAGCAGAAAGAGTCGTCAACACCATATGTATGATGATTTACTTCCTCTATCAAAGCGCGACTTTATACGATTCGTGAAGCTGTGCGTGAATTTCGGATCCTTCGAATTTGCAGGAGAGGAATACCGACAAACTAGCGGTCTAGCTATGGGTTCCCCATTAAGCGCGGTTCTGGCCTGCCTCTTCATGGAAACTCTGGAGAAAGACCACAACAGAGACATAATTAGCAGGCACTCAACATGGCTACGCTATGTAGATGATGTCCCTGTCGTCGTCCCTAGGAGGACGTGCTTACGCCAAACGCTGACGCTGCTGAACGCCGTCCATGATAAAAAGAAGACGAATGTCAGAAGCTACCCTTCCTAGACACTCTGATTCATCGTGATGACGACGGCCTGCGTTTCTCTGTATATAGAAAACCAACAAATAAAGATGATTATATCCATTACTACTTAACAACTCTTTTACTCCGCACCCACAGAAGTTAAAATAAAGTCTGGGTTATTGTTCATAGGTTTCTCCTAAAGGCATTAAGGATTGTGCAGCCCAGAATTCCTAGAGGATGAAATTAAATACATCATAGACCATCGTTGAAAAACACCAATACCCCCAGAGGTTCTTGCTAAAACCTCAGAAAGAAAGCGTGGGCGAACATCATAACTTTTGGGCAAGAAACGAGCGTGTGGAGCCGAACTCAGGTTTCTTCGGTACTCCCTCAGTGTAACAGCTCCGAGACTATCAGCAGGTACTTAGGTTACTACCGTGAATATTAGCAAAACACGTCCGGCAGAAAGATAGGAGATTTGGCAAGCCAACAAGAAACCGCTCACACCAACCCCGAATATGCCGTTTACTGTAATTCTTGCAGTAATAAAGGGGGGGGGGCTGGCGAAAACGTATTTACGGCGACGAAACAGGCGCGGATTCTACACCAGGATGAGCGAGCGTCGAGCTGAACAATCCGTTCACCACAGGACTTCCAACGCCTAGGGAGGCACGCGTAGTCGTAGATGAGGCGGGTACCCAAATGCTTTTTTTAAAAGAATGGAAGCATGCAAAAAGTCGTCACACAAAGGATTGCAAAAGCAAAGACGCAAAGTTATGTGAAAGGCTGCATACATTTCGCGACAAAAGAGAACATGAACCTCCGCGTCGGGAGATTTCAAATTTATCCAAGTTCGCGGCAGCCGAGTCAATATGCGAATAACTACCCACGAGTCAAGATAAGAAACGTCAGTGGTCGTACCTTCTAGCTCCTTGCCTTAGTTTGAGTATATATATATATTCATTCTGTTATTTTCACTTATGTATTTTTTGAAAAAAGAAAAAAATGATCTCCCAGTCGTAATATCGTTTTTTTGTCTATGTCAAATAAACATATCCTTGCGTTATTTTTGATATTGTCCTCCATTCGTTTACCTTTTTTCTATCATTGGTTCGCTAGGTGAAACTTATAATATATTT
>NW_028234420.1:19863952-19871452 GCF_977035675.1 Penaeus japonicus
TCTCTCTCTCTCTCTTATTCTCTCTCTCTCTCTTATTCTCTCTCTCTCTTATTCTCTCTCTCTCTCTTATTCTCTCTCTCTTATTCTCCTTCTCTCTTATTTTCTCTCTCTCTTGCTCCCTCTCTCTTATTTTCTCTCTCTCTTTCTCCCTCTCTTATTCTCTCTTTCTCCCTCTCTTATTCTCTCTTTCTCTCTCTCTCTCTCTTTCTCTTTCTCTTTCTCTTTCTCTCTCTCTCTCACGCTCCCCCTCGTTGTCTCTCTCCCTTGATCTCCTTCCCTCCCCTCCCCTACTCTCTCTCGCACCCCATCTATCTGCCTCTATCTCCCTTCACTTTCTCAACGTCCTCTCTCAATTTTTCTCTCCCTTTTGTCGAAGTGGCGGCAAAGCTTGCGAAAAGTTTTTAATTGGTTCGTATAAATAACTTCTTTTTTGTGTTTGCATGTGAGCGAGAATCAAACATGGCTGTGTTGAGGCCTTGTTTACTACGATGAGAGTTGTTTCATTCATAAAAAATCGTATTGTTTTGAGGAGTTGTTATTATGTGTGTCGTCACGTGTTGTGTGGTTTCATTCATAAAAAAATAGTATTGTTTTGAGGAGTTGTTACTATGTATGCCGTCATGTGTTGAGTGGTTTCATTCATAAAAAATCGTATTGTTTTGAGGACTTAGTGCTATGTGTGTCGTCACGTGTTGAGTGGTTTATTTTTTTTTTTCGTTAAAACTTGTTATTACAATGTATGTTATCACGTGTTGAGTGATTTCATTCATAAAGAAATTTGCATGATTTTGAAGACTTGTGTCATCACGTGTTGAGTGGTTTCATTCAAAACTAAATTTATATTGTTGATATCGTTGATATTGTTGTTTCTAGACATGTTCATTCATAAAAAAATGTGTTGTGTTGAGGATTTCTCTGGTGAAATATGTGTAATCACGTGTTGAGTGGTTTCATTAAAATAATTTATATTAATTTTTCTAATATGTGCAATCGTATGCTCAATACTTTCATTCGTCAAAATACATGTTGTATATCATAAATTTTGTGACTAGTATTTTTCTTTAATTTTTATGCTTGTTTATTCGTCTTTTGTCTTTATTTGTTTGTATGGCGTAGCGTTTATGCAAGTATTATGTACTTGTGTGCGTCAGTGTCTGTGTGCGTATGTGAATGTGTATGTGCATGTGTGAATGTGCATTGCATTGATATATGTGGTTGTACATGAAATAAAATTAACGTTACAAGTAAAATATACGTTGCAGTGAACCAAAAAACAACAACAACAACAAAAACCCGAAGCTATTTATAGAGAACATCTCACACTATAAGGATGACACTCTTTTGCATCAAAGAAAGGCTCACCTCATTAACATACTCTCACTCGCAATCAATTCACTTCAATAAACATCAAGCTTAAATAACTCCCCTGGTTATTGCACAAAAGGCTGAAGTATTTATAGCATGGACTAGTGAAGGAAAATCAGAAATTGTTTTTTCTAATTTTCATGAGAGTGAAAAATGAGTTACAGCAATGTAGATTTTTTTTAATACCTTTATCTCCTTTTCTTTCTCTCTTATTCTTTTTCCCTTTTCTTTTTTTTTTAATTTCTCTTCCCTCTTTCTCCCTATATATCTGTCACTTACTTATTTGTTTTTCGTTTATATCTTCCTCCTTTTTCTATTTCCGTCTCTCTCATACACATACGCTCTCTCTCTCTCTCTCTCTCTCTCTCTCTCTCTCTCTCTATCTATCTATCTCTCTGTCTCTTTCTCTGTCTCTATCTCTATCTCTCTATCTCTCTATCTCTCTTCATCTCCCCCTCTCTCCTCCTTTCCCTCCCCCTCTCCCACTTCCCCCCACCCTCTCCCTTTCTCATTCCCTTCCCCCTCTCCCTCTCCCTCCCCCTCTCCTTCTACCCCCCTCCCTCTCCCTTTCCCATTCCCTTCCCCCTCTCCCTCTCCCTCCCCCTCTGCTTCTACCCCCCTCCCTCTCCCTTTCCCATTCCCTTCCCCCTCCTCCCTCCCTCTCCGTTTCCCATTCCCTTCCCCCTCCCCCTCTCCCTCTCCCTCTCTCTCTCTCTCTCTCTCTCTTTCTCTCCATCTCCCCCTCTCCCTTTCCCTACCCCTCTCCCACTTCCCCCCACCCTCTCCCTTTCCCATTCCCTTCCCCCTCTCCCTCTCCCTTTCCCATTCCCTTCCCCCTCTCCCGCCCTCTCCCTCTCCCTCCCCCTCTCCCCGTCCCACACCCTCTCCCTCCCCCTCCCCCTCTCCCTTTCCCATTCCCTTCCCCCTCTCCCGCCCTCTCCCTCTCCCTCTCCCTTCCCCTCCTCTCCCTCTCTCATTCCCTCTCCCTTTCTCATTCCCTCTCCTTCTCCCTCTTTCTCTCCCTCTCCCTCTCTCCTTATTTGAAAGCAAATGATCCTTCCACTCAATGGGCAAAATTCAAATTGTTATTTTAATGAGGAAGTGGCTTGGGGTCGAACTATTGCAATCCAGAGCCAGTGTGCAGGGAAGCGAACACCTCAACGTTCCGGACAAGTTCGTTTCATTTTTATTAGAGAGAGATTCATTTTACTTAATTTATCGTCTTTGTGTTTGTTTATGGGTGTGTTTGTTTGTTTATTTATCTGTGTATTATTATGATTTTTATTTTTCTAGGAGTGTTTCACATCAGTGAGTTTTATTTTTATTTTGTTTCGTTCTTTTTTCATATTGTTGCATAATGATGCAATTTGTTACTTATGTGTTTTAAGATCGTTTGAACCGTAGAATTATTCATAGAAGTAATAACTTGATATATCTTTAATGCAAGGAACATAGTCTCTTTATATTTACGTACCGAAAACATCTTCATTTATCATATCGAAGACAATATTTGGCACAAGTATATATTCTTAAATTCATTTCCGTATTTAATTATTCATTTTAAGCATCGCTCACGCCTTTTCCTTCCTATTAGCTTCAAGAAGCTGACATGTCTTGAAGAAAATTTTGAGGGATGACTCAAGTAATCTCGTGCTTTTAAAACTCTTGCTGAAGTTGTTAAACAAAAGATCTCTCTCTCTCTCTCTCTCTCTCTCTCTCTCTCTCTCTCTCTCTCTCTCTCTCTCTCTCTCTCTCTCTCTCTCTCTCTCTCTCTCTCTCTCTTTCTCTAATTCTCCCTCCCTCCCATCTTCCCTCGCCTCCTTCCCTCTCTCTCTTTTTCCTTCTCCCTCTCTCTTTCTCCCCCCTCCCCCTCTTCCCCCCCTCTCTCCCTCTCTCTCTCCCTCACTCCCTCTCTCTTAAGAACAAGAGAGAGTATTATTAATGTCCTATCGAGCGACACGTTGTCTTTTATCTTCCTTTTTTTGAACGGGGGGGGGGGGGGGGTAATGGGTGAATTTAACGCCAGTCACAACGTTAAAATATGTTAAGATGATGTGGGGGTTGGGGATTTGGGAGAGGGTGGGGGGGAGGGAGTGAGGAAGGGAAGGGAGATAGGAAGAGGTATAGGCGAGGGGAGGGGAGGGGTATAGGGAAGGGGGCAAACAGAGGGGAAGGGAGAGAAGGGAAGGGAAAGGGAAAAGGAAAGGAAAGGAAAGGAAAGGAAACGGAAGGGGAGAGAAGGGAAGCGAAGGGAATAGAAGGGGAAGGGAAGTGAAGGGAGTGTAAGGGGAGAGAAGGGAAGGAGGGATAAGGGAAGGGAAGGAGTGAGAAGGGGAGGGAAGGAGGGAGAAGGGGAGGAGAGGAGAGGGCAGGAGAGGAGAGGAGAGGGCAGGGGAGGATAAGGAAGAGAAGGGAAGGGAAGGAGAGGGGAAGGGAGGGGAGGGGAATGGGGCAAGCAAATGAGAAGGGAGAGAAGGGAAGGGAAGGGGAAGGGGAGGGAAGAGAAGGGAAGGGAAGGGAAGGGAAGGTAAGGTAGGGGAAGGCGAGATAATGGAAGGGGAAGGGAAGGGAAGGGAAGGGAAGGAGATTGGAGGGAAAATGAAGGGAAGAGAAGAGAAGAGAAGGCAAGAGAATAGAAGAGAAGACAAGAGACGAGAAGGGATGAGAGAAGAGTGAGGGAAGAGGAGAGAGAGAAGAGGAGAGAGAGAAGAGGAGAAAGAGGGAGTTTGCAATGGGGATCACGGGGAATGAAGGTAAGGGGAATGAAAGGGGAATGTGAGAGAGGAAAGACGGTAGGAAGGGGGGTGAGGGGAGTGGGTGAAGGTAGAGAAGAGAGGCGAGGAAAAGGTGAAAAAGAGGTGGAGAGGGAGAAGAAAGGGAGAAGAGAGGGGTGGTAGAGGGATGGCGGAGGAGTGGAAGAAAAGAGAGGGAGAGGGAAGGCAGAGGAAAGAATTAACAGGTGAGGTTATGGAGGCTGCGTGAAGATGCATCCCGTTTTCTGTTCGCAGTCTGACGAGACGTTTTCCGTTTTCTGTTCGTGTTTTTTTTTGTTTTTCTTTCTTCCTAATAATGGATTCCTTGTCATTTTATTACGATTACTGATATTATTGATATCTATCATTATTATTATTGATATTATTACTCCTACTACTACTATCATTATTGATATTATGATTGTTAATACTACTATTAATGACGTTATCTTTATTATTGTTATTCTAATTAATGCCATTAATATTATTGTTATTCTAATTAATGTTATTGATATTATTGTTATTCTAATTAATGTTATTAATATTATTGTTATCAATATTATTAACCTTATTATCGTTAATATTAGCATCATCATTGTTGTTAACATTAGTATTATCATCATACAAAATGTTACTATCATTATCATTATTATTACTATTGTTTTCATCATGTTTATTATTATTGTTATTGTTATGTATGACATCATTATCAATATCATCATCATTATAATTATCATACCATAATTAAAATCTATAAAAAAAACATTGTTCACATTATCATTATTATTATTACTATAATTATTATCATTGTTATTGT
This sequence comes from Penaeus japonicus, assembly GCF_977035675.1. Classification (NCBI taxonomy): domain Eukaryota; kingdom Metazoa; phylum Arthropoda; class Malacostraca; order Decapoda; family Penaeidae; genus Penaeus; species Penaeus japonicus. The sequence continues at coordinate 19,868,888 of NW_028234420.1, forward strand.
TATTATCATTATTATTATTATTACTATTATTATTATTATTATTATTATTATTATTATCATTATTATCATCATCATTATTATTATTACATGTCATATTTATCACATGGATGGGAATGCATGTGATAAATATGATGAATATAAATATGATAAATATGAAATTGATAAATATAAAATATGACGAATATGATAAATATAAAGTTCTTATTTTTCCCTTGTCAGTAGCATTTCTACGATACTTATTATAGCAAGTAAGTGTAACCATTTCTGTGTGTGTGTGTGTGTGTGTGTGTGTGTGTGTGTCTGTGTCTGTGTCTGTCTATGATGTCTGTTTCTGAGGACTGAATGTGTGTGTGTGTGTTTGTGTCGGAAACGCTTTGGCAATGCAGTGTGTGTGTGTTTGTTTGTTTGTTTGTTTGTTTTTGTAAACGCGCGAGCAAATGAATGTCATATAGAGAGGCAGGGAGGGATGGAGGGAGGGAGTGAGGGAGCCTGGCTGGCCCACCCGAATCTAAGGGAGGAGGGAGGGAGGGAGGGAGTGAAGGGAAGGAGGAAGAGGAAAGACGGGATAGAAATAGAGGGAGAGAGGAATGGAAGGGAGGGAGGGTGGGAGGGAGTAGTTAGGGAGTGAAGGGAGGGAGGAATGGAAGGGAGGGAGAGAGGAATGGAAGGAAGGGAGGGAGTGAAGGGAGGGAGGGAGTAGTTAGGGAGTGAAGGGAGGGAGGAAGAGGGAAGACGGGACAGAGATAGAAGGAGGGAGAGAGGAATGGAAGGGAGGGAGGGATAGAGGAATGGAAGGAAGGGAGTGAAGGGAGGGAGGAAGAGGGAAGACGGGATAGAGATAGAAGGAGGGAGAGAGGAATGGAAGGGAGGGAGGGAGGGAGAGGAATGGAAGGGAGGGAGGGAGGGAGGGAGAGAGGAATGGAAGGGAGAGAGAGAGGGAGGGTGGGAGGGGCGTGCGGGCGTGCGGGCAGGACAGAGCAGCTGTGCGGGCAAGAGCAGCAGCAGCGGCAGCAGACGTCAGTGTGTCGCTGGCCGTGGCCGGGAACGTGTTGTCCCGTCTGCTCTCCGCTGGTTGTTCTGTGCACGCGACTCTCTGCCTCCGCCGCCGCCCCCCCCGCCCCCCGCACGCGCCCCCTTGTTTACCTCTGCTTGCCACGTGCTTGCTCGTGCTTTCGCGTGTCCCTTTGGCCTCGTTTCGGGTCTGTCTGCTTGACCCGACCTCGTGTCCCCGCGCTCGGAGGCGGAATTGCAATAAAGATCTTTGGATTTTTTTGAACACTTTTTTTTTTCTTCTTTTGAGGGTGGTCGGGATCTCCTCTTTTTCTTTTTTTCTTTTATTTTCTGAAAATAAGAATTCGTAATTCGCTTCCGGTTTGAATCGAATCCCGAAATATAAATCCATATTGGTATTATTATTGTTTTTTTTCTTGGATCAACAGCTCGGAAAAAAAATTAAGCTCGTGGTTTAGTAAATGAAACGGTAAAAAAAGGAGAGAGAGAGAGAAAAAAAAAGTCTGAAATATATCCAACGTTTGTTTACATTACAAACCGTCGACTTCAGGACAGTAATAGTAAATAACAAACCGACTAAGGAAACAAAGTGAAAAGGACCTCCAGTTGCACGTCAGCCAGACTGACCTGTAACCTGTGACCTGTAGTGGAGCCATTCCCCTCCCCTTTCCCCCCCCATCTCCCCCCCCTCGAATTCACCCCCTACCTCCCCACACCAAAGGTAAAACATCGACTATGGCGCCCCAGAGGAAGTGCGTGACGCCCTCGCTGTGGCTCTCCCTCGTGGCACTGTGCCTGGCCCTGGAGGCATCATCGGCCGGCGACGCAGCGGCAGCAGGAGCGGGAGGAGGAGGAGGGGGGGGAGGCAGTTCCCCCTCCGGCTGCCCGCCCGAGGAGCTGACGGTGTACAGGGTGAGACTTGAGACCCACTGGAGTCCGAGAGATTTCCCCAAGCACTACCCCGAGTGGCGACCCCCCGCGCAGTGGTCTAAACTCACAGGTGAGTGAGCAATGCTCTTTCGCTCTCGTAATCTATCTCTCTGTCTCTCTCTCTCTGTGTCTCTGTGTCTCTGTGTCTCTCTGTCTCTCTGTCTCTGTCTCTGTCTCTCTGTCTCTCTGTCTCTCTCTCTCTCTCTCTCTCTCTCTCTCTCTCTCTCTCTCTCTCTCTCTCTCTCTCTCTCTCTCTCTCTCTCTCCCTCCCTCCCTCCCTCCCTCCCTCCCTCCCTCCCTCTCCCTCTCTCCCTCCCTCTCCCTCTCCCTCTCCCTCTCCGTCTCTCCCTCTCCGTCTCTCCCTCTCCGTCTCTCCCTCTCCCTCTCCCTCTCCCTCTCCCTCTCCCTCTCCCTCTCCCTCTCCCTCTCCCTCTCCCTCTCCCTCTCCCTCTCCTTCCCTCTCAACAACGGTTTTGTTAAGTAGAGTAAACAACATCGATTGGCTATGATCTGATACTTCTTCCACTCGTGGTAGCAGGGAAGTGGTTGCAGAAGCGCTGCTCTCGTGTTGTTTTCAATATTGCAAAGGGGGGGGGGCGAGTCGAGTGTGTTGTGATACGCGGC
>NW_028234420.1:19878952-19881452 GCF_977035675.1 Penaeus japonicus
GATTTTGTTTTTCGTGCGTACAGGCGTATAGGCGTATATACTTAAGCGCACGCACAGACTCGAAGACATACGGATAGATACACAGATATACAGATAGACAGATACACACACATACAGACATACATAGACACACAGACATACAGACATACACAAACACACACACACAGATACACACACACACACAGATACACAGACACACACACACACAGACACAAACACACACACAAACAAACACACAAACACACTCCGCTCCCCCCCCCCCCACCAAACGCAAATAAAATGATCCTTTATTAAAGCGCCTTTTTGACTTAAGAATTTTGTTTTAATATAAATTAAATGTAACTCCGCCCATACGTCACTCTACCTACGCCCAAATGGTGTTTTGAGGGGCGGTCTTGTGATAAATGGGCGGGAAAGAAAGATTTGTTTATCTTTTTTTTTCTTTATCTAGGCCTATCGGTCTCGAATAAGAAGAAAGAGGAAAGAGAGGAAAAGAAAAAAAGTGGATATAAAAAGAATGAGGTGGGAAGGGAAAGATGGAAAGAAATGTAATAAAAGGAGAAAGGTGGAAAAAAGAGATGAGATGAGAAGTGAAAAACTGAAAGAAAATAGAGTGATATAGAAAGAGAAAAAAAAAAAAAATAGGAAAAGAGAAAAGGAGAACAGAAGAGAGAGACTGAAGAAAGAGAAGAAAAGAGAAGACAGAAGAGGCGAAGTAGGAAAGAGAAAAAGGAAGACAATAGAAAGGATAATAAGGGAAAAACAAGAATAAAGGAATAGAAAAAAGAAAAAAAAACGAAGAACGAGAAGAGACGAATGTAGAGAGGAAAAAGATGAAATAATTAGAGAAGATAGAGAGGAAAGAGAAAAAGTATTTATCACTTTTAGACTATTAGCATTTTCCATATGACGAGAATAAGTGAAAAAAAGTTAAATAATACTATTTTCAAAAATCATAAAGATACAAGTAGAATAGATTATAAGTAGAGTATCAATTAAATCAGAAAACAAATCAAATAGACAAAAATCACAAAAAAAAAAAAAAATGAAAATTTAGAAAGGCAAAAAAAAAAAATAAATAAAAAAAATAAAAATAAAGAGAGGAGAGAGAGAAGAAAATAAAGAAACAGAGGAAAAAGAGTTCAGAAATGTTTTACTAAAAGAAATGGCTAATTTCAGAAAGCAAAATGTAGAATTGATAAATTGGAAACATTGAAATGTTGATTATATATTATCTTGATTTGATTATTGATTTTTATTCATTGATTTTCTTGTCCTCTTTCTTGCTTTTTTTCTCTCTCCTCTCTTTACTCTTTTTCCTCTTTTCTTGATTTTCTTCTCTCTCCTCTCTTTACTCTTTTCTTGATTTTCTTCTCTCTCCTCTCTTTACTCTTTTCTTGATTTTCTTCTCTCTCCTGTCGTTACTCTTTTTCCTGTTTCTTGATTTTCTTCTCTCTCTCCTCTCTTTACTCTTTTTCCTCTGTTTCTTCTTTTCTTCCTCTTCCTCTCTTTCATATTTTTCTTCCTTAACCTCTTCCTCTTTTCCCTCTTCCTCCTCCTAACATTTCTTTTCCTCCTCCTCCTCACCTTTCTTTTCCTTCTCATCTTCTTCCTCTTCCTTCTCCTCCTCACCTTTCTTTTCCTCCTCATCTTCCTCTTTCTCCTCGTCCTCCTCACCTTTCTGTTCCTTCTCATCTTATTCCTCTTCCTCCTCCTCATCTTCCTCTTCCTCTTCCTCCTCCTCACCTTTCCTTTCCTCCTCATCTTCTTCCTCTTCCTCCTCGTCCTTTCCCCCTCATCTTCTTTCTCTTCCTCTTCCTCCTTATCTTCTTCCTCTTCCTCTTCCTCCTCTCGCATGATTATCGGCTCCTCTCTTTCTGGAGACGTAAATGCTAAGCGCTTTGGCTCTCGGTGTCACTTCCATACGGATGCGGCACTCCTTGTCGGCAGTGCCATCCACGGAAGGAGGAAGGGAGCGGGAGGAGGTGGGAGAAGAGGGAGGAGGGGGAGGAAGGATGGAGGGATGGTGGGAGAAGAGGGGTGAAGGGGGGAGGGGGAGCAGGAGGGATGGATGGAGGGGGGAAGGTGGGAGAAAAGGGAGGGGGAGGAGGAGGAAGAGAGGGGAGGGGTTGGAGGAGAGCGCGAGGAGTAGTGAAGGAGGGGAGGGGGTAAGGAGAAATGGAGGGAAGAGAGATGGAGGAGAGATGAAGGGGGGAGGAGAAAAGATGGAGGGAGGGAGAGGAGGAGAGATGGAGGAGGATGAAGGGCCGGAGGGAGAAAGATGGGAGGGAGGGGAAAGAGGTAAACTGAAGGAGAGGGGGAGGAGAGGAGGAGGGGAGGGGAAAAAGGTAAATTGAAGGTTAGAGGGAGGAGGAAAGATGAAGGGAAGAGAAAGGAGGGAGGGGAAGGGGTGGAGGAAATTAATAAAAAAATATAAGCATAAATACAAACAATAAAACAATACTGTATGTTGTATGATATATAACGTTTTATAATTTTG
>NW_028234420.1:19883952-19888952 GCF_977035675.1 Penaeus japonicus
ATTATTATCATTATTATTATTATCATAACTTATTATTATTATCATTATTATTATTATTATTATTATTATTATTATTAGCATCATCATTATTGTTATTATCATTATCATTATTTTTTATCATTATTATCATCATTCTTATTTTTGTTATTATTATTTTTATTATTATTATCATCATCATTCTTATTATCATCATTATTATTACTACTATTATTAGTATTATTAGGAAGTGATAATTTTAGATTTTGTTTGTGTTTGGCTTATGCTTTCATTTATTTGTTTATTAATTTATTAATTTATCTATTGATTGAATGGCTATGAATTCGTATTTTTTGTTGAAAAAAATAAAAATAAAACAGGGAGGTGGCACTGATAATGGAATGGGGGGGAGGGGGGGGGAGAGAGAAAGAGCGAAAGTAAAAGAGAGAAAATATATGTATTGACTTGACTTAGTAGTTTTATTAAGAGTATAATTGAATTAAGATCTGGAAAAAACAATGCAGTGTTAGATTGACACACTGGCTTACGCATCGAATAAAATAGATATCTTTTTTTTAACTAATAGGTAAATCGGAAGCCGAGATACAATTGTGTAATACCTCGCCTACGAGTGAAAGTGTTGCAGCACTTTGAAATCAACTGCATATTGCAATCGTATAGTGCAATTTCCATGGGATTAAAAAAAAAATGAAGTTGATATGATTATTCAATTATTTGTGATTACAATTTTTTTCTGTATAAGATATTTAAATTCAAAGATTTGGATATGGGATTAAAAAAAAAAGAAAAAGAAAGAAAGAAAGAATTGCAGGTCAGGTCACCAGTCGATGACCCCTCGTCCAAATATGGTAGTTTGACCTGCCACTCCTAGATGGCAGCACCGGGGCCTTGTTATTCCCGTTATCTTCTCATCTTCTTTCGATTTCTCTTTTCTAACTCTCTTCTCTTCTTTTATCTGCTTGTTCTTGTTTTTCTCCTCCCTCTCTCTCACTCTCTGGTTCTCTTTCTTTCTTTCTTTCTCTCTCTCTTTCTCTCTTTCTTTCTCTCTCTCTCTCTCTCTCTCTCTCTCTCTCTCTCTCTCTCTCTCTCTCTCTCTCTCTCTCTCTCTCTCTCTCTCTCTCTCTCTCTCTCTCTCTCTTTCTCTCTTTCTCTCTTTCTCTCTTTCTCGGTGCGGTGCTTTTTAACATGCAAAGCTGGGAAGTGAGAAGAGGAAAGCTAGAGAGATAATAAAGAGACGAGGAGGAGGAAGAAGAAGGAGGAGAAGAAGAAGAAGAAGAAGAAGAAGGAGGAGGAGGAGAAGAAGAAGAAGGAAAAGAAGGAGAAGAAGAAGAAAAAGAAGGAGGAGAAGAAGGAAGAGAAGGAGAGAGGGCTGGCGTTTTCACCGTGTCTGCTTCACTAATTTTGTCATAGATTATAAGTAGGGGAGGGTGGGGGGGGGGGGTATTAGGCGTCCCATGCACGTGGTTTCTGTAAGGGCGGTGGGCGTGGGGGCGGTGCCAAAAGCAGTTATATTTACCTTCCTCCAGACATAGTTCATCATACTCCGTGCTAAATGTGGTATACTCGGCCGTACGTCACTCTTTTACGTATAAACACACACAAACATAAAGATATAAACACATGAAAACATACAAACATAAACAAACACAGACATTAAGATATAAACACATGGAAACATACAAACATAAACACACACAGACATTAAGATATAAACACATGGAAACATACATACCTAAACACACAGACATTAAGATATAAACACATGGAAACATACAAACATAAACACACATAAACATTAAGATATAAACACATGGAAACATACAAACATAAACACACAGATATTAAGATATAAACACATGGAAACATAAATACATAAACACAGACATTAAGATATAAACACATGGAAACATACAAACATAAACACACAAACATTAAGATATAAACACATGAAAACATACAAACATAAACACACACAGACATTAATATATAAACACACACAGACATTAATATATAAACACACAGACATTAATATATAAACACATGAAAACATACAAACATAAACACACAGACATTAAGATATAAACACATGGAAACATACATACATAAACACACACAGACATTAATATATAAACACATGCATACATGCAAATATAAATTTGCAAACATACAAATATAGATACACAAACATATAGATATAAACACATACAAACTTAAAAAATATATAAAGGTTTTGTCGCGTAAATGGGAGAGGGAGAGGGAGAGGAAAAGGAGAAGGAAAAGAGAAGGAGAAAAATGATAATAATGATAAGAAGAAAAGAAGAAGAAGAAAGAGAAAAAGGAAAGGGAGAGTGAGAGAGTGAGAGTGAGAGAGAGAGAGAGAGAGAGAGAGGAGACTCCTTGAAGAGCGACGCTAGTTCCAGTGGCTTATTGTGCCTAGTGATAATAATGTCAGTGAGGATAACAATGATAATGATGATGACAAAGATATTAATAAGAATATAAATTTATGATGAGAAAGATAATAATGATGATAACTGTAATGATAATAATGCTAATAGAAATAGCGGTAATGATAATGATAAAGATGATATTGGTAATGATGATAATGATAACTAATGATGATAATGACAGCTAATGATGATAATTTAGAAATGATGATAATGATGTTGAAAATAATGATTATGATAGTGACTTTTTTTTTCTTTTCCTATTATCCTCTTCTCTTCTGTCTCTCCTCTCCTCTCCTCTTCTGACTCTCCACTCCTTTTCTCTTCTCTCCTCTCCTCTTCTCTCTGCTCTTTTCTCTCCTCTTTTCTCTCCTCTTCTCTCTCCTCCTTTCTCCTCTCCCCTCTCTTATTCCCTCTCTTCTCTCCTCTCCCCTCTCTTCTCTCTCCTCTCCTCTCCTCTCTTCTCCCCTTCTCCCCTCTCTTCTCTCCTCTTCTCTCTTTCATCTCTTCTCTCTCCTCTCTTCTCTCCCCTCCCCTCTCTTCTCTCCTCTCTTCTCTCCTCTTCTCTCCCCTCCCCTCTCTTCTCTCCTCTTCTCTCCTCTCTTCTCCTCTTCTCTCCTCTCTTCTCCTCTTCTCTTCTCTCCTCTCCTCTTTCCTCTCCTCTCCTCTCCTCCCCCCTCTCTCCTCTCCTCTCCTCTCTTCTCCTCTCCTCTATACTTCTCTCCCTCCTCTCCCCTCTCTTCTCTTTTCTCCTCTCTCCTCTTCTCTTCTCTTCTCTTCTCTTCTCTCCCCTCTTTTATCTCCTCTCCTCTCCACTCTGAATAAATGTATTTGTCATTGGTTTCTGAATGCATGAATGATTGACTTTTATGAATGTATGAATGAATGAACATCTGGACGAGTTTATCTTATGCATGAATTGCTAAACATATGAATATAAAATGCCAATGGGAATGAATGAATCATATTATTTCTAAACTTTAATTCACAATTACCATACAACACATAACCGCAAATATTTTTTTTTCTTTTTTCTTTTTTATGCGTTTGTATCTCCAAATAGAACTTGATGATTGAGTGAAAGTTCAAATAGAACATTTTACAGAGATACGTCCGATTGTGGTTAGAGGTACGAGTTTTGGAGATGTGGGGGATTGTTAGTACTATTGGTTGTTGATTGTGGTGGTTGGTAGATACGATTGTGGTTGTAGGTAGGTACGATTGTGGTTGTAGGTGGATCCGATTGTGGTTGTAGGTGGATCTGATTGTGGTTGCAGGTGGATCCGATTGTGGTTGTAGGTGGATCTGATTGTGGTTGTAGGTGGATCCGATTGTCGTTGTAGGTGGATCTGATTGTGGTTGCAGGTAGACTCGACTGTGGTTGTGGGTGGATCCGATTGTGGTTGTTGGTAGATCCGATTGTGATTGTAGGTAGATCCGATTGTGGTTGTGGGTAGATACGATTGTAGTTGTAGATAGATACGATTGTGGTTGTCGGTAGATACGATTGTGGTTGTAGATAGAGACGATTGTGGTTATTGGTAGATCAGATTGTGGTTGTTGGTAGATACGATTGTGGTTATAGGTGGATACGATAGTGATTGTTCGTAGATCAGATTGTGGTTGTAGGTATATCCGATTGAGGTTGTGGGTAGATCCGATTGTGGTTGTAGGTAGATACGATTGTGGTTGTGGGCAGATACGATTGTGGTTACAGGTATATCCGATTGTGGTTGTAGGTAGATATGATTGTGGTTGTAAGTATATAAGATTGTGGTTGGTAGATCAGATTGTGGTAGTTGGTAGATACGATTGTGGTTGTAGATAGATACGATTGTGGTTATATCCGATTGTGGTTGTAGGTAGATACGATTGTGGTTGGTAGATCAGATTGTGGTTGTAGGTATATCCGATTGAGGTTGTGGGTAGATCCGATTGTGGTTGTGGGCAGATACGATTGTGGTTACAGGTATATCCGATTGTGGTTGTAGGTAGATATGATTGTGATTGTAAGTGTATAAGATTGTGGTTGGTAGATCAGATTGTGGTAGTTGGTAGATACGATTGTGGTTGTAGGTAGATACGATTGTGGTTGGCAGATCAGATTGTGGTTGCAGGTAGACCTGATTGTGGTTGTATATCCCTTTTTGGTGTTGTGGTATTGTAGATTCTTCCCCCCCCCCCACCCATCCTGTTTACTCTTGTGCTTGTTTCTCCCTGCCTTCTCCCTTCTCCCTTCCCATGCCGATACTCCTCCTTCCGCCCCTCCCTCTCCCTGTCTCTGACTCTACCTTCCCAATCCCCCTCTCATCAGCTTACCCTATTTTTCACCCTTCCCTTCCCCTTCCCCTTCTGTACCGCTCTCCCTCTCCCTCTCCCCCCTCCTCCCCTTCCCTTCCTCCTCCCCCTCCTTCTCCCCTTCCCCCTCCCCTTTCCCCATCCCCTTCCTCCTCCCCCTCCCTATCCCCTTTCCCCATCCTCCTCCTCCTCCCCCTCCCCATCCCCCTCCCCTTTCCCCATCCCCCCTCCTTCTCCCCTTTCCCCCTCCTCCTCTTC
>NW_028234420.1:19898952-19918952 GCF_977035675.1 Penaeus japonicus
TGTGTGTGTGTGTGTGTGTGTGTGTGTGTGTGTGTGTTGTTAGGGTGGGTTGGTAGTTAGAACGCGGGTGGGTGTTCCTTTATCTCTGTCTGTCTATATGTCTGTCTGTCTATCGGTCCTCCTTCTTCTCTTCCTCTTTCTCCTCTTCTTTCTTTTCCTTTACTTTCTCATCTTCCTCCTCTTCCTTCTCCTCTTCCTCTCCCATTTACCTTCTCTTACTCTTCTCCCTCTTCCTCTTCTTCCACCACCTCCCCTTATCTCTCCTCTTCCTTTCCCTCTCCCTCCCTCTCGCCCCTCCTCCTCCTGTCCCTCCCTCCCCTCTCCTTCTCACCCTCCCCCTCCCCTCACCTCATCCCTCTCCCCCTCCCTCTCCCCCCTCCCCTTTCCCTCCTCTGAATTTCTTGAACGTCAAAGACAGATCGAGAACGGGGAAAATTGTGTCCCTTTTTCATAAATTTCATTTTATACGTTGAGAGACTAGGTGGCTGTGACTCCAGAATTGTATTTTGTTATTATTATTTTGTCGGGAGGGATAGGTAAGGAGGGGGAGAAGGAAGAGGGAGGGAGAGAAGGGAGGGAGGGAGAGAGGGAGAGAGAGAGGGGAGATGGAAGGAGAGAGAGAGAGGGAAGGAGTAAGGGAAGATGGAAGGGAGGGAAAGAGGGAAGGAGGAAAAGAAGGAGGGAGGGAGGAAAGGAAAGAAGGAGGGAAGGACAGAGAGAGAGAAAGAGATACAGAAAAGAAGAGAGAGAAAAAGAGAGAAAGAGAGAGAGAAAAAGAAAGAAAGAAAGAAAGAGAAAGAGAGAGAGAAAGAGAAAGAAAAAGAGAAACAGAAAGAAACAGAAACAGAGAAAGAGAAAGAAACGAGAAGAGAGAGAGAGAGAGAGATAGAGCGATACAATGAAATGAATGGATATAGATTAAGGGAGAAACATCAATATGTATAAATGCCTTATTAACACCCATTATCCATTACTAAAACACCATTATCAAACGAGTAGATATTCTGACTTCTTAAAAGCAGTCTATCTTCTTTAGACACCTAACACCGTGAACTTTCTCTCTCTCTCGTAACATTAGCACATTGACCTTTCACATTATGTTGCACCGATAGTTGCAAGTCACACGAGTAGAGCAACTAGATCCAACTCGGGAAGGAGGAGGAAGCAAAACAAGGGTTAAACGAAAAAAAAAAGAAAATAAAAAAAATTCTTAATTTCTCAAGTCCTTTCCTCTGCGAATCTACTACTACTACTACTATTCCGAAATTCGTAAATAAACAACACGCGGAAACCGTCTTGGCCCCGCCCACTTTCATTCATAAAGCCCCACCCCTTTTCATTCACATAAAGCTCACAACTCTCGGGTTCTCCCTCCCTTCTTACTCCCCCCCCCACCCCACCCACCGCCCTACCCCGCCCCCTTGCATTTGTTTTATGTGTTTTGTTTCTTAGTGTGTCATTTTTTGTTTTGCTTTTGTTTTTGCTCTTTTGTTATTTTTTGTTTTGTTTAGATCTCCCAGATATTTATGTTTATGTTATTTTTTGCTCGTCTTTTATTATTTTCTTGCTTGTATTTCATCCAGCCTTTTTGTTGTTTGTTTATATCTGCCACCTACATTCTTAACGGAGTTTTATATTTGTATTTTTCTCCTTGGCATCTCGTGTCTAATACGTGTAATTCGCAAAATTTTCGCATAAATGTTTAATATTATGAGACGAGGAAAAATGTGGGAAGAGTTGGTTATTTTTTGTACTGACATTTATAAAACGTGAGGGAGGGAGGGAGGGTATGAGGGTATGAGGGTATGAGGGACAGAGGAAGGGTGAGAGAGGGAGAGAGAGAGGGAGAGATGAAGAAAGGAAGAGAGGGAGAGAGGGAGGAACAGAGAGGGAGAGAGAGAGGAACAGAGAGGGAGAGAGAGAGGAACAGAGAGGGAGAGAGAGAGGAACAGAGAGGGAGAGGGAGAGAGAGAGGAACAGAGAGGGAGAGGGAGAGAGAGAGGGAGAGGGAGAGATACATATACATATACATATACATATATGTATATGTATATATATATATATATATATATATATATATATATATATATATATATATATATATTTCTCTCTCTCTCTCTCTCTCTCTCTCTCTCTCTCTCTCTCTCTCTATATATATATATATATATATATATATATATATATATATATATATAACTATTTTTCTCTTTCTCTCTTCCTGTCTCTCTCTCTCTCTCTTTCTTTCTCTCTCTCTCTCTCTCTCTCTCTCTCTCTCTCATGATTGTAATATTGAGAATGATGGTAGTGATGAAGGTGGTATGATGGTTGCATGATGATATTAATGATAAGGAAAATCATAAAAACGATATGATATTGTCGACGATAACATAACAATAACAGCAACAACAACAACAACCATAACACTAATACAATCCTCTCCTTCGACCCAGAACCTTTTAACCCCCTCCCCCTCCCTTTCTCTCCTTCTCCCCCTCCCCCCTCCCCCCTCTCCCCTCCTCCTCTCCCCTCTCACCTTTGCCATTCGACGCCCTTAAAGAATGACAAGACGAAACCTATTTTTTCTTCTTTTTTTCCTTGATATGCAACAAGGGGGTGTGGGAAGGGGGGGGTGTATGGCAAGGTGAGGGAGAGAGTGAGAGAGGGAGAATGGGAGAGAGAGAGAGAGAGAGAGAGAGAGAGAGAGAGAGAGAGAGAGAGAGAGAGAGAGAGGAATGATGGAAGTTAGGAAAGGGGGGTGAGGGTCAGAATAGAAAGTCTCCCCCCTCCCTCCCTCCCCCTCTCCCCCTCTCCTTCCTCCCTCACACCCCACCCAACCCCACCCAATCCCATCCCTCCTGCTCTCTCCCTCCTCCCCCCTCCTTCCTCCCCTTATCTTCTCACATATTCATCCGTGCAGGTAAATAGCGCTTTTAATTCGCCAAACTTTGCCAATCTGAATAGGCAAGCGCTCTTGAGATTTTTATAGCCCGCGGCCACAGCTTCGCCCACGTCAATTTTGCATATCATTATAACTTCATAATCATTATGCATAGACCGCTGCTGCGACGGTCGCTCCAATGCCCGGTTGGGGAGTGCTCGTTGATCCGTGTGTCGTCTTGCTCTTTCCCTCCGTCTCTTTCTCTCCGTCTCTTTCTCTCCGTCTCTTTCTCTTCGTCTCTTTCACTCCTTATCTTTCTCTCCGTCTCTTTCACTCCGTCTCTTTCTCTCCGTCTCTTTCCCTCCGTCTCTTTCTCTCCGTCTCTTTCACTCCGTCTCTTTCACTCCTTATCTTTCTCTCCGTCTCTTTCACTCCGTCTCTTTCTCTCCGTCTCTTTCTCTCCGTCTCTTTCTCTCCGTCTCTTTCTCTTCGTCTCTTTCACTCCGTCTCTTTCTCTTTGTCTCTTTCTCTCCGTCTCTTTCTCTCCGTCTCTTTCTCTCCGTCTCTTTCTCTCCGTCTCTTTCTCTCCGTCTCTTTCTCTTCGTCTCTTTCACTCCGTCTCTTTCTCTTTGTCTCTTTCTCTCCGTCTCTTTCTCTCCGTCTCTTTCTCTCCGTCTCTTTCTCTCCGTCTCTTTCTCTCCGTCTCTTTCACTCCGTCTCTTTCTCTCCGTCTCTTTCTCTCCGTCTCTTTCTCTCCGTCTCTTTCTCTCCGTCTCTTTCTCTCCGTCTCTTTCTCTCCGTCTCTTTCTCTCCGTCTCTTTCACTCCGTCTCTTTCTCTCCGTCTCTTTCACTCCGTCTCTTTCTCTCCGTCTCTTTCTCTCCGTCTCTTTCTCTCCGTCTCTTTCACTCCGTCTCTTTCTCTCCGTCTCTTTCACTCCGTCTCTTTCTCTCCGTCTCTTTCTCTCCGTCTCTTTCTCTCCGTCTCTTTCTCTCCGTCTCTTTCTCTCCGTCTCTTTCTCTCCGTCTCTTTCTCTCCGTCTCTTTCACTCCGTCTCTTTCACTCCGTCTCTTTCTCTCCGTCTCTTTCTCTCCGTCTCTTTCTCTCCGTCTCTTTCTCTCCGTCTCTTTCTCTCCGTCTCTTTCACTCCGTCTCTTTCTCTTCGTCTCTTTCACTCCGTCTCTTTCTCTTCGTCTCTTTCTCTCCGTCTCTTTCTCTCCGTCTCTTTCTCTCCGTCTCTTTCACTCCGTCTCTTTCTCTCCGTCTCTTTCTCTCCGTCTCTTTCTCTCCGTCTCTTTCTCTCCGTCTCTTTCTCTCCGTCTCTTTCTCTCCTTCTCTTTCTCTCCGTCTCTTTCTCTCCGTCTCTTTCACTCCGTCTCTTTCTCTCCGTCTCTTTCTCTCCGTCTCTTTCTCTCCGTCTCTTTCTCTCCGTCTCTTTCTCTCCGTCTCTTTCTCTCCGTCTCTTTCTCTCCGTCTCTTTCTCTCCGTCTCTTTCTCTCCGTCTCTTTCTCTCCGTCTCTTTCTCTCCGTCTCTTTCTCTTCGTCTCTTTCACTCCGTCTCTTTCTCTTCGTCTCTTTCTCTCCGTCTCTTTCTCTCCGTCTCTTTCTCTCCGTCTCTTTCTCTCCGTCTCTTTCACTCCGTCTCTTTCTCTCCGTCTCTTTCTCTCCGTCTCTTTCTCTCCGTCTCTTTCACTCCGTCTCTTTCTCTCCGTCTCTTTCTCTCCGTCTCTTTCTCTCCGTCTCTTTCTCTCCGTCTCTTTCACTCCGTCTCTTTCTCTTTGTCTCTTTCTCTCCGTCTCTTTCTCTCCGTCTCTTTCTCTCCGTCTCTTTCTCTCCGTCTCTTTCTCTCCGTCTCTTTCTCTCCGTCTCTTTCTCTCCGTCTCTTTCACTCCGTCTCTTTCTCTCCGTCTCTTTCTCTCCGTCTCTTTCTCTCCGTCTCTTTCTCTCCGTCTCTTTCTCTCCGTCTCTTTCACTCCGTCTCTTTCTCTCCGTCTCTTTCTCTCCGTCTCTTTCTCTCCGTCTCTTTCTCTCCGTCTCTTTCTCTCCGTCTCTTTCTCTTCGTCTCTTGCACTCCGTCTCTTTCTCTCCGTCTCTTTCACTCCGTCTCTTTCTCTCCGTCTCTTTCTCTCCGTCTCTTTCACTCCGTCTCTTTCTCTCCGTCTCTTTCTCTCCGTCTCTTTCTCTCCGTCTCTTTCTCTCCGTCTCTTTCTCTCCGTCTCTTTCTCTCCGTCTCTTTCTCTTCGTCTCTTTCTCTCCGTCTCTTTCTCTCCGTCTCTTTCTCTCCGTCTCTTTCTCTCCGTCTCTTTCTCTCCGTCTCTTTCTCTTCGTCTCTTTCTCTCTCTCTCTTTCTCTTCGTCTCTTTCTCTCCGTCTCTTTCACTCCGTCTCTTTCTCTCCGTCTCTTTCTCTCCGTCTCTTTCTCTCCGTCTCTTTCTCTTCGTCTCTTTCACTCCGTCTCTTTCTCTCCGTCTCTTTCACTCCGTCTCTTTCTCTCCGTCTCTTTCTCTCCGTCTCTTTCTCTCCGTCTCTTTCTCTCCGTCTCTTTCTCTTCGTCTCTTGCACTCCGTCTCTTTCTTCTCCTTCTTTCTCTCCGTCTCTTCCTCTTCGTCTTCTTTTTCTCCGTCGTCTCTTTCTCTCCCTCTCTTTCTCTCCGCCTCTTGCACTCCGTCTCTTTCTCTCGTCTCTTTCACTCCGTCTCTTCTCTCTCTTCTCTTCGTCTCTTTCACTCCGTCTCTTTCTCTCCGTCTCTTTCTCTCCGTCTCCTCTCTCGTCTCTTTCTCTCCGTCTCTTTCTCTCCGTCTCTTTTTCCTCTTTCTCTCCGTCTCTTTCTCTCCGTCTCTTTCTCTCCGTCTCTTTCTCTCCGTCTCTTTCTCTCTCTTTCTGTGTTTTTCCGTGCGTCTTGCTCTTTCTCTCCGTCTCTTTCACTCCGTCTCTTTCTCTCCGTCTCTTTCACTCCGTCTCTTTCTCTCCGTCTCTTTCTCTCCGTCTCTTTCTTCTCCTTTCTCTCCGTCTCTTTCTCTCCGTCTCTTTCTTCTCCTTCTTTCTCTCCGTCTCTTTCTTCTCCTTCTTTCTCTCCGTCTCTTTCCCTCCGTCTCTTTCTCTCCGTCTCTTTCACTCCGTCTCTTTCACTCCGTCTCTTTCTCTCCGTCTCTTTCTCTCTTTCTCTTTCTCTTTCTGTGTTTTTCCGTGCGTCATCTTGCTCTTTCCCTCCGTCTCTTTCCCTCTGTCTCTTTCTCTCCGTCTCTTTCCCTCCGTCTCTTTCTCTCCGTCTCTTTCTCTCCGTCACTTTCTCTCTCTTTCTGTGTTTTTCCTTGCGTCTTGCTCTTTCTCTCCGTCTCTTTCCCTCCGTCTCTTTCTCTCTCTTTCTGTGTTTTTCCGTGCGTTATCTTGCTCTTTCTCTCCGTCGCTTTCTCTCTCTTTCTGTGTTTTTCCGTGCGTTATCTTGCTCTTTCCCTCCGTCTCTTTCTCTCCGTCTCTTTCCCTCCGTCTCTTTCTCTCCGTCTCTTTCCTCCGTCTCTTTCTCTCCTTCTCTTTCTCTCTCTTTCTGTGTTTTTCCGTGGGTCGTCTTGCTCTTTTTTTCTCCGTCTCTTTCTCTCTCTTTTTTTTTTCTCATCGCTTGGTCTTGTGTTTTGTGTCTTTTTTTTTCTTTCTCTCTTTCGCTCGTTCTCTTTCTCTATCTTTGTTTCACAGCCTTTGTCCATCTCTGGCGTTATCTGTATGTTTGTCTTTCTTTCATTCGCTCTCTCTCTCTCTCTCATTATTATCATTAATATTACTGGTTCTTTTATCATCATTATTGTTTTTGTTACATATGTATATATTTTTTTGAGGGTGATGCTTTGGGAAAGAAAGATAGATAGAAAGAAAAGAAAGAAAGAAAGAAGGAAGAAGAAGAAGAAGAAGAAAGCGATGAAGATGTAGAAGAAGACGAAGAAAAAGGAGAAGAAGACAAAAAAGAAGAAAATGGAACAAGGAGATGACGAAAGGGAAGAAAATATAATAGTGATGATAATAACAATAATGATAAAACAAAACAGACGTTCATTTTCACGCAGCACAAAAAAAGGTCTATGGTCCCTAAAAGGTCCCAGAGGTTTTCACTCAATTTCTTTTTTTCCAACACATTACATGTTATATTTGGGGTGCGTCCAGTGTGCCAGTTCCTCGTATGTTGCACTGAATACGATATGCGATATAACGTTATTTACGGGAGAATTATGGGGGGGTACTGTACGATTTAGTGATTTTTTTTTTCAATTAAAACAGATGCCGTGGTTTGGGATTATGAAATGGGTGTGCCTCTCTCTTTCTCTTCTTTCTCTCTCTCTCTCTGTCTCTCTTTCTCGCTCTCTCTCTCTCTCTCGCACACACTCTCTCTCTCTCTCTCTCTCTCTCTCTTTCTCTCTCTCTCTCTATTTCTCTCTTACTCTCTCTCTCTCTTCACCCCTTCACTCCTCCCTTCTCCCCTTCCCTCCATCCCATGCTACCTCTCCTCCCCTTCTTCCCTCCCTCTCCCTCCTTCCTTATCCTTATCCCCCACCCCCACCCCCCTTCCCCCTTCCCCCCCTCTTATCCTTCCTCCCACTATCCCATCCCCCTTCATCCTTCCCCTCCCCTTCTCCCCTATCCCCCATCCCCCCCTTATCCTCCCCCCCACTCCCCCATCCCCCTTCTTATCCTTCCTCCCACAATCCCATCCCCCTTCATCCTTCCCCTCCCCTTCTCCCCTAACCCCATCCCCCCCTTCTCGCCTTATCCCCATCCCCCCCTTCCTCCCCCCCCTCTCCCCCCCTTCCCCCCCCTTCTCCCTCCCCCCCCCTCCCCCCTTATCCTCCCTCCCCCCCCCTCCCCCTTATCCCCTCCCCCCCCCCATCTCCCTTTCACCCCGTCCCCCCCTTATCCTCCCTCCCTCCCCCCCATCCCCCCCTTCCGAAATCTCCCGGAGCGCATATTACACGGCGACAATGTGCCAACTTTAATCAGTTCATTTTTCTTTCTTTCTTTCCTTCGCCATTATCCCCCAGTGGCTCTCGAGGGGGAAGGGGGAAGGGAGGAGGAGGAGGTGAATAGAATAGAGAGGTGAGAAAGAGTGAAAGTAAAATAAAGGGATAAAGAGACATAAAAAGAGGGAGAGGGGAAGGGAAGGGGGAGGGGGGATTGGGAGAGAGTGAAAGTAAAATAAAGGGAGAAAGAGACATAAAGAGAGGGAGAGGAAGAGGGGAAGGAGGGGGAGGGGGAGAGGGAGAAGGAAAGAGAGAGGGGGGAGAAAGGGAGGCAGAGAGGGAGTACAATACGATAACAGAATAGAACAAAAAATACATCAAAGGGCGAATAACAATTAGAAGGAAATCCAATAGCAAAAATACAATACGAAAATGAAATGAAATAGATACAATGGACGAATCATTAGGTAAGTAGAGTTTAGACGAAATACAACAGAACAATACAAGGCGAAATAAATACAGTAAGAAATACAGTAGATAGACAACAGGGAAAAAAAATAATTCGGGGATGAATACAACAGGTAAATAATAGTGAAATGAATTATTAATAAACAATAGATAGGTTACCATAATAGGTCGATGGTCAAATGTCATAAATATAAATGATAAATGAATTATATTTACAAGTATCAAATAAGTAAATCCTCAAGAATTTATGAAGATAAGTAAATAAGGTAAATAAAGGTAATAAGAAACGAATCAAAGAGAAATTAAGAAGAAAAAGCAGGAAGTATAAAAGGAAATTCCTGGAGATGCAATTTAACAGATTAAAAGTTCCCGTTTTCTGTTCGGTCTACGCGAGTCTCCCCTCTCCCAACCCTTACCCTCTTCCTCTAATTCTTTTCGCTTTTCTCCTCCCCTCTTCCTTTCTCTCTTCTCTTTTTTTTCTTACTTTTCTTTGCTCTTCTTCTCTTCCCCTCTTCCCCATATCTCCCCTCTTTCCCACTCTTAATCTTCTTTTATTCCCCGCTTCTCCTATTCTCCCCTCTTTCTTACTCGTTACTCTACACTTCCACTTGTCTCCCCTCTTTCTCACTCTTTACTCTTCTCTTCTTCCTCTTCTCTCCTGTCTTTCTCACTCCTCTTCCCTTCCTCCTTCAGTTTCCCTTCTCTCACTTCCTACTCTTCTCCTCTCTTTCCTTCTCCTTCTTCGTCTCCTCCCTTCTACCCTCCCTTTCCCGTGCCTTCACTACCCCGCTACTCTCTCCTCTTTCTTCTTACTTTACGCTTCTCTCTCTCGCTCGCTCTCTCTTTCTCTCTCTCTCTCTATCTATCTATCTCCTTCTCTTATCTCCCCTTACCTTCCTTCTCTCCCTCACTCCTCCCTTTTCACTTCCCTCCTCCCTTCTCTCCCTCCCTCCTCCCTTCCCCCCTTCCTTCTCTCTTCTCCCCCTCCCTCATCCCTTCCCTCCCTCCTACCTCCCTTTCCACCCTCTCTTAACCCTCCCCCTCCCTCCTCCCTTCCCCTCACTCCCTTTTTTCCCTCTTCTCTTTTAACCGAAAAACGGAAAAAAAACGAGAAAACGGGAAAAAAAAACGAAATGTTCTTTCCCTTTCCTTCAATAACTCGCTTCAAAGGAGGATGTTCTTTCTAATGCCGCCAGACGTTCAGGAGAGAGACGGAGAGAGAATTAGAAATAGAATTTGAAGCAGTCTAAATTTAGAGGAGAGAGAAAAAAAACGACAAAAAAAAATCTATATATTGACGAGCGAAAAGAGTTAAATTAGTCGAAACATTTTTTTTTTTTTTTTTTTTTCCAGTTACTGGTACACTGTTCCTTTGTTTCGGGCTTTTTAAAAGTGTTCGTTGGAATAGTTGAAAGTAGACGTGTTGCATACTTAGGTTTCGTATCGTGGGGAGAATTCGGTGTTTGTTTGTTAGTAGTGGTATTAATGATGATGTTAATAGTTGATAGGACAGTATTAATGATGATTGGTGATTTTCACTGATGTTTTTGTTATATTTGATAGTATTACTTTTCTTATCATGTTCACTGTTTTTAGTTAACTTTTTTTTATATCTGTCTGTCTCTCTCTCTCTTTTTCTATTTCTCTTTGTTTGTTTCTCTTTGTTTCTCTCTCTCTCTCTTTCTCTCTCACTCCCTCTCCCTCTCCCTCTCTCTCTCTCTCTCTCTCTCTCTCTCTCTCTCTCTCTCTCTCTCTCTCTCTCTCTCTCTCTCTCTCTCTCTCTCTCTCTCCCCCTCTCTCCTCCCTCTCTCTCTCTTCTCTCTCTCTCTCTCTCTCTCCTCTCTCCTCTCTC
The DNA here is from genome assembly GCF_977035675.1 of Penaeus japonicus. Lineage (NCBI taxonomy): Eukaryota > Metazoa > Arthropoda > Malacostraca > Decapoda > Penaeidae > Penaeus > Penaeus japonicus. The sequence continues at coordinate 19,909,092 of NW_028234420.1, forward strand.
TCTCTCCTCCTCCCTCTCTCCTCCTCCTCTCTCTCCCTCCCCACTCTCCCTCTCTCTTCTCTCTCCCTCTCTCCTCCTCTCTATCTATACTCTATCTCTCTATCTCTCTCTCTACTCTCCCTCTCTACTCTCTCTCCCTCTCTCTACGAACTCTCTCTCTATACCTCAAATGAAGAGCACGGGTCTACTCCCTTTGGCCTACGGATAGCTGCAGTTTGCTAATGGTCGAGTTAATTACCTGCAGTTAATCACTCGCGTTCATTCTCTTTTTTGTTGTAATTGGTTGTCGAGCGGAGACTAATGCGCGATTTAAGGATGACGTATGTGAGCGCTTTTTTTTTTTTTTTTTTTTTTTTTTTTTTTTTTGGGAGGGGGGGTTGTGTGTGTTGTTGTTGTGGTCTTTTATGTTGTTGTTGTTTGTATTGTGGTTGGGATTGTGTTGATGTTGTTATCTTTGTGTTGTTAAAGTTACTGTTAACGATGCTCTCTTCGTTATTTGAGATTGTGAGAATTATGATGATGATGATGAAGAAGAAGAAGAAGAAGAAATAGAAAATGAAAATGAAAAAGAAAAGAAGGAGAAAGAAAAAGAGGTAAATAACTTGATGATGATGTTGAAATGCAAATGATGATTACAATCGTATTGATGTTGATAGCAATATTTCTGCAACAACAGATCATTCTTCTCTAAACGTGAATTCAAACTTTTTAAACGTAAAGAATGTTTCAGAAACGTTGCTTTGAAACGAATTCAATACCAATTCAATCAGGTTGAAAATAACTACAATCTCTAAGACAGTAGAACTTTAATCTTGATTATTAAACTCAAATAGACATATATATCAAATCCTTAGGTGTGGATCTAACCTCGAAAAAAAAACAAAAAAAAAAACGCAAGAACTTTGACCGTTAATTTCCAAAAAGCTCGAAAACAACAGAACTTTGAGCACGAACGCCGAGCTAAAAAGAGAACTCAGTTTGGACTATGGTATCAAATTTGTTCAGCGTTCTCAGTTCGTGTTATTTCAGCGAGATGTGTGTTTATTTTGATTTTCTGTAAACGCTGGAATAAAGAAAGAAAGAAAAAAAATACTGGTGCTGTGTGGGTCGTGTGTTGTGTGTAAAAATGTTTATTTTTTAATCATTTGTGTTTTTGTCGTTTTGTTGTTGTACTGTTGTGTTGTTTGTTTGTATTTTTTTTATTTCCTATTTTTGACATAAATAGGAGGTAAACCAGATGATTGTAAATTCGAAAATTATAAGCATACATGTATTTTTTCTTTCCCCATATTCCTGCTATTATATAAATAATTCATATCAATTATTTATTTACATATGACGAAAACCCAAAAGCGAATAACAAAGTCAGGAAAAAAAGACCATTAAAGAAAAAGGATTGAACAATCGAAAAAATAAGGAACCATTTATTTTTATTGAAAACCGATGCAGAGCGGAAATCGACAAATGATGTATTTAAACTTTAGGATTTTCCAAAATGTTAAAAGTTGAAGACAATAACTCTTCTAATGAGGGTTTGGAGAGAATTATAACCCGACTTTTAAGAAGTTCTTGGAGTATTTTATTTCAACTTGTAGCCTTGCAACGAAGTCAAAAAGGGACGGCGAGAAGATGTTGCAAAAATTACACTTTACTTTTTTTTTTTTTTTTTTGTTTGTCCGCAGTCTAGTATGTCTTTTTCTATTTTTTTCTTTCTTTTCTCTGTCTCTCTCTTTATCGATCTCTTGTTCTTTCTCTATTTCTATATTCCCCTCCCTCTCTCTCTCTTTCTCTTTTCTCTATTTTTCTCTCTCTTTCCATCCTTCCCTCCCTCCTTCCTTTCCTCCCTCCCTCTTTCCCTCCCTCCCTCCCTCCTTCCCTCCCTCCCTCTCTCCCTCCTTCCTTCCCTCCCTCCCTCTCTCCCTCCCTCCCTCCCTCCCTCCCTCCTTTCCCTCCTTCCCTCCCTCCCAAAATCTACAATCCCATAAACCCCAAAGCCTATAATGCCTAGATCCCAAAACCACATGACATAATGTCCCCCCCACCCCCGCGAAGGCACCTCTCCCTCTCTCTCCGCCATCACTCTTGGGAGATTTGACTGATAGAAATTTTTATGCTATGATTTTTTTTCTAGTTTTTCTTTTTTTTCTTTTGTGATTCATGATTTTGTTTAATGATTACAAAAAAAAATGTTTGGGGGGTTTATTTCAGTTATAATTTTTTTTTTTTTTTTTTTTTTTTTTATTATTTTTTTTTTTTTTTTTTTTGGGGGGGTGTTCTCTTGTTAGTTGAAGGTGTATTGGTATGTCAGCAGTATTGTTATCATAATAATGATGGTAAATTTTCCGAATAACGCCGCGTTACGAAATACCACAAAAGTGGTATCGATGGATTCCTCTCAACCTCTACTATTCATATATAGTGAAATTAATGAGCGCTTGCACCCCTGGACCCCACAATCTGGGTCTCTTTTCTTAAGGCACTTCGTGCTACCTCGTCCTACTTCGGGGCATATTTCGCTTGCAAAATCTTAACCCAATGACCTACCTAACTTTGCCTAGTTTTGAATTAATCCCTAGCCAAAGGGGGGCTTCGCCCCCCCCCGGACCCCCCCCTTTTTGGGCACTTCGTGCAACATACCTTGGGCAAGATATCCCGAATCCACCATCCTCGCCCTGAAATTCAAACATGGCTGTGTTTACGTATTTACGGATAGTAGCAAGCTGTGGACTGGAAACCCCCAAGGAATTACCTGCATGTGCTGTTATGTTCTCTCAACAGATGGCGCAATATTCCCCATTATTTACAGTATAATTATAGTGCCCTCTATTGAGTGGTCGCGTCATCATCGGTCCTAGTTTCCTATCCTGAGGAATATATGAGACGAAGACTCAGTTGCTGTCATCATGGCGCAGTGTGAGGGTTATCCGTGTCGCGGCATTTTCATCTACAGGACTAATTACGCATCATAAGTATCACGAAGTGCCCTGAATAGGGGAGATCCACAGGGGGGCATAGCTCCCTCTTCGCAAAGGCTGACTTCAAAACTAGGGAAAGTGAGGTAGGTAGTTAAGGGTTAAGGTTTTCGTGATACCGAAGTAGTACGAGGTAGCACGAAGTGCCTTAAAAAGGGGGGGTCCAGGGGGGGGGGGCGAAGCCCCCCCCCTTGGCTAGGGCAAACTTCAAACCTAAGCAAAGTTAGGTAAGTAGGTAATTGGTTAAGATTTTGCATACGAAATATGGCCGGAATTCATATTTTACCCCGCAATTTCCCTGATCTACTTCATGCCCTCCCCTACTATCGGGACCCAGATTGTGGGGTCCAGGGGTGCAAGCGCTCATTAATTTCACTATATATGAATAGTAGAGGTTGAGAGGAATCCATCAATACCACTTTTGTGGTATTTAGCAACGCGGCGTTATTCGGAAAATTTACCATGATGATGTTACCAATTATTGTTTTCATAGTTGTTATTAATGTTATGATTTTATTGTTGTTAAACCTTGTACTTTTACATTTACTACTATTTCTTCTATTCCTACTTATTACTGCTTATTGCGTTTACTCCTTTTACTATTTTATCACCACCACCACCATTACTCCTACTAATACTTCTCCTGTTCCTACTACTATTGCTATTACTACTACTACTACTACTACTACTATTGCTATACCACTGCTAATACTACCTACTACTTCAACTACTACTACTACCACTACAACTACAACAACTACTACTACTACTACTACTACTACTAATAATAATAATAATAATACCACTCCATCCTCCTCCACCTACTACAACTACTACAACCACAACTACTGCAACTACCACTACAACAACCACTAAAACCTATTCGAAAACGCTTGATCACAACACAAAACTAAACGGGGTTTTCTCTCCGCGTCTGTGATTGGTCGAGCGAAAGGGCAAAGCCATCTTGTAAGCTCTCATGTGATTGGCAGTTCGGCGTCCCATCGAGACAGGTGTATGGCGCCAGGTAAGAGTGAGTGACTAGCGCGAGGCAATTAAGTAAGTGGAATCTTAAATAGATGGGGAGGTTGAAGCAAAAAGTTTTGTTGTTTTTGTTTTTTGTTTTTGTTTCTGGTGTTCTCAGGTGGGATGGTGTCATTGTTGTCTGGGGAAAAGGGCATCGTCAACCTAAAGTCAGATGTTGTCACTCGAAAGGCATCTTCATAGAGCAGTGTTGGTAATGTTGTCAGTCCAGTTGTTGTCTATGCCTTCTTTACGTTGATGCAGGTGCAATATTTTGCAATGGGAGGGAGGGAGGGAAGGAGGGAGGGAGGGAGATAGATAGGGAGAGAGGGAGGGAGATAGGGAGGGAGAGGGAGAAGGGGAGGGAGGGAAGAAGGGAGGGAGATAGGGAGAGAGAGAAGGGGAGAGGGTAAGAGGGAGAGAGAGGGAGAGGGAGGGTTAGAGAGAGAGATGATGGTGGTGAATGTGAAAAAGCTTAAATAACAAAAAAATATGAACCGTGGAAAGAAAATGAATACATACATACATACATATATAAATACATACATAAATACATACACATACATACACATACATACATATACATACATATACATACACATACATGTACATACATACATACATATATATATATATATATATATATTTATTTATTTATTCATTTATTTATTTATTTATTTATTTATTTATTTATTTATTTATTTATTTATTTATTTATTTATTTATTTATTTATTTATTTATTTATTTATGTGTATGTGTGTATTTACGAAAGAGAATAGCTAAATAAATATAAACAATTAGACTAAAAAAAAAAACAATTCATAAATCATGGGGATAATAAAACAAACAAGCAAGCAAACGGAAAAGAATACCATTGCCAAAAAGTAAATTGCATTGAAAAAAAAAATCATAAATTACTTTGAAAGATCTTTTCCTCAAGAAAAAAAGATTAACAAGCTCTTTGCAATACCTGTCCGAGGGGGATAGGGGTGGGGGGGGGGGCGCTGTCTATAGCATGGCCAATCAACCGAGGTCACGAGAGGTCAGAAGTTGGCTTTGACCCTTGCAACTTCCGCTGGGCTTCGTTAGGTGAGGAGTGTGTACGTAAGGGCGTGTACATAAGGGTGTGTACGTAAGGGCGTGTACATAAGGGCGTGTACGTAAGGGCGTGTACATAAGGGTGTGTACGTAAGGGCGTGTACACAAGGGTGTGTACGTAAGGGTGTGTACACAAGGGTGTGTACGTAAGGGTGTGTACGCAAGGGTGTGTACGTAACTGTGTGTGTGTGTGTATGTGTGTGTGTATGTGTGTGTGTGTGTGTACGCGAGATCTGTATGTACATTTTCGACTAGCTTATTTTGGGGGGCAAGGGGGAGGGGGGGTAGGGAAGGTAAGGGGGAGCGAAAAGAAAAAAGAATCATATTTCTATCTTGACCCTGAATGAATGCACGCGCTAATATGAATATATATGAATATATAACTAAAAAAAACAACACAAAAAACTCGTATGAAAACTTGAAAAACAGTTTGTTTTTCCGTATATAAACAGGAGTAATCCTATTTGTAAAGAAAATAAAAAAAAGAAGAGAGAGAGATAGAGAGATAGAGAGAGAGAAACATAAACAAAATGAAAAATCACAAACACACACTCTCTCTCCCTCCCTCCCCCCCCTCTCTCTCTCCCTCCCTCTCCCTCTCTCCCTCCCTCCCCTCCCCTCCCCTCCCTCCCTCCCTCCCTCCCTCCCTCCCTCTCTCTCTCATAAAAAAAAAAAAAATCTGTTTAAAAACTACATAATCGAATTTGCTGTTGTTTGACTTAAGCGCTGGAGTCTTGACACGTGAGGGCCAAACTTCCTTATTGGGACACGTCTAATTAGGCGGGTGGTTGAATCACCCAAAGTAGAAAGGGGGGGAAGGGGGGGGGAGGGGGAGGGGGGTTGGGGGGCAGAAGAGGGAGGAAGTAATTTTACTTGATGTATTGTATCTATCTATTTTTTTTTATCTCTCTCTCGCTGGTTCTCTATCTGTCTATCTACCCCCCCCCCTCTTTCTTTCTCTCTCTGCCTCTAAATCTCTCTCTCTATCTCTCCCTCCCTCTTTCTCTCTCTCTCTCTCTTTCTTTCTCTCTCTCTCACTCTCTCCCTCACTCTCTCTCTCTCTCTCCCTCACTCTCTCTCTTCTCACTCTCTCTCTCTCTCTCTCTCTTTCTCTATCTATCTATCTATCTATCTATCTATCTCACACAGAAAAAAAACAGACATATAAACAGTCTGACAGTACATGCACACACATACACACACACACACACACACATGTTTATATTTAAGTGTACCTATGTATATGTGACTGTACTTTGCACTTAACTTACTGTATTATCAGTAAGGAGCTTACACACCTAGGGAATCATCATCATCATCATCATCGTCATCACAATCATCATCGTCATCACAATCATCATCGTCATCACCATTATCATCACCATTATCATCACCATCACCACCATCATCATCACCATCACCACCACCATCACCATTATCATCACCACCATCATCACCATCACCACCACCATCACCATCATCATCACTATCATAATGTTGATAAAAGATAGAGACAAAGGAAAGAGATAAACAAGAAACGATGAATAAACAAGAAACGATGAATTATCCTGCGCGCGTGGCCATCCTTGGCCCTTTGGCCTTGGCCTTAATTACTCTGAGGATGAGTAATAATCACTTCCTGTCGCAAAGTCTCTCTGACAACAGTGACAGCGACAGTTCTTCCCCTCTCTGACAACAGTGACAACGGTAGCCCTTGCTCTGTATGAGAACAGGGATAACGGTAGTCCTTGTCTCTCTGACAACAATGATAAAAACGGCAGTCCGCCTCCTCTGACAACAATGACAGCTTTAGTCTAACTCTTCTAACAACTGTGATAGCTTTAGTCCACCCCCTCTGACAACAATGACAGCTTTAGTCCACTCCCCTCTGACAACAATGACAGCTTTAGTCCACTCCCCTCTGACAACAATGACAGCTTTAGTCCACTCCCCTCTGACAACAATGACAGCTTTAGTCCACTCCCCTCTGACAACAATGACAGCTTTAGTCCACTCCCCTCTGACAACAATGACGGCTTTAGTCCACTCCCCTCTGACAACAATGACAGCTTTAGTCCACTCCCCTCTGACAACAATGACAGCTTTAGTCCACTCCCCTCTGACAACAATGACGGCTTTAGTCCACCCCCTCTCACAACAATGACAGCTTTAGTCCACTCCCCTCTGACAACAATGACAGCTTTAGTCCACTCCCCTCTGACAACAATGACAGCTTTAGTCCACTCCCCTCTGACAACAATGACAGCTTTAGTCCACTCCCCTCTGACAACAATGACAGCTTTAGTCCACTCCCCTCTGACAACAATGACAGCTTTATTCCACTCCCCTCTTACAACAATGACAACTTTAGTCCACACCCCTCTGACAACAATGCCAGCTTTAGTCCACCCCCCTCTGACAACAATGACAGCTTTAGTCCACATCCCCTCTACAACAATGACGCTTTAGTCACGTCTCCTCTGACAAACAATGACGGCTTAAAGTCCACTCCCCTCTGACAACAATGACAGCTTTAGTCCACTCCCCTCTGACAACAATGACAACTTTAGTCCACTCCCCTCTGACAACAATGACAGCTTTAGTCCACTCCTCTCTGACAACAATGACAGCTTTAGTCCACTCCCCTCTGACAACAATGACTGCTTTAGTCCACTCCCCTCTGACAACAATGACAGCTTTAGTCCACTCCCCTCTGACAACAATGACCACTTTAGTCCACCCCCCCTCTGACAACAATGACCCTCAGACAACCAATGACAAGCTTTATCCACTCCTTCTGACAACAATGACAGCTTTAGTCCACTCCCCTCTGACAACAACCACATGCTTTATTCCACTCCCTCTGGACAACAATAACAGCTTCTTATCACTCCTCCTCTGACACATTGAAAGGCTTTAGTACCACTCCCCTCTGACAACATTACGGCATATCCACTCCCTTCTGACAACCAATGATCAGCTAGTCCACTCCCCTCTGACAACAATGACAGCTTTAGTCCACTCCCCTCTGACAACAATGACGGCTTTAGTCCACTCCCTTCTGACAACAATGACGGCTTTAGTCCACTCCCTTCTGACAACAATGACAGCTTTAGTCCACTCCCCTCTGACAACAATGACAGCTTTAGTCCACTCTCCTCTGACAACAATGACGGCTTTAGTCCACTCCCTTCTGACAACAATGACAGCTTTAGTCCACTCCCCTCTGACAACAGTTACAGCTTTAGTCCACCCCTTCTAACAACAGTAACGGCGGCAGTCCCCCCCACCCCTACCCTCACCCTCATTTCCCGCACACTACCAACATCCTTTTAAAACCTGTTGAAAGTTAAGGGGAAATTAAGTCTTGTGTTGGAAAGAAGTTGAGAGATGTGTGAGGAAGGAGAAGGGGAAGGGGGGAAGGGGGGAAAGGGGGAAGGGAGGATGGGGAGGGGGGAAGGAGGGAGGAGGGAAGGGGGGGGAGAGGAAGGAGCCATTGTAGACAATGAGAAGAAAAAAAAGGAAAAAAATAGAAGGAGAAGGAGAAAGGGGAAGAGAAGGAAAAGAAAGAAAAAGAAAAAAAGAAAGAAAAATAGAGGAAGCACGAGAAGAGGACGAGAAGAAAAATAGAAATAAAATGTAAAAGGAGAATTAGATTAGAAGGAAAAAGAAAAGAAATACACAAGTAGATGAACTAGAGACACAGTCAGTCAATCAGTCAGCCAAGCAATCAATCAATCAACTAATCAATTAATCAGTCAGTCAGTGAGTCAGTCAATCAGTCAATGAGTCAGTCAATCAGTCAGTCAGTGAGTCAGTCAATCAGTCAGTCAGTGAGTCAGTCAATCAGTCAGTCAATCAGTCAGTCAATCAGTCAGTCAGTGAGTCAGTCAGTCAGTCAATCAGTCAGTCAGCCAGCCAGTCAGTCAGTCAGTCAGTCAGTCAGTCAGCCAGTCAGTCAGTCAGCCAGTCAGTCAAATAGGAAGACAAATAGACAGACAATCACACAAACAGACTGATAGATAAGCAGCCTTGCAACATGCAATCAGTCGCTCCCGAATATGTTGCTCCATTTTATTCCGTTGCTAAACGTTGCAAATCGAACAACATGCACCATTTTCCTTCGCACATCGGTTCACAAGTAACCAAATCCTCAAAAAACCAATACATTTCACTCATTGTTTATAGCACGTGCCGAGAAAGAATTAAAAAGAAAAGAGATGAAAAGAAAAAAAAATAAATCATCGATTGATTTTTTTTCTCTTTTGATCGTAAGATTTCAGAAAGAATCGTACAGGAATCGACCACTGTTTCCGGTTCAATAAGTACGTAATGAACGTAACGTTGGTAATTATTTCCCCAAGCGAGTGTTCGCGAGTGTTCGTAATTCCTTTGGTATGGTTCGTGATTTCACAAAACTTCGTCGTTTTTCATTCTTTTTTTTCTTCCTCGAGGTGATTTTCGTTCTTTTTTTTTCTTTTTTTCGCGTCTCAGTGGTAAATGTTAATGTTTTTGTTGTTGTTATAGATTTTATTATCGTGTAATTATTGTTATTGATGTTTTCTGTGTTGTTATCAGTTATCATAATTATTGATAATAATAATAACAATGATGCCAATGATATTATTATTATTATTGTTATTGTCATTATTTTTATTATTATTATTATCATTATTGCTTCATTCTTTCTATTGCCACTTCTTTTATACCTCTTGGCCTGCCCCCCCCCCCTACTCTCTCTCTCTCTCTCTCTCTCTCTCTCTCCGA
>NW_028234420.1:19926452-19928952 GCF_977035675.1 Penaeus japonicus
CTGTGTATTATGTTCTCCCTCGCATTAATCAGGATATGTGATTCCTGTACTTCTTTTTTTTCTTTCTTTTTTTTCTTTTCCTTCTCTTGTATCTTTGGTTGTTTGTTTGTCTCTTGTGGTTGTCTTTTTTGTTGTTTGTTTTGTTATTTTGTTCCCTTGAATGTTTTTTTTTTTTGTATGTTTATTATTTTTTTTTTTTGGGGGGGGTATGTTTCTCTCTTTCCCTCCCTCTCTCTCTCTATCTCTATCTATCTATCTATCTATCTATCTATCTATCTATCTATCTATCACACACACACACACCCTATCTCTTCCTCCCCCCCTCTCTCTCTCTCTCTCTCTCTCTCTCTCTCTCTCTCTCTCTCTCTCTCTCTCTCTCTCTCTCTCTCTCTCTCTCTCTCTCTCTCTCTCTCTCTCTCTCTCTCCCCCCCCCCTCTTCTCTCTCTCTCTCACTCCTTCCCTCCTCTTCATCCCTCATCTATCCTTTTTCTCTCTCTCTCTCTTTCTCCTTCTCCCTTCCTTCCTTCTCTCTCTTGAATTATTACGTTGTTCTTGGCGCCTCATAATTTAGTTCAGGTCATGTTTCAAGACCAGCGTGTCTTGTGTTAACTAAAACAGCTAAAGAATTACTTAGTGAGTTTTTAAGTATTTGCTTAATATTTTATCTTTTAAGAGTGAAGGTAACGCATTATTTTCCTTGACGAAATTGTCTTTTTTTTGAGAGTTTAGTTTTCGAGTCTGATGTTATTATAAAGAAAATTAATTTACACGGATATACCAAGAAGAAGAAGAAAAAGAAGGAGAAGAAGAAAAAACTGCATATCAAAAATAAAATAAAGTCTAGCTCTCTCTACCTCATCTTTCTTCTAAAGGTTAAATCACTGAAATATCTCTACGTAAGACATTCAAGCGTAATCGATGAAAATGAGGTAAACACGTATATGCGATTTTAACATAATTTATTACGTGATTTAGGAACGAAAGAGTGGTCACGTGACCTAGTCGCGCGGAGGAATATCAAGTAAAGTAGTTCCCGCGGGCTGATTTTCCATCGTAAACAACAATAAGAGAAGAACGGCATACACGTTTATGACCATTCTCTATTGACGATCCTTATTATTACTGTTGTGACCTACAGCGAATAAATTGAAAGCAAGGGAGATTTATCGGCGAAAATGAGACGTTGATTTTCAAAACGACGCGGTACTTCCAACGCGGAGGATTAACGGTCGTATTTGAATCCAGGCCGTTGCGTGGTTTATTTATTGCGCTTCGGCCTTGCGCTCGTGTCTTCGGAGATTATTTACCCTTGATGGATATCCCGTCTCGGTGAGGGGGGGAGAGGTGGGGAGAGGCAGGGGGAGGGAGAAGGAGTAGGAGGGATATAAAAAAGGAGAGGGAATGGGGGGAGGAAGGGAGAGGCAAGGGTTGGAAAAGGGGAAGAGAGGAGAGAGAGAGAGAGAGGGAGGGGAAGAGAGAGAGAGGAAAAGGTAGGTGAAGAGAAAGTTAAGGGGGGGGGAGAAGAAAGGGAAGGAGAGTAGCAGGATGAATGAAGGTGAGAAAGAGGGAGAGGGAAAATGGAAGGAAGAGAGAGAGGGAAGGAGGGAGGGAGGGGAAGACGGAGAAAGGGAGAGGGAAAGGATGTTGAAGAGGAGACGTAGTGGAGGGAGAGACGCAAAGGCAGACACAGACACAGAGCCAGACAAACATAGAAGGCAAAATACGGTAGAATGAGAAAAAAATAGAGTAACAAAAGATAAGAATATAAAAAAAAACAGTAAATAAAATATGCAAAAAATCAAGAAAACCCACAGACACGAGACTTCCTTCGCCTCACACACCCACCCACAGACAACACACTCACACTCAAACACACGCCCTCACACACCCATCCAGCATGAGGAAGTATTTCCATGAGGAAAAAGAAAAAAGGAGACAATGAAACTATTGTCTCGAAGTCGATACGGTGAGACATTCACGAACCGCTCAAGTGAAACTGGTTCGAGATGGTTCGAGAGGTTTTTTAGCATTGGGTAAATGAATGAGACTGGCTCGGAGCGGTTCGGTGGGTGGGGTTGGAGTGGAAGGGTTGGATGGATGGGGGGAGGGGGGGGAGAGATAGTGGGTCTGGTGGGGGGAGGGGGAGGAGATAGTGGGTTTGGTGGGGTTGAGGTGGGTTTGCGAAGTACGATGTTTTATAAGCGCCTAAAGCTTGTGTATGTATGCAAGGGGACAGATACAGAGAATAGAGAAGAAAACTAAATGACAGACATAACAATTAAACAAGATAAAGAAACTTCATAAATATGATAAAATCAAAACATAAAAAATACAATAGAAAAAAAAAAAAACAATAGACCTTATAAAAACACATAAAGACAAAAACAAGAAACCCTATACAGAAACAGTCAAAATATAAAACAAATAAAATCATATAAGCATTAAAAAAAAAAAAAAAAAATAGAAGCACAAAAAATGTATATAGATGAAAATTGCCTAA
>NW_028234420.1:19936452-19943952 GCF_977035675.1 Penaeus japonicus
TTTTCTTTCTTTCTTCCCCCCTTTTCATCATCATTATCTTCCCTTCTTTTCTTATTTTCGTATATTTTTCTTCGTCAACTGATAAGCGGAGAAATTCCCTTCGCCCCCCCACCCCCCCACCCCCTCCACCCAACAAATTTCTAGCCTCTCCTATTTTCTTCATTTGTTCTCTTCTTCTAATGCCTCTTCTTTTCTCTTGTTTCTTTCTCTCTTTCTTTCTCTTTCTTACTCTCGTCCTTCAAAAAGTATTGGTACTAGTTTTTTTCCGTCATATTTTCCCTTTTTTATTCTTCTCGTCCTTCTCCCCTCTTTTTTTCCCTCTCCTTTTCCTACCCTTATCCCCCCTCTGTCCTCTCTCTCTTTTTCTCCCTCTCTCTTTCCTCCTTAAATTTCCCTCTTTGTCTCCCCCTCCTCCATCAGTCTCCCTCTCACCCTTTCCTCCCTCAATCTCCCTTTCACCCTTCCCTCCCTCAATCTGCCTCTCTCTTTTTCCTCCCTCAATCTCCCTCTCACCCTTTCCTCCCTCAATCTTCCTCTCTCCTTTTCCTCCATTAATCTCTCTCTTCCATTCTTCCCTCAATCTTCCTCTCCCACCCCTCCCTTTCCCCCCTCAATCTCCCTATTCCTTTCCTCCCTCTCTCCCTTTCCTCCATCAATTTCCCTCTCTCTTTCTTCCCTCAATCTCCCTTTTCCCATTCCTGCCTATGTCCCCTTTCTCCCTTCTGAGTAGCAGTCTCCCTCCTCGAAATAACTCGAGAGGGAGAGAGAGGAGGAAGAGGGGGTAGGGATGGGGATGGGAGAGAGGAGGAGGGGATGGGGGTGGGGGGTGGGAGAGAGGAGGAAGAGGGGGTGGGGGTGGGGGTGGGAGAGAGGAAGAAGAGGGGGTAGGGATGGGGATGGGAGAGAGGAGGAGGGGATGGGGGTGGGGGGTGGGAGAGAGGAGGAAGAGGGGGTGGGGTTGGGGGTAGGAGAGAGGAAGAAGAGGGGGTAGGGGTGGGAGAGGAGGAAGAAGAGGATGTGGGTGGGGGTAGGAAAGGAGGAAGAGGGGATGGGGGTGGAAGAGAGGAAGAGGGGATGGGGGTGGGAGAGAGGAGGAAGATGGGATGGGAGAGAGAGGAGGAGGGGATGGGAGAGAAAGGAGGAGGGGATGGGAGAGAAAGGAGGAGGGGATGGGAGAGAGAGGAGGAGGGGATGGGGATAGGAAAGGAGGAGGAGGAGGAAGGGGTGGGGGTGGGAGAGAGGAGGAAGAGGTGGGAGAGAGGAGGAAGAGGAGGAGGGGATAGGAGAGAGGAGGAAGAGGAAGAAGGGATGGGGATGGGAAAGAAGGAGGAGTAGGGGGGGGGGGAGGTCCTTGCGCGTGTCATCTCTAGCGGAATGATGACTGGCTGCAAGTTGGAGCCGAGTCTTGCTTCGTCTTGGCAAGCTGGCGCAAGCAGAGTAAACTTTTGGCTTTGCGCTTGTAGGCGTTCTCTGTCTGTCTGTCTCTTGTTCTCTGTCTTTCTCTCCTTTCTCTCCCTATCCCTCACTTTTTCCTTTACTTTTCACTCTCAGAATGTTTATTTTTACTTATACCCCCCTCCCCTCTCTCTCTCTCTCTCTCTCTCTCTCTCTCTCTCTCTATATATATATATATATATATATATATATATATATATATATATATATATCTTTCTCTCTCTTTCTCTCTCATTCTCTCTCTCTCTCTCTCTCTCTCTCTCTCTCTCTCTCTCTCTCTCTCTCTCTCTCTCTCTCTCTATCTATCTATCTATCTCCCATTCCCTCTCCCTCGCTCTTCCTCCCTCCCTCCCTCCCTCCCTCCCTCCCTCCCTCTCAGCTTCATCCTTTTTTTTATCTGCCTTTCCCTCTCTACCTCACCCTCCCCTGTAATCTCCCTCTGTTTTATCTCCCAATCTCTCTTCGCCTTCTTCGTGTCCCTCCTTCAAGACGTAGTGTCCCGCTTGTATCAATTTTCGAAGCAGTTGGGGAGAGTTTGTCAAGGTCTTGGGGATTATATGACGCTCGTGATGTATGTCCCGCACCGCACCTTGCTGCTCTGCCTTATATAGTCGGGTGGGTGGGGTGGGGGAGGTTACCAGATTTTTTTTTTTTTTTTTTTGTGTGTGTGTGTGTACAGGTGTGTTTTTTTGTGTGTAGGTATTGGTCTTTTGGTTTTGTATATAGTGTCTTTTCTCTCTGCCTTTGTCTCTCTCTCTCTCTCTCCCTCTCCCTCTCCCTCCCTCTCTTTCCCTCTCTCATACACGCTTTTTCAGAAAATCTGTATAAGGTACGAAAACCAACAATAAAAATCATGTCTCAAATATACAAACATGTTCAAAATAACCCAGAGTGACCCACAATAAGCCTTATAGAAGGGGACTATAAGAGCGACTATCCCATAGCCCACGGATTCGCACAGCACCCAGTAGTGACAGACTATTTTGATGTCGACAGCGGCCACTATTGTGTCTCTTCCAAGGTGAGACATCTCCATATCTAACCGAGTGCCATTGATAAGCCAAATTTGGTTCCCGACGGTCTCAGTGGCTTAGCTGGATGTCTAACTCTTCGTACCTGTCCAGGCGATTTTTTATTTTTTTTTTTTTTTTTTTTTTTTGTATGGGGGGGGGGTAGGGGTGGGGGTGGAGGGGGCGCTCAAGTTTATCGCCAAGTGTCTGAATGGTAGCTGATGGTTGTAAAGTGTATGAGCTGGTTGTTTTTACGTCGAGGGGCCGTGCGTGTGTGTCTATGTGTGTGTACGTGCACACACACACACACACACACACACACACACACACACACACACACACACACACACACACACACACACACACACACACACACACACACACACACACACACACACACACACATACACACACACACACGGGATGTGGCGGGGGTGAGGGAGTGAGGGGGTGGGGGGGTGGGGTTATCTATACACCTGTTTTCTTAACCTTGAATTCTGATGGGCAAGAGATAACAGGACATAGGATGGAGGGAATGTAGAAGGGAGGGAGGGAGAGAGAGAAAAAAAGGAAGGAGGGAGGGAGGGAAAAAAAGGAAGGAGTGAGGGAGGGAAAAAAAGAAGGAGGGAGGGAGGGAGGGAGGAAAGGACGAATGGAATAGAGAGATAAGAAAGGGGAGAGGAAGAGAAGAGACAAAAGCAGAAAGGAAGGTAGGAATGGAGGGAGGGAGGAAATAAGGAGGGTGGGAGGTAAGAGAAGGGAGAATAAATGAAAGAAAAGTGGAATGGAAAGAGGGAGGGAAAGGAGAATGGGAGGAAAGGAAGAAGGGGAAGGGGAGGGAAATAAGAAGGGGAAAGGGAGAGAAGGAAGAGGGGGAATGGGAGGGAAAAGAGAAAGGAGGAAGGGAGGTAGGAAAGGAAAAAGGAAGGGAATAAGAGAATGAAGGGGATGAGAGAATAAAGGAAAGGAGAGAAGGAAGAAAAGGAATGAATATAGGAAAGGAGAGAAGGAAGGAAAAGAGAGAAGAAAGATTGAAAAGAAAGAAGAAAGAAAGGAAGAAGAGAAAGAAGGAAAAGAGAGTAGGAAGGGAAGGAGAGAAGAGAAAGAAGGAAAAAAGAGAAGGAAGGGAAGGAGAGAAGAAAAAGAAAGAAGAGAAAGAAGGAAGAGAGGGAAGAAAGGAAGATAGAAGGAAAGAAAGAAGAGAAAGAATGAAGAGAGAGAAGAAAGAAAGAAGCGAAAGAAGGAAGAGAGATAAGGAAAGAAAGAAGAGAAGAGAAAGAGGGAATAAAGGAAGGGAAGAGGACAGAAGGAAGAGGCTTGTTTCCGATTACACGGTCGCCAAAAAACTTTCCCGAATCCTACGGAATCTAATATCAGAGTCCCGGGGGGGAGGAAAGGTCTGGGGGGGAGGAGGGGGGGTAGTAGAGGGAGGAAGGGAGGGAGGGGGGGTATGTTGGATTTAAGGTGGGGGGGATGGATGGGGGGTTAAGGAGAGAGGAGGAGGGAATTGGGGATATGTAGGGGAGGGTAGGGGGAGGGAGAGAGACAGAGACAGAGACAGAGCGAGAGAAAGAAAGAAAGAGAGAGATAGAGCGAGAGAGAGAGAAATACCACATTCCCTTGAAACTGTGCCCGTTATTATGGTTGTCATTAAAAGTATTACATCACCGGTTGAGAGTATATTTCTCTCCTCCCCGTATTTTTGTGTATATAATCTTCTTATCATATTTACAACGCATCTGCCAATTAGCTTTCGCTTTGACGACTATTACATCTTCTGGATTAGAGCTACAGCTGTTGCTATCTGATTTACTGGGTTAACGCTCTCTCTCTCTCTCTCTCTCTCTCTCTCTCTCTCTCTCTCTCTCTCTCTCTCTCTCTCTCTCTCTCTCTCTCTCTCGCTCTCTCGCTCTCTCTCTCTCTCTCTCTCTCTCTCTCTCTCTCTCTCTCTCTCTCTCTCTCTCTCTCTCTCTTTCTCTCTCTTTCTCTCTCGTTCTCTTTCTCTCCCTCCCCCCCTCTCTCTCCCTCACTCCCTCCCCCCTCCGCCCTCCCTCCCTATCTGTGGTATCACTACCGAAATAGTTACCGCTCGTGTTGGTATCGGTAAACATGGGTAGTGCTACCAATTAGCTGCTGTTACACCTCGCTGTGATGCTGTTCTTGCTCTTGCTGTCACAATGGCTTTTGCTGTCGCCGGGGCTGTTGCTGTCAGTGAGGACCCTTGAGCGAAGGGTTGCTTGAGGCCGTTATCTTTTTTTCTCTCTCTCTCTTCTACTAACTTTCTCATTATCTCCTCCTCTTCCTCGTTCTTGTCTTTGTCCTTGTTGTCTCTTCTTCCTTCTCCTCCTCCTCATCCGACAACTACAACTACTCTTCTTCCTTCTCCTCATCCTCGTCATTCTCCCTTTATTCCTTCTCCTCCTCTTTATCATCTTCCTCCTCCTCCTCCTCCTCCTCTTCCTCCTTATTATATCTTACTTTCATTCACGTATTCCTTTATTCTCTTTTCCTCCCTACTCTTCTCCTTCAACAATCCCAGTATCTTCCCATTCTTCGCCCTCCCCCCTTCCCCCTCACCTTACATCCCCCCTCACATTCTACCCCCCCCCCCCCCACTCGTTCCTTCAATAAGCTCAAAAGTCAGTACGAATTACCAAAAGATTCCAATGGCATTAAGAGATTTTGTTTTCGTTCTCTAAGGGGAAAAAAAGGGGGGGGGGGGAAGAAACAAGGGTAAAAAAGGGAAAAAAAAGGAGTGAAAAAAATCTAATTATCGTAGGCTTATCCAAGGCCGAGATGCCATAAGGTCGAAAACCTCGTCTGGTGTGGCTAGGAAACTCGACCATCGTGCGTCGGGTATGATAGGGTTAAGAGGGATAACTATGGAAAATGTTCATAACCAAAAGAGATAATTAGCAAGGGAGCGTATTAACATCAGGGATAATTAGCAGGGGGATAATTAACCAAAGCGAAAATTAACTAATTGGTTTTGTTGACATTTGGATAATCAACTTGTGGGTTATTAACAAAAGTGATTATCAACAAGCGATATATTAACATAGGAAATATCTAACTTACTAACAAAAAATTATCATTAAAAAAGTTATGAACAAGATACAATTAACAAAGTAAAACGGTTAGGATACGTTTGTTAATGTGCTCATTTGATAAAAGGGTTAAAGCACCAGAGATTGTTAAGAAAAAAAAACACGGAAGTATTAACACAAGAGGGAATTTACTGATGATTAACTAACACTTTGTTAACAAGGGGTTTAATTATCACGAAAGTTAATTAAGAAATGGGGTAATTAGCAAGATCAAATGATTAACATAAGCCTGAGGTTAAGTTAGGCTATTAACGTTGACACGAAATGAGTGATTAACAAAAGGGTTATAAGGAGACTAAACTGCTGTTTGATTTGCCTTATGTTTGCTTGCTTGGTTTGGCTCGTGTTTGCTTGCTTGGTTTGGCTCGTGTTTGCTTGCTTGGTTTGGCTTGTGTTTGCTTGCTTGGTTTGGCTTGTGTTTGCTTGCTTGGTTTGGCTCGTGTTTGCTTGCTTGGTTTGGCTCGTGTTTGCTTGCTTGGTTTGGCTCGTGTTTGCTTGCTTGGTTTGGCTCGTGTTTGCTTGCTTGGTTTGGCTCGTGTTTGCTTGCTTGGTTTGGCTCGTGTTTGCTTGCTTGGTTTGGCTCGTGTTTGCTTGCTTGGTTTGGCTCGTGTTTGCTTGCTTGGTTTGGCTCGTGTTTGCTTGCTTGGTTTGGCTTGTGTTTGCTTGCTTGGTTTGGCTTGTGTTTGCTTGCTTGGTTTGGCTCGTGTTTGCTTGCTTGGTTTGGCTCGTGTTTGCTTGCTTGGTTTGGCTTATGTTTACTTGCTTGGTTTGGCTCGTGTTTGCTTGCTTGGTTTGGCTCGTGTTTGCTTGCTTGGTTTGGCTCGTGTTTGCTTGCTTGGTTTGGCTCGTGTTTGCTTGCTTGGTTTGGCTCGTGTTTGCTTGCTTGGTTTGGCTTATGTTTGCCTGCTTGATTTGGTGTGTTTTTTGTTTTTGTTTTTGTCTATTCATCGGAGGGGGGGGGGGATCTGTATGTGTATGTGTGTCTGTGCGTGTGTGTGTGTGTGTATATGTATGTATGTATGCATATGTAAGCATATGCATTAGCATTTTCACACGAGCGCTGTTACTTATGTATGTAAGCCTAATAACATATGCATTAGCATTTTCACACGAGCGCTGTTACTTACCAGCATATATTGCACATTACCCAAGCATAATGCGTGCATACTTTCCTTCTCATTGCATAATTCAACGATGGAGAGCGATCCTACTTAACAGATTGTTGCAAACGAGGCGTCTCGCTGCTTCGCGCACCACTTTGCAAAGTTAAAATTGCAACGACGGGGGAGGGGTGGGGGGGGGGCGGTCGGTAGTACTCTTGCTCGCTCTGGGGAATATATTTCTTTGTTTCTTTTCGGTTGTTTTTGTCTGTCTGTCTGTCTGTCTGGAATGATGATAATAAGGATAAGAAGATGAAGATGAAAAAGGAGATGAGGACAAGGAAGAAGAAGAAGAAGATGAAGATGAAAAAGGAGATGAGTACAAGGAAGAAAGAGAAGAAGAGGAAGAAGAAGA
The DNA here is from genome assembly GCF_977035675.1 of Penaeus japonicus. Classification (NCBI taxonomy): domain Eukaryota; kingdom Metazoa; phylum Arthropoda; class Malacostraca; order Decapoda; family Penaeidae; genus Penaeus; species Penaeus japonicus. The sequence continues at coordinate 19,943,540 of NW_028234420.1, forward strand.
TGAAAGAGAAGAAGTAGAAGAGGAAGAAGAAGAAGAAGAAGAAGAAGTAGAAGAGGAAGAAGCAGAAGAATAAGACGAGGAAGAAGAAAAAAAAGAAAAAGAAAAAGAAAACAAAAAGAAAGAATCAATAGAGAAAAGGCAGACGTAAAATAATTTTAAAAAAAGAAGAAAAAAAAAAAAAAAAAAAAGAAGCAGAAGACGAAACAGAAACAGCAGCAGAAGAAGCAGAAGCAGCAAAAGCAGCAGCAGAATCAGCAGAAGACGAAACAGAAACAGCAGAAGCAAAAAGAGAAACAGAAACAGCAGCAGAAGCAGGCAGCGTTGCCCAACAGCCTCGGCCTCCGCCAGCGCTGTCTCGGCGACAAATAGTCTCGCCTGACGATTCGGATCCGCGACAAATAGTCTCGGTGGGG
>NW_028234420.1:19956452-19976452 GCF_977035675.1 Penaeus japonicus
ATATATATATATATATATATATATATATATATATATATGAAAAAGAAAAGAAAAAGAAAAAGGGGGAATAAAAGGAAGCACGAAAAGGAATTGGTGAAACAAGGGTAGAGGGGAAGCGAAGGAGGAAGGGGAGAGAAGGTGAAAATTGCGAAAGGGAACGAAAATAAAGGCAGCTGAGAGGTAGAAGGTGAGAGAGAGAGAGAGAGAAAGAGAGACAGACAGACAGACAGACAGACAGACAGACAGACAGACAGACAGACAGACAGACAGACAGACAGACAGACAGATAGACAGATAGACATAGAGCGAAAGAGAAATCGAAAAAGAAATTAGAAAATAATACAAGAAATGAAAGAACTATATTTAGAGAGAAGACGAAAAAGAAAACAAAATAAAGAGAGAAGAGAAAGACAAGAAGAATGAAAAGAAAACAGAGAGAATAAATAGAGAGAGAAGAGAAAAGAACAAGAAGAAAGGAAAAGAAAACAGAGAGAATAAATAGAGAGAGAAGAGAAAAGAACAAGAAGAAAGAAAAAGAAAACAGAGAGAATAAATAGAGAGAGAGAGAGACAGAGAAAGACAAAGAACCAAAAGTGCAGGAGTCAAAACAATTAAGTCTCCGCTGGCAGTGTTTTTGAAAACGAGATTTCACTCAATATTGCCTCTGTTCTCGTTAGAATTTGTTTTTTTTTCATTCATCGTTGAATAATTGAGTGTTCTATTTTTTTTATTTATCTGTTTGTTTATTTGTATTGTTTTATTTGTGTGTCTTTTATGTTCGTTCTTTTCATTTCGGCTGTCTAGCATCCTGTCTTTATGTATGTATGTATGTAATTATCTATTCATCTATCTGTCTATCTATCTATCTATTTATCTATATATTTATTTGTTTATTCATATGTATCTCTCTCTCTCTCTCTCACACACACACACACACACACACACACACACACACACACACACACTCACACGCACAATCCCACACCATATTATCATAAAATAAGTATACATAAAGTATATAAGTATTAAGTATGTATCAAGATATTACTTCGTCTGGCGTTTCTTTTAGTCCGTGTTGCATTACTTATAAAGTAAAAGTGTTGCATTACTTATAAAGCCAAAGTGTTGCATTACTTATAAAGCCAAAGTGTTGCATTACTTATAAAGTAAAAGTATTGCATTACTTATAAAGCAAAAGTGTTGCATTACTTATAAAGCAAAAGTGTTGCATTACTTATAAAGCCAAAGTGTTGCATTACTTATAAAGCCAAAGTGTTACATTACTTATAAAGCCAAAGTGTTGCATTACTTATAAAGCCAAAGTGTTGCATTACTTATAAAGCAAAAGTGTTGCATTACTTATAAAGCAAAAGTGTTGCATTACTTATAAAGCCAAAGTGTTGCATTACTTATAAAGCAAAAGTGTTGCATTACTTATAAAGCAAAAGTGTCGCATTACTTATAAAGTTAGCTTCTTCCTAAGAGAGAAACTGGACTGAAAAAGGTATAGGATATATTTCTGGTTCGTGTGTTGTGGATTAGGGTGTAGTACCCATTAGTATAGTTGAGTATACTCTGGTATATATTACAGTATTTGAGTCTTCCTCCCTCTTCCTATTCCTCTTCGTCTTCTTCCTCTTCCTCTTCGTCTTCTTCCTCTTCTTCTTCGTCTTCTTCCTCTTCCTCCCCCCCCCTCATCCTCTTCCTATTCCTCTTCTTACTCTTCTCTCTTTGTATTTTCCTTCTCTTCAACCTCTTCTTTCTTTTTCTACTACTTATATCCTCCTTCCGCCCTTCTTTCTCCCATTCCTCCTTCTCCCCCTCCTCCTCATCCCTCTCTCCGCTTCCCTCCCTCTCCATCCCTCCATCCACCACCCTCCTTCCTCCTTCCTCCTCGTCCTTGACCTCTTCCTCCTCCTCCTCCTCCTCCTCCTCCTCCTCCTCCTCCTCCTCCTCTTTCCCCTCTCTCCCCATCCCCCTTCCACTTCCCTCCCCATCCCCCCCATACCTCTACCTCAGCCTCTACCTCCTTCTTCCCTCCCCCCCTCCACTTCCTCCCTCCTTCCTTCCTTCCTCCACCTCCAGCTCCTCCCATCCCCCCCATACCTCTACCTCTGCCTCTACCTCCCTCCCCATCCCCCCCATACCTCTACCTCTGCCTCTACCTCCCTCTCCATCCCCCCATACCTCTACCTCTGCCTCTACCTCCAGCTCCTCCCTCCCCCCTCCACCTCCAGCTCCACCCTCCCCACTCCACCGTCCCTCCTCCTCCCCGCCCCCCCCCCTCCCCGCCCCCCCCCCCCCCCGCCCCCCAAGCTCCCCACCAGCTGTCTACTTTAGCTTCCCCATAGTCCAGCGTAGCGATATCTTCTATTGATTAGCAACGAGGAATTCCAACGTTACTGTGCAATGGAGGTTGGAGGCTTAGCTGGGGCTGGTAATGTTGAATGTTGTGGTGCGGTCCCTGTGTGTGTTTTTTTTTTTTTTTTAATTCTCTCTCTTTCTCTTTCTTTCGATCTCTTTCTCGATCTCTCTTTCTCTTTCGAATTCTCTCTTTCTTTCGATCTCTTTCTCTCTCTCTCTCTCTCTCTCTCTTTCTCTTTCGATCTCTCTCTCTCTCTCTCTCTCTCTCTCTCTCTCTCTTTTCTCACACACACTCTCTCTCTTTCGATCTCTCTCTCTCCTCTTTTTTTTTTTCCTTTCTCTCTCTGACTGTCTTTCTCACTCTCTCTCTCTGACCCCCCCCCCTTCTCTCTCTCTCTCTCTCTCTCTCTCTCTCTCTCTCACACACACACACATACACACACACACATACACACATACAGAGAGAGAGCGAGAGAGAGAGAGCGAGAGCGAGAGAGAGAGAGCGAGAGAGCGAGAGCGAGAATAAGCAACAGTTAATCCGGTTGTTAACTGAACAGGTTGATAACAGGTTGTCGGTAGTTAACTGAACCAGAAGTTACTGTTACTTTGTAGATTTCTGTTGTTTTTTGTAATATGTTGACATTGGGAGGTTGTTTGTTTGTTTGATTTGTTTTTGTTTTAATGCTGTTCATCATGTTTTCTTGCTTTTTTTATCATTATTACCATCTTTGTTACTGTTGCTATGTTTTTATTATTATTATAATAATAATGATTATAGTAATGATGGTGATAATAATCATCGTCATAATCATTATCATCACCATCACCATCATCATCATTATCATCACCATCATTATCATCATCATCATTATCATTATCATCATCACCATCACCATCATCGGTATCTTCATCATCATATCATCATTAATGTTATTTCCGTTATTATCATTATTTTTATATCAACCATTATTATTACTATCATTATTATCATGAACCTTCTTATTACTATCATTATTACTACTTGTTGCCGCATGAGCCATTGCGGCTGTTCAATTAATGTAAGGACGACTGATACCGCTGTGTAGCACTCACTCCAGTTTATTGAAAGTGGTCAAACCTGAAATACGTTACATGGTTACAATCAACATTGGTATAATCTGTCACAATAATCCTTTAACATTTACAATTGTGTAATACGTGTTATTATACTAAACAGGGTTATCAAATTAATATAGATCACTTAAACTAGATCTCTGTTATCACTAAATACATACACATTGCGGAACAGACGCCGTCCTTTGTGGCTATTCTTATCTTACAGGTCGTCCACGTCCTCTCACGATGGTGTGGCGTTCTATACTGTTTCAATGCGAATTTCTTCACTCTGCGTATGTGGTCCTTCACGGCCTATCATGGGTTTGTCAGCACGGGAACAAGAGAGTACTGTCCGCGATAGATGAACATATCTTATGTGATGAATGTAGGCCATGTGGTGCGGTTTGCTGCGTGGGGTCACTCGATGGCACCAGCTTTCAATGCGCGTCAACACTTCGGCTGGAAAGGGTTCGAGTACAGCGCAGCAGTATTCATCTGAAGTAACCCATATGGAGAGCATTAAATATATTTGTCCGTCGAGGCCCCTGTGAGCGGCTATTGGTTCCGTATGGAGTGGTGTCTGTGAGTTTTTTGTTCTCTTCTCTTTTATCTCTTTTCTCTTTCTTCTGTCTTTAGTTAACGTTCCTTTTCCTATCTATCTCTATTTACGTCCTTTAACGCCGTCATCTGCGTTAACACTCCCCGGCTTTGGGCGAACTGAGCCCAACACAGGCGAGACTGGGCTAACAACAAAGCACGGTGCCAATGATACTGACAATGGAGCCTGATGAAAGATAACATAAGAGAGCAGTGAACTCAATGAATCAACTGAAGCCGTATACATGAGATAAGTAGAACGAAAGAAGTCATATGACAAAGGAGGAAGAATAGTATCCCTTATGCATGCAAAACTAATCTCCTTCTAAGCGACACAGAATCACAATAGGGTGCGTCAGAAACCCTGAGGTAGTGCGGACCTGGGCCTGTCTAATGAGTCCATCTGAGCCCGGGATAACTGCCACAACTCGCCCTAGATTCCACAGGTTCCTTGGTCCCAATGGTTCAATTAATAGGACCAGTTCACCAATCGCCACATATCTAGACGGTTTAATGATATCTCTGCGCATCCTGAGTGAGTGTAAGTACTTCCCACTCCATCATCTCCAAAATCGGTCAGCTGGGGATTGTGCGTGAATCCACCTTCAACGGAAAGCCTCATCACTTGGCATGCCTTCCAGGGTTAAAAAATAATCCCCAGAATGGAAATGTAAGATGTGGCTTGGTGATAATGCTTCAAAATCGTTAACTCCCCTGACACAACAGTGAGTGGTCTGTTGTTTAGGGTAGCTTCCACTTCACAGAACATAGTTTGGAGTCTGTCATCATCGACCCTCGGTAGACTAATAATCGACGAAAGCACCTTCCGTACTGATCGTATCTGCCTCTCCTATACCTCTCCTATACTCCACCCATGTGTGATGCCATTGGTGGGTAGAAGATCCACTCAACACACTCTTTCTTGAGTGCCTTGTCAACCTTCACATTTTCATTCCAGTTCTGTAGAGCAATCTGTAGATCCCGTTGAGCTTGGATGAAAGTGGTTCCCTTGCCTGAAAACATCTTCTCTGGTGTACCCCTCCTCACCGTGAATCTAACGAATGCAGTAAGAAATGCATCTGCATCCAATGCTTGGAGGGTTTCGACGTGGACTGCTCTTGAGCTAAGGCAAGTGAAGATGCAACCATATCTCTTCATCATACTACACATGTATGACAGAGGGAAAGGTCCAAAACAGTCTACTCCAGTATGAATGAATGGTGGTCCTTCTGGTATGACTCTCTCAATTGGTAAATCTCCCTGACATTGAGTGGCAGGATTGCTGTTTATTCTGCGGCAAATAAACATTCCTGAGTGGGCAGCTAAGAACATATGGGCATCCTTTTCAATTAACTTCGTTACATGGTGGTCCTTGGGCAGGATTACTGGTCCACACCATTCTCTTGATTCACCAAGATGAATTCTCCTGACCCCATCCTCATTAACGATTGCTTGTCAAGCTCAGGTTCAAGCTGGTAGAGATTGTCACTCTTTTCCAAATTCCCTCTTCTGTGTAGTGAACATCGTTCCTCCCTGAAGTTGCTATCTTGTATGTATGCTAGTAAGGAGTCTCTTGTATCATGAATCTCTGTAACTGAAAGGCGTTGAAGGTGAGGATAACGTCCTTCCTTGCTCCACTTCACAAATCTGCAGAACCATGCTACTGCACACTGTAATTCATACCATGAGGAGTAATGTTCAAAGATATCACCATCTTGAGTGGCCAGTCCTTCTCATACCTTAGGAATGCAGGACCAAATTCCATCGTTCACCCTTTATTAACTCATGTTTTGAAAGGCCTCTAGTAGCACCATTAGCTGGATTGTCTTCTGATCATACATGGCGCCACTGGTTTGAAGAGAAGGCCCTATGGATTGTCTCAAGTCAGTTTGTTACAAATGTATGAAAGCGTTGCCTGGTACTTGAGATATATTGTAGAACAATCATGCTGTCAGACCAAAAAACAGAATCTCCCAGAATGAGTGTCATCCCCTGATGTATCTTCGTGTCAACTTGTGCAGCCAGTGTGGCAGCACACAGTTCGATACGTGGAATGGAGGTTGTCTCGATGGGTGCATTTCTTGCACAGGCACCAAAGAGGCTTATATGAACATATCCATTATAGTGTCCTAGCCTAACATATGTTTTAATGGCGTATGCCGTTTGTGAGGCATCACAGAAATGATGTAGCAGGGCATGTACTACCATGCTGCTGGCCTGGGCTGCTGATATGTGACGTGGTATTTTAAAGCCTTCCAGTTTTGCAAGTTCATTCATCCATCTTTGCTCTGATGGTGATAGGGGCTAGTAAGCCTAAGGGGTCATAGATGGAACTCATGATGCTCAAGTATGCCCTTGCGCGTGGTTGGCTTCATGGGTGTTGACACTCTGACCTTTAGCACCTCATCATTGAGATCCCACAAGACTTCTAGAGCCCTGTCTATTGGCAAGTTATCAACCATCAGGGTTATGTCCATTATCCGGGGCTTCTTTCATTTGTGGGAATAACTCTCATGACTTTCATATTTAAGTTCACTCCATTGAAACTATCTGCACAATCAAACTATTCTAAGTTTGTCTGGCTTGCTTGGGTTGAAGACTGGATATGTTTTGTTTAGTGGTCCAACAATTTTGTGTACTCGCTCAGCAACTAAGTTTGTCTGGCTTGCTTGGGTTGAAGACTGGTTTTGTTTTGTTTAGTGGTCCAACGATTTTGTGTACTCACTCAGCAACTAAGTTTGTCTGGCTTGCTTGGGTTGAAGACTGGTTTTGTTTTGTTTATTGGTCCAACGATTTTGTGTACTCGCTCAGTAAACCTTTTTTTTTTTTTTTTTTTTTTTTTTTTTTTTTTTTTTTTTTTTTTATGACATTCTCTATCTCTTTGACATATCTTCGATGCAAGTCAACAATCCTTTTAAGTCTGCTCTTTAATGAGTCTAATCGTCGACGGGCCATACTCCAGTTATCTGGTTGCTCTGGATCAATGTATATGCAGGTACACTCCTTTGGGCACCTTGGTCTTGGGATGTTATTATGACTGGGACTATTGGTAATGCAGTGTGTCTAGGTGTTGCTCTTTCACTCATCCTAATGATATTTGCATGTTCCCTCCTTTTTAGTCATTTCCTTTCCTCTTTTGCTGTTGAGCCTTCCACTGATATTCCACTCTTACTAAATTCTGTATCATGCAGCAACCGAGAATGGTATCCACCACAGCCATTAACAATGCTTGGCCGTGCTCTGTATTGTCTTGCACTGTGGCTTGATTTCAGGCAATTGAAGCATGTCATGTGGCCGACCAAATCTTCCTACGTTGGTGAATACTGGCGGACTTGAACAAATCACAGAAAGCTAGGCTATGTTCTCCATAACAGATCGCATGTAATCGGTCTCGAAGTCGACGGTCTTGTCTGGATTGTAAACCCAAACTCTGCCCTTCGATCTCGTTTTGTAACCTTCTCAATCGTCTGAAGGCCTCTGACTCTTCTTAGGAATTTCCTTACTAGTAACTTTATGTTACTGAATATGAGGCCCCTCCAACTCTCTTTGCTGACCTGCCTAAATTTTCCACTTCCTTTCATAAGAAATCCCAAAGCTGTAATATATATCGTCTTTTTTTTTTCTTTTTTTTTTTTTTTTTTTTTTTTTTTTTTTTTTTTTTTTTTGCTTGCCTTTGGTTTTATATTGTTCCATCGATCTATCCTAATATCATCAAAGCCTTTTGTCAGTTGCATTATGTAGAAGGGTATGCCTCTCGAAGGAGCTGGTGTAATATGTAATTGATCCACAAAGTCATAGAACTCTGTGAGCCCTTCTAAGTCATTTCTCGTCACATGTGGCCAATTTAACAATTTCTCAATCTGTTTTCTATGTATTGTGTCACATCACCGAACTCACATTTTGAGTGCGTTCATGGCTGTTTTGAGACCCTTCTAACTGGACATCTTTAGACAGTGCGAGATTGTATGCGGAGCCTCGGATCACAGTGGATGATTCTGGATCTTCACATGTGGCCAATTTAACAATTTCTCATCCCGTTTTTGTGTCACATCACTGAACGTCTACATTGCTCTGATGTTTTTCCATCATCTTTCTTTCTCCTTTTGAGCGTCAGGTTTCAAATGTCATCATCATTGGTCATGTCCCTTTCACTGCCGCTCTCTTCAGCCTCAATTTCACTATCTTCCGATGTTTCATGAGCCCGTTTAGATGTCCCCTTTTGTTACCGAATTGACAGTATTATACATTTTCTTTAGAATACCTTCCTGATGCTCAGCTACTTTAGCATCAGCAGATGGTGTGGTCCGGTTGATATCATTTACGTTGTCAGGTTCCAATTCTCGCGTTCTGACCAACTGGGTTGAGAGAAGACGCAATTCTTTTACCACACCGCCCAGATGAGTCATTATAGTATCAAAACGGCGCAGTAATGGATCATCTAATTTGGCAAAGGTAGTTGCCTCTGGCTCTTCCCTTTCGATACCCTGGTCCTGTTTTTTGGGTTCTCTGTCGTTCATAGGTTCTTAATTTTCTCGTTGACTGTGCCAATCTTTGTTCATTCGCATCACATCACATGGGTCCTTGGCTGCTTTATATCACTTCACATGAGTTGTTTCTTCCCTTTACTTCACATCACACGAGCTCCTTTTTCCTCTACATCTCATCACATCACATGAGCCCTCTGCTTCTTTACATCACATCAACTTTCTTAATTTTCTCATTGACTGTGCCAATCTTAGTTCATCCGCATCACATCACATGGGTCCTTGGTTCCTTTATATCACTTCACATGAGTAATCTCTTCCCTTTACTTCACATCACACGAGCTCCTTTTTCCTCTACATCTCATCACATCACATGAGCCCTCTGCTTCTTTACATCACATCAACTTTCTTCCTCATTGACTGTGCCAATCTTAATTCATCCGCATCACATCACATGGGTCGTTGGTTCCTTTATATCACTTCACATGAGTAATTTCTTCCCTTTACTTCACATCACACGAGCTCCTTTTTCCTCTACATCTCATCACATCACATGAGCCCTCTGCTTCTTTACATCACATCAACTTTCTTACTCATTGACTGTGCCAATCTTAGTTCACCCGCATCACATCACATGGGTCGTTGGTTTCTTTGTATCACTTCACATGAGTAATTTCTTCCCTTTACTTCACATCACATGAGCTCCCTTTTTCTCTTCACAATACATGTGCATGAGCCTAATCTCTTTCGCAATACTAGTGCATGAGCCTAAGCTCTTTCGCAGAACAAGCGCATGAACCTAAGCTCTTTCGCAGAACAAGCGCATGAGCCTAAGCTCTTTCGCAGAACAAGTGCATGAGCCTAAGCTCTTTCGCAATACCAGTGCATGAGCCTAAGCTCTTTTGCAGAACAAGTGCATGAACCTAAGCTCTTTCGCAGAACAAGTGCATGAGCCTAAGCTCTTTCGCAATACCAGTGCATGAGCCTAAGCTCTTTTGCAGAACAAGTGCATGAACCTAAGCTCTTTCGCAGAACAAGTGCATGAGCCTAAGCTCTTTCGCAGAACAAGTGCATGAGCCTAAGCTCTTTCGCAGTACAAGTGCATGAGCCTAAGCTCTTTCGCAGAAAAAGTGCATGAGCCTAAGCTCTTTCGCAGTACAAGTGCATGAGCCTAAGCTCTTTCGCAGAACAAGTGCATGAGCCTAAGCTCTTTTGCAGAACAAGTGCATGAGCCTAAGCTCTTTCGCAGTACAAGTGCATGAGCCTAAGCTCTTTCGCAATACCAATTTATATCACTTCACATGAGTATTTTCTTCTCTTTACTTCACATCACACGAGCTCTTTTTTTTTTCTTCACAATACATGTGCATGAGCCTAAGCTCTTTCGCAATACCAGTGCATGAGCCTAAGCTCTTTCGCAATACCAGTGCATGAGCCCAAGCTCTTTCGCAATACCTGTGCATGAGCCTAAGCTCTTTCGCAATACTAGTGCATGAACCTAAGCTCCTTTGCAATACCAGTGCATGAGCCTAAGCTCTTTCGCAATACCATTGCATGAGCCTAAGCTCTTTCGCAATACCAGTGCATGAGCCTAGACTCTTTCGCAGTACAAGTGCATGAGCCTAAGCTCTTTCGCAATACCAGTGCATGAGTCTAAGCTCTTTCGCAATACCAGTGCATGAGCCTAAGCTCTTTCGCAATACCATTGCATGAGCCTAAGCTCTTTCGCAATACCAGTGCATGAGCCTAAGCTCTTTCGCAATACCAGTGCATGAGCCTAGACTCTTTCGCAGTACAAGTGCATGAGCCTAAGCTCTTTCGCAATACCATTGCACGAGTCTAAGCTCTTTCGCAATACCATTGCATGAACCTAAGCTCTTTTGCAATACCAGTGCATGAGCCTAAGCTCTATCGCAATACCATTGCATGAACCTAAGCTCTTTCGCAATACCAGTGCATGAGCCTAGACTCTTTCGCAGTACAAGTGCATGAGCCTAAGCTCTTTCGCAATACCAGTGCATGAGCCTAAGCTCTTTCGCAATACCAGTGCATGAGCCTAAGCTCTTTCGCAATACCAGTGCATGAGCCTAGACTCTTTCGCAGTACAAGTGCATGAGCCTAAGCTCTTTCGCAATACCAGTGCATGAGCCTAAGCTCTTTCGCAATACCAGTGCATGAGCCTAAGCTCTTTCGCAATACCAGTGCATGAGCCTAAGCTCTTTCGCAATACCAGTGCATGAGCCTAAGCTCTTTCGCAATACCAGTGCATGAGCCTAGACTCTTTCGCAGTACAAGTGCATGAGCCTAAGCTCTTTCGCAATACCATTGCATGAGTCTAAGCTCTTTCGCAATACCATTGCATGAACCTAAGCTCTTTTGCAATACCAGTGCATGAGCCTAAGCTCTATCGCAATACCATTGCATGAACCTAAGCTCTTTCGCAATACCAGTGCATGAGCCTAGACTCTTTCGCAGTACAAGTGCATGAGCCTAAGCTCTTTCGCAATACCAGTGCATGAGCCTAAGCTCTTTCGCAATACCAGTGCATGAGCCTAAGCTCTTTCGCAATACCATTGCATGAACCTAAGCTCTTTCGCAATACCAGTGCATGAGCCTAGACTCTTTCGCAATACCAGTGCATGAGCCTAAGCTCTTTCGCAATACCAGTGCATGAGCCTAAGCTCTTTCGCAATACCAGTGCATGAGCCTAAGCTCTTTCGCAATACCAGTGCATGAGCCTAAGCTCTTTCGCAATACCAGTGCATGAGCCTAAGCTCTTTCGCAATACCAGTGCATGAGCCTAAGCTCTTTCGCAATACCAGTGCATGAGCCTAAGCTCTTTCGCAATACCAGTGCATGAGCCTAGACTCTTTCGCAATTCCTTATTTTACTTTATCACATGTCACTTATCACTTGGTTGATCGATTCACTTCCCTTTTACGCCGGTTCACAGGAGCGAAACCGTCGTGTATTCTCCGTAGATTTCCACCGGCGACAGCTGCGTTCCGAAGTGCGTGATCCTCACGCTCAGTATCTTGCGTTTGTTCTGTTGCTGTGTTTGACTGTTGCCGCATGAGCCTTTGCGGCTGTTCAATTAATGTAAGGACGACTGATACCGCTGTGTAGCACTCACTCCAGTTTATTGAAAGTGGTCAAACCTGAAATACGTTACATGGTTACAATCAACATTGGTATAATCTGTCACAATAATCCTTTAACATTTACAATTGTGTAATACGTGTTATTATACTAAACAGGGTTATCAAATTAATATAGATCACTTAAACTAGATCTCTGTTATCACTAAATACATACACATTGCGGAACAGACGCCGTCCTTTGTGGCTATTCTTATCTTACAGGTCGTCCACGTCCTCTCACGATGGTGTGGCGTTCTATACTGTTTCAATGCGAATTTCTTCACTCTGCGTATGTGGTCCTTCACGGCCTATCATGGGTTTGTCAGCACGGGAACAAGAGAGTACTGTCCGCGATAGATAAACATATCTTATGTGATGAATGTAGGCCATGTGGTGCGGTTTTGCTGCGTGGGGTCACTCGATGGCACCAGCTTTCAATGCGCGTCAACACTTCGGCTGGAAAGGGGTTCGAGTACAGCGAAGCAGTAATTCATCTGAAGTAACCCATATGGAGAGCATTAAATATATTTGTCCGTCGGGCCCCCTGTGAGCGGCTATTGTTCCGTATGGAGTGGTGTCTGTGAGTTTTTTGTTCTCTTCTCTTTTATCTCTTTTCCTCTTTCTTTCTGTCTTTAGTTAACGTTCCTTTTGCCTATCACTATCTCTATTTACGTCTTTTTTAAAACGCGTCATCTCCTGTAATCCACCTCACACCGGCGTTGGCTGTTACTGAGGGGCCCCTACACAGTCGAGACGAGCTATCAACTAAAGCACGGTCCCAATGATACTGACAATGGAGCCCTGAATGAACTAGACTAACATACAGAGAGCAGTGTAACTGCATTGAATCAACTGTGAATGGACGTAGCACATGAGATACCATAGAACGAAAGAAGTCTACTATGACAAAGGTGGAATCAATAGTGGACTATCTCTGCTTGTCAAACTAATCTCCTTCTAAGCGATCATACATGAATCACATTTTGTGGCGCCCAGTAAACCCTGAGGTAGTGCGGAGCGATGGCATGCTCTAAGGAGTCCAATCTGAGTCCCTGGGTATAAATGTCACACAACTCGCCCAAGATCCAAAGGTTCCCTTGGTCCAAAGGTCAATTATAGTCGTCCAGTTTCCTACTCAATCGCCACTTATCTAGAGTTTAAGAAACTAAATCTCTGCCATCCTGTAGGGTGGTGTGATGGTCTGACCCACTTCTACAATCATCTCCAAAATCGGTCAGATGGATTGTGCGTGATCAACCTTCAACGGAAAGACTCAGCAATTGGCATGCTTCCAGGTTAAAATATAATACCCCAGAATGGAATGTAAGATGTGCTTTGGTGATAATGCTTCAAAATCGTTACTCCCTGACACAAACAGTGAGTGATCCTGTTGTTTTGGTAGCTCCCAATGCATTCACAGAAACATAGTTTGGAGTCTGTCATGCAATCGACCCTCGTAGACTAAATAATCGACGAAAAGCACCTTCCGTACGATCGTATCTGCCTACCTATACCTCTCCTAATACTCCCACCCTTGTGTGATGCCATTGGTGGGGTAGAAGATCCACTCACACACTCTTTCTTGAGTGCCTTTCAACATTACACAGGTTCATTCCAGTTCTGTAAGGCAATCTGTAGATCCCGTTGACTGTGGTTGAATGGTTCCATTGATGAAAACATCTTCGCTGGTGTACCCTCCTCACCGTAATCTAACGAATGCAGTAAGACATGCATCCGGCATCCAAGGCTTGGAGGTTTCGACTGGACTGGCCTTGAGCTCAGGCAAGTGAAGATGCAACCATATCTCTTCATCATACTACAATGTATGATCAAGGGAAATCCAAAACAGTCTACTCCAGTATGAAAGAATGGTTGTCCTACGGTATGACTCTCTCAATTGGTAAATCTCCTCTGATCATTGAGTGGCAGGATGCTGTTTTTTCGCGGCAAATAAACATTCCTGATGGGCCAGCTAATAACATATTGGCAGCCTTTTCAATTAACTTTCCGGTTTCATTGTCCTTGGCAGGATAACTGTCCACACCATTCTCTTGATTCACCAAGAGAATTCTCCCTGACCCCCATCCTCATTAACTATTGCTTGCAAGCTCAGGTTTCAAGCGGTAGAGATTGTCACTCTTTCTCAAATCCTTCTTCTTGTAGTGATACATCGGTCCTCCCTGAAGTTCTATCTTGTTATGTATGCTAGTAAGGAGTCTCCTTGTATCATGAAATCTCAGTACTGAAAAGGACGTTGATGGTGAGGAATAACGTCCTTTTCCTTGCTCCACTTCTCAAATCGCAGAACCATGCTACTGCACACTGTAAATTCATACCAGAGGAGTAATGTTCAAAGGATATCTCCATCTAGTGGCCATCCTTCTCATACCTTAGGAATGCCGGACCAAATTCCATCGTCACCCTTTATTAACTCATGTTTTGAAAAGGCCTCTAGTAGCACCATTAGCTGGATTTCTTTCTGATCAATAAATGGCGCCACTGGTTTTGAAGAGAATCCCTATGGATTGACTCAAGTCAGTTTTGTTACTAATGTATGAAAGCGTTCCCTGGTACTTGAGACTATTGTAAACCATCATGCTGTCAACCAAAAAACAGAATCTCCCAGAATAGTGTCATCTCCCCTGATGTATCTTCGTGTCAACTTTTGCAGCCCATGGTGGCAGCTACAAAGTTCGATACTGGAATGGAGTTCTCGATGGTCATATCTTGCCTGGCACCACAAGGCCTTATATGAACATATCATTCTAAGTGTCCTACCTAACATATGTTTTAATGCGTATGCCGTTTTGTGAGGCATCACAGAAATGATGTAGCAGGGCAGTACTACCATGCAGCTGGCTCTGGCTCTGATTGATGGTGACGTGGTAATTTTAAAGCCTTCCAGTTTTTGCAAGTTCAATTCTCATCCATCTTTTGCTCTGATGGTGATAGGGCTAGTAAGCCTAAGGGGTCATAGAAGGATCTCATAATGCGCAAGTATGCCCTTTCTCGCGGTGGTTGGCTTCATGGGTGTTTGACACTCTTTTGACCTTTAGGCAACCTCATCATTGAGATCCCACAATTACTTCTAGAGCCCTGCGATTGGCAAGTTATCACCCATCTAGGGTTATATGTCCAATTATCCGGGGCGTTCTTTCATTGTGGGAATTTAACTCTCATGACTTTCATAAGTAAGTTCGACATCCATTGAACACTATCTGCACATTCAAACTATTCTAAAGTTTGTCTGGCTTTGCTTGGTGTTGAAGGACTGGATAGTGTTTTTGTTTAGTGGTCGCAACAAATTTGTGTACTCGCTCAGTCAACTAAGTTTGTCAGCTTGCTTTGAAGACTGGTTTTTGTTTTGTTAGTGTCCAAACGATTTTGTTACTCCCAGTCAACTAAGTTTTGTCTGCTTGCTTGGGTTGAAGACTGGATTTTGTTATGTTTATAGACCAAACGATTTTGTGTACTCGCTCAGCAACTAACGTTTTGTCTGGCTTGTTTGTGGTGAAAGTGGCCCAAACGATTTTGTGTACTCAGCTCATCAAACATAATTTTGTCTGGCTTGCTTGGGTTGAACACGGTTTTGTGTTGTTTATTTGGTCCAACGATTTTGTGTAATCGCTAAACCTTTTTTTTTTTTTTTTTTTTTTTTTTTTTTTTTTTTTTTTTTTTTTTTTATGACATTCTCTATCTCTTTGACATATCTTCGATGCCAAGTCACATCCTTTTAGTCCTGATCTTTAAGTGAGTCTAAAATCGTCGACGTGCCCATAACCCAGTTATTCTGTTGCTCTGGATCAATGTATTAATGCAGTACTCTCCTTTGGGCACCTTGGTCTTTGATGATGTTATTATGACGGGACCATTGGTAATGCAGTGTGTCTAGTGTTGCTCTTTCACGTCATCCTAATGATATTTGCATGTTTCCCTCTCCTGTCCGTTTTTAGTCATTTCCTTTCCCTCTTTGCTGTTGAGCCTTCCCGGATATTCCACTCTTACTAAATTTCTGTATCATGCAGCAACCGAAATGGATCCACCATCTAAGCCAATTAACAATGCTTGGCCTGCCTCTAGTATTGTCTTGCACTGTGGCTTGATTTCAGCAATTGAAGCTGTCATGTGGCCGAACGCAAATCTTTCCTACGTTGGTGAATACTGGCGCCTTGAACAATCACAGAAAGCCGCTACTATGTTCTCCATAACAGTATCGCATTTGAATCGGTCTCGAACGGTCGGACGGTCCAAGGTCTGGATTGTAAACCCAAACTCTGCCCTTCGAATCTCGTTTTTGTAACCTTTCTCAATCGTCTGAAGGCCTTCTGAACTCTTCTTAGGAAATTCCTTACTAGTAACTTTATGTTACTGAATATTGAGGCCCCTCCAACCTCTTTTTGCTGACCTGCCTAAATGGTTCCACTTCCTTTTCATAAGAAAATCCCCAAAGCTGTAATATTATAAATCGTCCTTTTTTTTTTCTTTTTTTTTTTTTTTTTTTTTTTTTTTTTTTTTTTTTTTTTGCTTGCCTTTGGTATTTTATATTGTTCCATCGATCTAATCCTAATATCAGCAAAGCCTTTGTCAGTTGCATTATGTTAGAAGGGTATTGCCTCTCGAAGGAGACTGGTGTAATATGTACCTTGATCCACAATGGTCAATGAACTCTGTGACCCCCTTTCTAAGTCATTTCTCGTCACATAGGCCAAGTTAACAATTTCTCATCTATCTGTTTTCTATGTATTGTGTCACATCCCGAACTCACATTTTGAGTGTCGTTCAATGGCTGTTTTGAGCCCTTCTAACTGGACATCTTAGAGACTGTGCGAGATTGTATGCGTAGCTCCCCTCGGTACTCAGTGGATGAATTCTGGATCTTCACATGTGCCAATTTAAACCAATTTCTCATCCCCTTGTTTTTTGTGTCACACATCACTGAACGTCTACATTGCTCTGATGTTTTTTCCATCATCTTTCTTTCTCCTTTTTGAGCGTCAGGTTTTCAAAAGTCATCATCATGTGGTCATGTCCCTTTCACTGCCGCTCTCATCAGATCACCTCAATTTCACTATCTTCCGATGTATTTCATGAGCCCCGTTAGATTGTCCCCTTTTGTTACCGAATTGACATATATACATTTTTCTTTAGAATACCTTTCCTGAATTGCTCAGCTACTTTAGCATCCAGATGGTGTGGGTGGAGTCCGTTTGATATCATTTACTTTGTCCAGGTTTCCAATTCTCCGTTCGTTCTGACCAACTGGGGGGGGGTTGAGAGAAAGAATCGCAATTCTTTTACTCACACCGCCCGGGGGGCAGTATGAGTCCATTTATAGTATTCAAAACGGCGCAAGTAATGGATCATCTAATTTGGCAAGGTAGTTGCCTCTGGCTCTCCCTTCGATACCCCTGGTCCAATTTTTGTTTGGGTTCTCTCTGTCGTTCAATAGGTTCTTAATTTTCTCGTACTGTGCCAATTCTTGGTCATTCGCTCATCAACAGCACATGGGTCCTCCTGGCTGCTTAATATCACTTCACAAGGAGTTGTTTCCTTCTTCCCTTTACCTTCACAACCACACGAGCTCTCCTTTTTTTTCCTCTACAACTACATCTCATCACAATCAACCTGAGCCCGTCTGCTTCTTTACATCACATCAAACTTTCTTAATTTTGCCTCATTGACATGTGCCAATCTTAGTTCATCCCATCACATCACATGGGTCCCTTGGTTCCTTAAAGCACTTAACATGAGTAATCTCTTCCCTTTAGCTTCACAATCACAATAGCTCTCCCTTTTCCTCTCTACATCTCTCACATCACATGAAGCCCTCGCTTCTTTAACATCACAATCAACTTTTTTCTTCCTCCATTGACTGTTGCCAAAATCAAATTCATCCGCATCCACATCAACATGGGTCGTTTGGTTCCTTTATATCCTTCACATGATAATTTCTTCCCTTTTATCTTCACATCACAACGAGCGAGCTCCTTTTTCCTCTACAACTCTCAAATCACCATCACTAGGCCCTCTGCTCTTTACATCACATCAACTTTCTACTCATTGAAGTGCCCAATCTTAGTTCACATACCCCCATCACATCACAGGGTCGTTGGTTTCTTTGTAATCACTTCACATAGAATTCTTCCGCTACTTTACTTCCAACACATTAAGCTCCCCTTTTTCACTCTTCACAAATACATGTGCCAGACCTAAATCTCTTTCCGCAATACTAGTGGCCAATGAGCCTAAGCTCTTTTCGCAGAACAGAGCGCATGAACCTAAGCTCTTTCGCAGAACAAGCGCATGAGCCTAAGCTCTTTTTCCGCAGAACAAGTGCATGAGCCTAAGCTCCTTTCGCAATACCAGTGCATGAGTCCTAAGCTCTTTTTGCAGAACAATTGTGCATGAACCTAACGCATTCTTTTCCGCAGAACAATTGCATGAGCCTTAATCTCTTTCGTCAATACCTAGTGCATAGCCTAAGCCTTTTTTGCAAACAAGTGCATGAAACTAAGCTCTTTCGCAGAACAAGTGCATGAGCCTAAGCTCTTTCCGCAAAACAAGTGCAATGTGACCTAAGCACTTTCGCCAGTACAAGTGCATGAGCCTAAGCTCTTTCGCAGAAAAAGTTCATGAAGCCTATAGCTCTTCGCAGTAACAAGTGCATGAGCCTAATCTCTTACTCGCAGAACAATGCATGAGCCTAAGCTCTTTTGCAGAACAAGTGCATGAGCCTAAGCTCTTTTCGCAGTATCAAGTGCATGAAGCCTAAGCTCTTTCGCAATACCAATTTAATATCACTTCACATGATTATTTTTTCTTCTCTTTACGCTCACATCACACGAGCTCTTTTTTTTTTCTTCACAATACATGTGTCATGAGCCTAACTCTTTTCGCAATTACCAGTGCATTGAGCCTTAAGCTCTTTCTCAATACCATGCATGAAGCCCAAGCTCTTTTCGCAATTAACCTGTGCATGAGCCTAAGCTCTCTTCGCTTACTTAGTGCATGGAACCTAAGCTCCTTTGCAAATACTCAGTGCATGAGCAAACTCTTTTTCGCAATACCAATTGCATGAGCCTAAACTTCTTTCGCAACTACCAGTGCATGAGCCTAGACTCCTTTCCGCAGTAAACAAGGCATGAGCCTAAGCTCTTTTTCGCAATACCAGTGCATGAGTCTAAAGCACTTTCGGCGCAATAAAAAATAAAGATTAAAAGAAATAAATAAAAAAAAAAAATAAAATAAAAAAAACATTAAAAAAAAAAAAAATAAAGAATAAAAGAAAAAAAAAACCTAGTGCATGCGCCTAACTCTCTTTCGCAATACCAATTCATGACGTCGTAAGCTCTTTCGCAATACCAGTTGCATTAGCCTAAGCACTTCCGCAATACCCAATGCATGAAGCCTAGACTCTTTCGCAGTAACAAGTGCATGAGCCTAAGCGCCTTCGCAATACATTTGCACGAGTCTAAGCTCTTTTCGCAATACCATTGCATGAACCTAAGCTCTTTTTTGCAATACCATGCATGAGCCTAAGCTCTATCGCAATACCAATTGCATGAACCTAAGCTCTTTCTGCAATACCATGCATGACCCTAAGACACTCTTTCGCGTAATACATGCATGACCTAAGCTCTTTCGAAATACCAGTGCATGAGCCTAAGCCTCTTCGCAATACCATGCAAGAGGCCTAACTCTTTCGCAATACCAGTGCATGAGCCTAGACGTACTTTCGCAGTACAAATGCATGAGCCTTAGCTCTTTCCAATACCAGTGCATGAAGCCTAAGCTCTTTCGCAATACCATGCATGTAGCCTAAGCTCTTTTCGGCAATACCAGTGCATGAGCCTAAGCTCTTTTTTCTCGCAATATCCATTGCATGAGCCAAGCTTCTTTCGCAATACCGAGTTGCATACCTAGACTTCTAGACTTTCGTTCGCAGTACAAGTGCATGAAGCCCTAACTCCTTTTCGCAATACCATTGCTAGATCCTAAGCTCTTTTCGCAATACCATTGGCATGAACCTAAGCTCTTTTGCAATACCAGTGCAATGAGCCTAAGCTCAATCGCAATACAATGTGCATGACCTAAGCACTTTCGCAATACCAGTGCATGAGCCTAGACTCTTTCGCAGTACAAGTGCATATCCTAAAGCTCTCTTTCGCAATACCAGTGCAGGAGCCTAAAGCTCTTTCGCCAATACCAAGTGCATGAGCCTAAGCTTTCGCAATACCGCATTTGCATAACCTAAGCTCTTTCGCCAATAAACCAGTGCATTGAGCCCTAGACTCTTCGCAATACCAGTGCATTAGCCTAA
>NW_028234420.1:19996452-19999118 GCF_977035675.1 Penaeus japonicus
TACGTCTAAACAAGTTAATTCTCGCGTCCAAGAGTCATTAAGTGGTAGTATGGGGGGTGGGGGGAGGGGGGTTGTAGTATGGGGGTGGAGGGGGAGGGCCGGAGGTGTAGAAGTAGGGGTGGGGTTGAGTGGGGGGGAGGTGAGTCGGGGGTGTGGAAGTAGGGGTGGGTGGGAGGGGGGGATAGAGATGGGCCGGTGGAGTGGCGGGAGTGAATATGTTTTGTTTATAAGACTGGTGTGTGTGTGTGTGTGTGTGTGTGTGTGTGTGTGTGTGTGTGTGTGTGTGTGTGTGTGTGTGTGTGTGTGTGTGTGTGTGTGTGTGTGTGTGTGTATGTGATGCTTAAAAAACGACCCAGCTGTCTTAAAGGGGAGAGGGGGAATAGGGAGAGGGGGAAGGGGGGTAGGGGAGGAAGGAAATGCTTAGAAGAGAATGGGGGAAAAGGAAGAGATTGAGGAAGGGAGGGAGGAAGAGTGGGAGAGAGGGAGAAGGAGAGGGAAAGAGAGAGGGAGGGAGAGGGAGAGAGAGAGGGAGGGATAGGGAGAGGGAGAGGGAAGAATAGTGAGAGCGAGAGTGAGACAACTAGAGAGAGAGAGAGAGAAAGAAAGAAAGAAAGAAAGAAAGAGAGAGAAAGAGACAAAGATAGATCGATCGAGAGAAACGTGATGACCTATGCTCCTATTAATCAATTTTATCCCCTCTCCCTACCCCCCCCCTCAAAAAAAAAAACATCAGCTTTTCAACCTAGCACAAAAAAAAGCCAGGGTACATTTCCAAAGCACTTTACACTTAGAAGTTCAAAACGTGGAAAGAGTATATATATCAAATGATATACACTTTTTTTCTTTTTTCTCCCTTGGAATTCAAATATTTAGGTTCTATGTATTCTGAATTCAAGTGTGATTCCATGTACCCTGTATTATGTAACCTTTTAACAGGTGATTGTAATAAAGATAAATATTTCTTTAGAATTTTTTTTCTTAAAAAGAGTATCTCATAATGGAAGGGAATTTGTGATAGATAGATTTTTTTCTTTTATCTTTTGAAGTAAGGGTGCAATTGATAGGTTGCAACGGGTGATTGATAACACATTGACAGGCGGATCAGACTAATTATTTGTCAATTGACAGTTTATTAAGGATTTTGATTTCAAATTCAGATGTTAGAGGAAGGAGGAAGGGAGAGAGAGCGAGAGCGAGGGCGAGTGAGAGAGAGAGAGAGAGAGAGAGAGAGAGAGAGAGAGAGAGAGAGAGAGAGAGAGAGAGAGAGAGAGAGAGAGAGAGAGATAGCGAGAGCGAGAGCGAGAGCAAGAGCAAGGGACAGAGTGAGAGCGAGAGCAAGAGAGTGGGAGCGAAAACGAGAGAGAGAGAGACAGAGAGAGAGAGAGAGAGAGAGAGAGAGAACGAGAGAGACAGAGAGAGAGAGAGAGAGAGAGAGAGAGAGAGAGAGAGAGAGAGGGAGGTGAGAATGAGCGAGAAGAGGAGTGCGCGAAGGATGAGCGAGTGATATCAGAGAGAGAGGACGAGGACGGGAGATGATTGAAGGAGGTGCGGAGGAGGACGAGGGAGATGGGCAGGTTTGAGAGAGAGAGAGACAGAGATAGAGAGAGAGATAGAGAGAGAGAGAGCGAGAGAACAATAACCGTCGGCATTAGGAAAGCACTTTGTCACCCTATCTCCCGACAACAACAACGGGAAACAAAGACAATGATCTGAGGATAAGAAAGTGTTGTTGTTTGCGAGGAAAGGAAAAGACGAAGGAAATGCTCACGCCATTTTTTTTGTTCGTTTGTATGTTTGTTTGTTTGTGTGTGAAGATAAGAGAAGCTGGAACTAAGAATTTACGATTTTTCTTGTAGTTATGATTATTTTTAATACAATAAAGGCGATGATAGTAGTGGTATTGATGACAACACACACACAAACACAACACACATACACATGCACACAAACACAAACACAACACAACACACAACACACAACCCACACACACACAAAAAACACACACACACACATATACAATCTCATACACACACACACAAAACACACACAAACACACACACACAACACAACACAACACAGCACACACAAAACACAAACACAACATACACACACACCCTCCCTTAAGACATCGAGATTCAGATAGACTGAGATAAAAGAAAAAAAAAAAAAAAGGAATTTGATCTTGTTAATTAGAGAAAGAATCTTGGGGTAGCACAGTCTAATTAGGTCCCCCCGAAGACATTCGTGGGTTGAGGAAGAAGAGAGGAAGACAGAAGAAAAGGTATTACAGCATCCGAAAAGGAGACGAAGAAAATTGTTTGTGTTATTAGAACGAGTGACGTATATTCTCTGCCAGAAAGGGAGGTATGGTTCGTGGTATCAGAAGAGGTATAGATGTGGTATATAGTGGTATGGTTTGTGGTATCAGAATAGAGGTTTATTATGTAAGGTAAGGGTGGTATGGTTCGTGGTATCAGAAGAGGTATAGATGTGGTATATAGTAGTATGGTTTGTGGTATTATAATAGGTATAGATGGTTTATTATGTAAGTTAAGGGAGGTATGGTTCGTGGTATCAGAAAAGGTATAGGTGGTTTATTATGTAAGGTAAGGGTGGTATGGTTTTTGGTATCAGAAGAGGTGTAGATGGTTTGTTATGAATACGAA
>NW_028234420.1:19999218-20013735 GCF_977035675.1 Penaeus japonicus
TTTGGTACATCTAAGCTTAAGGGTGGGAAATTTGGTGTCTAAGCTTATGGAGTGGGATTGGTACTCAAAGTTAAAGGGAAAGTAGGAATTGGTACATCTAAGCTGAGGGTGGGAAATTGTACACCCTGAGCGTTGGTATGGGTTACAGTTGCAAAACGAAAAAAAAAAAGGAAATTTGAGGTTTCATTTGGGGAATTGTTTTGAAATTAAAAGGGAAATATGGTCAATAAAGTTGTTAATTTCAGCAATCAAAAATACTTGAATAGCAATGACGTCCATCGGAAATTGAATAAAAGAACTATTTTTCTGTCTCTGCAATATTCTTTTGGGCACGTCTCCCGCCATTAATACCGTTTGTTCATGCTTTCGTATTAAAAGATCTTTAGTATATATAAAAAAGTATATATAAAAATAAACAAAAAAAAAAAGAAAAACGCAGCAAAAAAAAAAAAAGTGTGGAGAAAAACAGTTTAGTTCTTTTCTCCGTGCGCTGCAATCAATATTTTTTTTCATGATTGTGGGGACTTTATCAAAAATAAATTTATTGAAGTGTGTTCAAAAAGGGCCCAAGAAATGTGCCATTAAATCACCCTAAAAAAAGGGGATTTGCAATGACTCTATTAGGGGGAACTGTTAGCAAGGCACTGGGTGCACGGGAAAAGTTTGGGGCCCTTTGCAACATTTGTGCTTTTAAAAAGAAAAAAAAAAAAAAATTAGATCGGTTCATTGTAGAGTTCAAAGTCAACGGGGTATTGCAATATTTGCTGAAAGGGATAAACAAAAACAATTGCAATGATTCGACTCAAAAATTCTTGATTTGTTTCCCTTTTCCCTTTATTCCTCACGTCCTTGCACCAAGCACGCCCTAATGATGTGCAAGTCATGTTCCCAACTTCCTTTCAATTGGATTGCTTCCTTTCTTCGTGGGTGAAATTTTTTATTTTTTTTGATACTTTCATCGGAAAAAAATACGGAATGTTGCCCCGGCTATCGCACCATGGTTACGAACCCTGAAACCGAAGACCTTATAAAGGGCCCATGGATTCACAAATAACTTCAGGGCTGAAGTTTCCCAAGTAAGAGAAATTTCATCAAAGTGTTTCAAAAATGTTCGATCTGAGCTGCACGAAAAGACAGTAAATAGTTATATTTTATATTCTCTTGCTAAATAAGTTTTGATCATGTGGTTTGGCCATTTTAGGGGAATTTGGAAATATTCTTATACATTACATTGCTAATTTTTATTGCAATAACGCATGGCTAAATGTTGCAATAGTTGAATGTATCAATTAATACGGTCGGAATTAAGAATATTCCAATTATTTTTTTTATTTACGGGAAATTTGTGCTATAATATTTTTTATATAAAAAATACTTTTATTTAATATTTTTATATATTTTATATATATATTATATTATATATTATATATATATATATATTTTTTTTTTTTTTTTTTTTTTTCTTTTCTTTTTTTTTTTTCTCTCTCTCTCTTTCTCTTCTCTCTCTTTTCTTTTCTCCTCTCTCTCCCTTCTCTCTCTCCCCCCCTCTCTCTCTCTCTCTCTCTTTCTCCTTTCTCTCTCTCTCCAATTTCTAGTTTATTCCTTTGGAATAAAAAAAGTGACCACAGTTTGTGAATTTTTAAACCACACAGAAAAATATACATATATTTTCATTTTTAATATTTATATATTTATTTATATATATATATATATAATAGATATATATAAAATATATATATATATATATTTTTAGTGTGTGTGTGTGTGTGTGTGTGTGTGTGTGTGTTTTGTGTGTGTGTGTGTGTGTGTGTGTGTGTGTTTTTGGTGTGGGGTTTTTGTATGTGTGTAGTGTGTGTTGTGTGTTGTGCGTTGTGTGGTGTGTGTGTTGTATGTGTGTGTGTGTTTTGCATTATTTATATTTATATATATATTTTATATTTATATATATATATATGCCTTATATATTATATATATTTATATTTTTAAATATAATATTTATATTTTTTACATATATATATATATATATTTATATATTATATATAATATAATATATATATATATATTATATATAGGCATAATATGCTATTATTTTTTGCTTATTATATATATATATATATATATATTATATTATTATATATATATATTATTATATTTATATTATATTTTCATATACAAAACATATACGCACAAATCCCCCTTGCCTTACTTTTCACACCAAAATCTATGTTTTGTCACCAGTGCTCTTTTTGTCCTTGAGAAAAGAAAGAATTGTTCACGAAAAATTTATGCCTCGGGGGTGAGGGCGACTTGTATCTAACAAGCGAAAGTAAATAAAAAAACGGATTTATTTCCCTCTTATCAACTTCATATCAGACCTTGATTTATGATTCGACTTTAACAGGTAATGGTTATCTGCGTGTCAATATAACTCGATTTATTATTAAGATTATAAAATTTATTGAAAAAAGAAAAAGTTAAAAAAAAAACCCTCACTCAAATGCGATTTTAAAATTTAAAGAAAAAAAAAAAAAAAAAAAAAAAAAAAAAAAAGGGTATCGATGATGTCTTCATATGAACGTAACATATTGAAATGATTCGTTCACGTTTGAGTTCTACAGTGGAGTCGAACCATTTTTCAAAACTCTTGCCCATTAATGGTCGTTTTGCAAGTAATTATTTTCCCCTTGTGGATCACTGCATTCGTAATAACGCCGTCCCAACAGTCATTGCAAATTCACTTCTGCGCTTTGCAATAACGACGTGACTTTTAACGGCTTTGGAACCCTTTGATTTATTGATTTAGTCGAAAAGGCCTCATAGTGATCTATATGAAAAGGTATTTCACAACAGTCTAAAATACGTGTCTCACAATCTTCTCGTAAAAAGCGACCTTCACAATAATCTAAAAAAGAAAGAAAGAAAGAAAGAGAGAGAGAGAGAGAGAGAGAGAGAGAGAGAGAGAGAGAGAGAGAGAGAGAGAGAGAGAGAGAGAGAGAGAGAGAGAGAGAGAGAGAGAGAAACATAACATAACAATATTCAAGAACAAAATATTAGACGTAAATAATACTACCATCAAGACGAGACAGTTAAATGATGTTTTTTTCATATATTTGAAATAATAAAATATAATAACATCAAACATAATCCCTAGTGACAACCCAGCTGTTGATGACGGAGGGGGTCGAAAAAAAAGAAGACATTAATTAGCTCAATTTCATATATCTAAAGTAGGGGTCGTGTCACATAGCCTGATATTCATGTGTTTATTTTTTAAATGTGATCTTACATCTAGAAGCAAAATACCTAAACATATTTTATCTCGTAGTCAAGGTAGACAATATATTTTTTTCTTAGAGCGTGATGGTGCTGCCTCCCCCACCCCTCCTCCCACTCCTTTGTTTGCTCCTATCCCCCCCCCCACCCCCCTGCTCCTATTCCCCTCCCCCCACTCCCCTCTTGCTCCTATTCCCCTCCTCCCACTCCCTTCTCTTGCCCTGCTCCTATTCCCCTCCTCCCACTCCCTTCTCTTGCCCTGCTCCTATTCCCCTCCTCACTCCTTCCCAACTCCCCTCTTTCGCTCCTCTTCCCACTCCACTCCTCTTTTACCCCCCGTTGCAACTCCTATTCGCATCCCTCTCTCCTTCCCTTCCTCCCTTTGCTCCTTCTCCCCCCCTCCTCCTCCCCCCTTTCCGCCTCCTTCTCTATCATTTCCCTCCCCCCCCCTCTTTTATTGGCCCCCCTCACGTCTTTTATTCCCATCCCTAAACCCTCCCTTTGCCCCATACATTCCCTCCTCACTCTTTTTATTTCCCTCCCCGTCCCCTTTTTACCCCCCTCCCTCTTCCCCCTCGCCCCTTTTAACCGATCCCCCCCGTCCTTCCCCTCCCAAACTCCCCTCCCCTTCCCATCCCTCTACCCCGCCCCCTCCACTTCCCATCCCTCTAACCCGCCCCCTCCACTTCCCATCCCTTGCCCACCCCCACCCCACCCCCACCTCCACCCCCTCTCGCCCCTCCGTCACTCCAGGACCACCTCAGGCAAGACTGACTTTATTTGCAAGTCAAGGACCCGGGGGAAGTGTCACACTTGCTAAACGGTCCTTTTCCCCTTTGGAAGGGTGCCTTGGAGGGGGCCCCTGCGTTGGTTCCAGTCTTGTGGCGCAGTGCATGTCAGGCGCAGCTGAAAGAAGAGAGAGGGGAAGAGAGAGTGAGAAAAGGAGGGGAAGAGAGAGGAGAAGGAGTAGAAGAGGAGAAAGAAGGAGATGGAGAGAGAGAGAGAGGAGAGGGGGAGGGGGAGAAAAGATGAGAGAGAGAGGATAGACGAGAGGAGAGAGAGAAGACAGAAACAGGGGAGAGATAAAGACAGGAGGGAGACAAGAGAAGACAAGACAGAGAGGAGAGAGAGCGGAGGAGAGAGAGAGAGAGAGAGAGAGAGAGAGAGAGAAGAGAGAGAGACAAGAAAGAGAGAGAGAGAGAGAGAGAGAGGAGAGAGACAGAGAGAGACAGAGAGGAGAGAGAGAAAGACAGAGAAGAGAAGAGAGAGAGAAAGGAGAGGAGGAGGGAGAGAGAGAGAGAGAAAGAGAGACGACAGGAGGGGGAGAGAGAGAGTGAGAGAGAGAGAGACAGACAGACAGAGAGAGGAGAGAGAGAGAAAGGAAAGGGGGAAAAGGAGAGAGAGAAAGACAGAAGAGAGGGGAGGAGAGGAGAGAGGGAGGAGAGGGGAAGGAGAGAGAGAGGAGGGGAGAGGAGGGGGGGGAGGAGAGATGGGTAGAAAGGAAGAGAGAGGGGAGAGAGAAAGAAAGACGAGAGGAGCGAGAGAAAGACAGAGGGGAAAAAAAAAAAAAGACAGAGAGGGGAAAAGAAAAGAAAAAAAGTGAGAGAGAAGAGTTATTGCATGTGCTGCTTGGGGGACTGCGGTTTGTGGGTGCCTTTGATAGGGGGGGGGGGGGGGGCGTGTGCAAGGATTATGTAGATGGGTTCTTGTGTGTTTTGTAGTTGTGGTTGTTTACGAAACCATGAACGCAAGGATGAAAATTTGGGACTTTATATAATATATATATATATTATTAATATATATATTATATTTTTATATATAATATAAAATTTTATATATATTTTAATATAAAATTTATAATATAATATATATATATATATATATATTTTTTAAAATAAAATATATTATATAAAAATATATATATATATATTTATATTATAAAAATAATATATATATATATATATTATATTAATATATATTATATATTAATTTAATTATTTTAATTAATTATATTTATTCAATTAAATTGTTAATGTGAAAGAAAGAAAAGGAAAATGAGAAGAAATGAGATGAGAAAGGGGGAGAGAGGGGAGATAGAGGGGGAGAGAGAGAGAGGTGAGAAGGAAAAGGAGAGGGGGAGAAGAGGGGAGTAGAGTAGAGGAGGAAAAAGGAAGAGGAGAGAGAGAGAGAGGGGAGAGAGAGGAGAGTGAGAGATGATGGGAGAGAGAGAGAGAGAAGAGAGAGAGAGAGAGAGAGAGAGAGAGAGGGAGAAAACGAGAGAGAAGAAGAGAGAGAAAGACAGAGAAAAAAAAAAAAAAAACAGACAGAGAGGGAAGGGAGAGAGAAAGAAAGAGAGGGGAGACAGAGATAATTGCTGTGCTGTTGTGGACTGGGGTTTTGGGGTGGGGCCTTTGGATAGGGGGGGGGGGGGGGCGTGTGCAAAGGATTATGTAGATGGGTTCTTGTGTGGTGTAGATGTGGTTGTTTACGCACATAAAACGCAGGATTAATTGACTTTATATTATATATATATCCCTAATATATAATATATTTTATTATATATATATATATATATATATATATATATGTTATAAGACATATATATATATATATTATATATATATATATTTATATTATATTATATATGTTTGTATATATGGAACATATATTTATATACATAATAGATATATTATTATATATATATATATGTATATATTTATATTATAATATTATATAATATATATATATATTATATATACAATATATATATATATATATATATATATATATATATATATATATATATATATATACATTATATATATCTATATATATATATATAAATATCATATATATATTTATATATATATATATATTATATATATATATATATGTATATATATATATTTTCTATATACATACTTATTATATATTTTATTATATATATATATTTTAATTATTTATATATATATATATATTTCTCTATACAAAACACACACATATTATATTATATATATATATAAAAATATATATATATATATATATATTTATATATATTATATTTGTTCATTTATACATATTTTATATATTATTTTATATATTTATATATATTAGTAAATAGATTTATATATATATATATGTTATATACATATATATACATATATATATATATAATAAAATATATATTCTATATATATATTCAATTAATGTGTTAATGTAATTATATTCTGATTAGACCATTGAGAATTGTCTAATGCATGCAGAACATTCACCATTTTTCTTGCAATATATACACCATATACATTTTATTAATACTGTATATGGAGAGTATTACTGAATTCAATTCCTTTTAGAAAAAGGAAATCTGTGGGAGGAGGAAAGGAAAGTATTGATACTGCATTTGTATGGGTTTCTTTCTCTATAAAAAGAGATCAGCATTAAATATATTTCCCAGAGGGATTGCGAGCATAGGTCATGCATAGTTTCCTTCTAAACCCTAATTACACAATTAAGAAATACATTTATAGAATAGTTGGCTTTCTTCCCAGTATCAGTTTCCGGTACAAAGGAATTGTTGATCACAAAGAGGAATTGGGAATGTTGGGACTTCATTTGACGCAGCGTAGAAGAGGCATAGGATAAGAAGGGTTGTGTCCAACTCCTTAATTCCTTTGCAGGACGAAATCTCGTTCCGAAGTTGAATCCTATATTCTCGTAGGAATCATCGTGGGGATATAATTAATTGGTTTGTGCGAAAGTAACGGTCTAGAAACCGAATGCTAGGGACAAGGACTTCACTTCTGTACTGAAGTCTTTTGGCACAGAGGGTCAGGGTCTAGAGGTACTTCTCTCCTTGAACTCCCCAACCGTCACTCGGATCCAAGTTCCTGATTCTTGGAGGACTTTTTGCCATCGGTCCCATTCCCACGCGGAGGACCTCGGGATACTCCGTTACTTCTCCCATTAGATCCATTTCCCCGAAGGCCAATTACACCACCCCCCCCCCAACAACCCCCCCACACAACCACCCACACCACCATCCTACCAACTAAACACCATAACCCAACTCCCCAAAACTCAACAAAATAACCTTAAATCACACACCTCTCACAATTAATCTATTCTCCCAACCAAACAAGAAAACACTCAATCCCCACACACATCTCACATCCCACACTTACTTTCCCCCAATTCCCATTCTCTCTCTCTTATCCTCTCTCTCTCCTCTCTTTTCTCTCTCATTTCTCTCTCCTCTCTTCTCTCTCATCATATATCTCTCTCTATCTGTCTCTCTCTCTCTCTCTCTCCCTATACCTCTCTCCTCCTCTTCTCTCTCTCTTTTTTCTCTCTTCTCTCCCCCTCCTCTCATCTTCTCTCTACTCTCTCTTCTCTTCCCCTCTCTATTCTCTATCTCATCTCTATCTCTCTCTATCTCTCTCTCTCTCTCCTCTCTTTCTCTTCCTCTCTCTCTCTCACTTATCTATCTACTCTCTCCTCTCCCCTCTCTCTCTCTCTCGACCTCCCCCTCTGATTATATATGTATCGCTACTCTGATTCTATATCAAAAACCTATAGCTCTAGCTCACCCACTCTAGGCGATATGTTCCATATCGAGAGATATATATACTATAATAAGATATCGTCCTACTCGGTAGAGATGGAGCGCTAAGAGGAGAGAAGGGAGCGATAGACATGCGCTAGATCTCTAGAGAATGCTATAGAGAGCATCTCTATCTCTATATATTCGATTTCGCTCGAGAATGAAGCGTCGTGTGGCGAGCAAGCGCGAGATGCTATATCGCTATCTCGCATGATCGCAAGAAACGCATATTAGGAGAGGCTGTGCTCGGGACATGCGCTAGCGAGATGCAGCGATAGAGCGATATGAGAGAGATCGCGCGAGCGGCTAAGGAGAGAGCGAGGCGAGCCGGTTAGGACGAGAGAGAGCGAGAGAGAGGAGAGAGACGAGGCTGGACGAGAGAGAGAGAGAGAGAGAGCACACAGAGAGAGAGATAACCAGAGAGATCTTGATGAGTGGAGAGAAGAGCTGAGATCCACATGAGCGCGCGAGCGCGCGATATCGAGAGCTAGATCGTATTTCTCTCTCGAGCGATATTTAGTAGCAGCCATCGAGCTCTGAGGAGATCGATCGAACGCTGAGCTCTCGTCTAACGTCTCTCGCATATCTCTCGCGAATCGATCAACCATCGGCGGAGATGAGAGCTGGTTGTGTGGATTAGGGATAGTGAGCGGACGGGGAGAGAAGAGAGAGAGAGGGGACTGATGAGAGAGAGAGAGAGGAGCAGAGATGAAAGAGAGGAGAGAGAGAGAGAGAGGAGATAGAGAGGGAGAGAAGAGAGAGAGGAAACAGGCGAGAGAGAGAGAGAGAGAGAGATGAGAAGAGAGAGGGAGAGAGGAAGAGAGAGAGAGAGCGGGAGAGAGGAGAGAGAGAGAGATTGATAGATAGATGATAGGAGAGTGAGAGAGGGACAGAGAGAGAGAGAGGTGAGAAGAAGGAGACGAGAGGGAGAGAGAGAGAGGAGAGAGAGAGGAGCGAGAGAGAATAGAGAGAAGAGAGAGAGACGAGAGAGAGGAGTGATGAGAGAGAGGGAAAGCGAGAGAGAGAAAACAGAGAGAGAGAGAAAACAGAGAGAGAGAAAAGAGAGGAGAGAGTAGAGAGAAAACAGAGAGAGAGAGAGGAGAGAGAGAGATGAGAGATAAGAGAGAGAGAGATTAGAGAGAGAGAGAGAGAGAGAGAGAGAGAGGAGAGGGATTGATAGATAGGGGAAAATAGATAGATTGATAGATAGATAAGAGATAGAGAAGGAGAGAGAGACAGACAGAGAGAGAGCGAGAGAGAGATTGAGAGAGAGAGGAGAGAGAGAGAGGAGAGAGAGGAGAGAGAGAGAGAGAGACGAGAGAGAGGGAGAGAGGAAAGCGAGCGAGAGAGAAAAGCGGAGCGGATGGAGAAGGCGAGCGAGAAACAGAGAGAGGAGAGAGAGGGGAAGATAGATGATAGAGAGATAGATAGATAGGATAAGATAGATAGATAGATAGATAGGATAGATAGAGGAGAGAAGAGAGAGATAGAGAGAGGAGAGAGAGAGGAGAGAGGAAATAACCAGTAGAGAGAGGAGAGAGATAGCAGAGAGGAGAGAGAGAGAATATCAGCGAGAGGTTAAGAGAAAGAGGGACTGCATTAATGGTCAAAGGGAAGAAGCAGAATAGGAGGGGAAATGCAGAAGGATGTTTGTGCTGACTAATGGAGATGCGGTAAAAGCCTAAAGGTGTATGGTAGCTGCCAGGGAGATAATATAAAAGGTTTTACTGGGAGTGTCGGTCGGGATGGAGTTTTAGGTGCAGGTTGTGTTTGTCGCTGAGCGTGATCTTTTGGTGGATTTTTTTTTTTTTTCTCTGGCTTACCTTTTTTTTCTTCTTTTATTCATTTGTTTTTTATTCTCCTCTTCCTGCTCTTTCTTCCTTTATTTATTTTTTCTATTTCTATTCTGTTTGTTCCCTCTTTACAGTATTACCTTTTTAAACGCAAATCTGTTTGTCTATCTATCTATTTATCTATCTCGATATAAACATATGCATATGTTTGTTTACACACAGACACACACACACACACACAAAACATACCTTTCACACACACAACACCCAGAGACACACACACACACACACACACACAAAACACACACACACACAACACCACAATATATTTATATATATATAACTATATATGCGTTATTATCTATAGGATATATATTGTTATAATATACATATACTATACATATTATACATATATATTATTATATATATATAATATATATACTATATATATATGTATATTATATATATATATTTTTTATATATATATACATATATTATGACATACATATATATATATATAATATATTAGTTATATATATATTTATATATTATATATATATATTCGTGTGTGTGTGTGTGTGTGTGTGTGTGTGTGTGTGTGTGTGTGTGTGTGTGTGGGTGTGGTGTGTGGGTTGTGTGTGTTATGCATATTTAATTTAGTTTCATCTATTCATATTTGTGCTGTATATGTACATGATTGCGTGGTCCCGTTATAAATGTTTTGTGTGTTTTATGATATCTCACGCGTATGCACTAAACCTGTGCTGACCCACAGCCGGAAGGGGCTAACTCGATGACCGTCGGGGCCCTCTCGCTACTCAAAAACGCACCAACCCGATAAAAACCCGAGATTAGCTGTAATCCCCGAGTGAAGAAACAATTAGCAGTTAATCCTATTAGGACCCCTGGATTACGGCAGGGAGTTCCGGCAACGCAGCCACAGACTTTCTTACTACATTAGATAAAGATTAAAGTCCAGGTTCCTTGTTGTTCTTGGGACGTGAGTTTCCAGGGCTGTTTGAAGAAGGGGAGGGCACATGCTTGAGTTGTGTAGTGTTGGAGGGTTCGTGATTGGGATGTTTCTTAATGTGTGCGTGCGTTTGTGTTTTTTGTGATGTGTGTGGTCTGTAGGACCGTGACTTTAGTTTGTGTGGATATGTGGGGGTTATTGTGACGCGGCGCTGTGTGTGGTGTTATGTGTGTATGGCTGTCGTGTGTAGTGAGTGACTTTGTCAGTGGAGGTGTAGTTCGTGGATATGTGGGTTTGCACCTGTGTTTGTGTGTGTGTTGGTATAGGAGTGACTTTGTTGTTGAGGTGTAGTTTTGTGGAACGACACGTACATTACCCACATTGTAGGTATGTACGTGCATGTTTTGTGTGCAATTGTGTGAATATTTAATGTAATTATGTTCTCTCCCTATATGTCGCTATGTATTAATATGCACGAATTTTTGTGTTTTTACTCATGAAGTTTAATTTTCCCAATTTATAGTAAATGCCAGTGTTTAGGATCCGTGGCACTCACTACGCCTTTACATCATGGACCATACATTTCAGAAACGTTTATATAACTCTTCATAATTGTCTGCACGATTAAGCCCTATAGAAATCGTGGGCGGAAGCAGAGTTCGCGTTTTGATATGTGAAAAAGGAGTCCTAAATGGTCCTGTGACTCTTGGCTTCCCCTTGGGTTCCTCTTGGTTTTCCCCTTGGCTTCCCCTTGGCTTCCCCTTTGCTTCTCCTTGGCTTCCCCTTGGCTTCCTCTTGGCTTCCCCTTGGGTTCCTCTTGGTTTCCCCTTGGCTTCCCCTTTGCTTCTCCTTGGCTTCCCCTTGGCTTCCTCTTGGCTTCCCCTTGGTTTCCCCTTGGTTTCCCCTTGGCTTCCCCTTGGCTTCCCCTTTGCTTCTCCTTGGCTTCCCCTTGGCTTCCTCTTGGCTTCCCCTTGGGTTCCTCTTGGTTTCCCCTTGGCTTCCCCTTTGCTTCTCCTTGGCTTCCCCTTGGCTTCCTCTTGGCTTCCCCTTGGTTTCCCCTTGGTTTCCCCTTGGCTTCCCCTTTGCTTCACTTTGGTTTCCCCTTGGCTTCCCCTTGGCTTCTTCTTGGCTTCCCCTTGGTTTCCCCTTGATTTCCCCTTGGCTTCCCCTTGGTTTCCCCTTGGCTTCCCCTTGGTTTCCCCTTGGTTTCCCCTTGGCTTCCCCTTGGCTTCTTCTTGGTTTCCCCTTGGCTTCCCCTTGGCTTCTCCTTGGTTTCCCCTTGATTTCCCCTTGTTTTTTCCTTGGTTTCCCCTTGGCTTCCCCTTGGCTTCTTCTTGGCTTCCCCTGGTTTCCCCTTGGCTTCCCCTTGATTTCCCCTTGGTTTCCCCTTGGCTTCTTCTTGGTTTCCCCTTGGCTTCCCCTTGGCTTCCCCTGGTTTCCCCTTGGCTTCCCCTTGGTTTCCCCTTGGTTTCCCCTTGGCTTCCCCTTGGCTTCTTCTTGGTTTCCCCTTGGCTTCCCCTTGGCTTCCCCTGGTTTCCCCTTGGCTTCTCCTTGATTTCCCCTTGGTTTTTCCTTGGTTTCCCCTTGGCTTCCCCTTGGTTTCCCCTTGGTTTCCCCTTGGCTTCCCCTTGGTTTCCCCTTGGTTTCCCCTTGGTTTCCCCTTGATTTCCCCTTGGTTTTTCCTTGGTTTCCCCTTGGTTTTTCCTTGGTTTCCCCTTGGCTTCCCCTTGATTTCCCCTTGGTTTTTCCTTGGTTTCCCCTTGGCTTCCCCTTGGTTTCCCCTTGGCTTCCCCTTGGTTTCCCCTTGGTTTCCCCTTGGTTTTTCCTTGGTTTCCCCTTGGTTTCCCCTGGTTTCCCCTTGGCTTCCCCTTGATTTCCCCTTGGTTTTTCCTTGGTTTCCCCTTGGTTTCCCCTTGGTTTCCCCTTGGTTTCCCCTTGGTTTTTCCTTTAGATTCCCCTTGGCTTCCCCTTTGCTTCACTTTGGTTTCCCCTTGGCTTCCCCTTGGCTTCTTCTTGGCTTCCCCTTGGTTTCCCCTTGATTTCCCCTTGGCTTCCCTTTGGTTTCCCCTTGGTTTCCCCTGGTTTCCCCTTGGCTTCCCCTTGGTTTCCCCTTGGTTTCCCCTGGTTTCCCCTTGGCTTCCCCTTGATTTCCCCTTGGTTTCCCCTGGTTTCCCCTTGGCTTCCCCTTGGCTTCCCCTTGATTTCCCCTTGGTTTTTCCTTGGTTTCCCATTGGCTTCCCCTTGGTTTCCCCTGGTTTCCCCTTGGCTTCCCCTTGGTTTCCCCTGGTTTCCCCTTGGCTTCCCCTTGGTTTTTCCTTGGTTTCCCCTTGGCTTCCCCTTGGTTTCCCCCTGGCTTTCCTTTGTCTTCCTCTTGGTTTCCCCTTGGCTTCCCCTTGGTTTCCCCTTGGCTTCTTCTTGGTTTCCCCTTGGCTTCCTCTTGGCTCCCTATTGGCTTCCTCTTAGCTTCCCCTTGGTTTCCTCTTGGCTTCCACATGGTTTCCCATTGGCTTCCCCTTGGCTTCCCCTTGGC
Source organism: Penaeus japonicus (assembly GCF_977035675.1). Classification (NCBI taxonomy): domain Eukaryota; kingdom Metazoa; phylum Arthropoda; class Malacostraca; order Decapoda; family Penaeidae; genus Penaeus; species Penaeus japonicus. The sequence goes on from NW_028234420.1 coordinate 20,012,385, forward strand.
TTCCCCTTTGCTTCCCCTTGGCTTCCCCTTGGTTTCCTCTTGGCTTCCCCTTGACTTCCCTTTGGATTCACCTGACACACACATACACATATGGAGAAGTATTGAATAAATGCATTAATAGCTTATGCGGTCCTTCATACACACTATGAAAGCGAGAGGAGAGAGAGGGAGGAGAGAGAGGAGAGAGAGAGAGAGAGAGAGAGAGAGAGAGAGAGGAGAGAGAGAAGAGAAGAGAGGAGAGAGAGACGGGAGAGAGAAGAGAGGAGAGAGGAATAGAAGAAGAGAGAGGAGAGAGAAGAAGGAGGGGTGAGAAAGAGTCTAGACCAGGAGAGATAGGATAGTTAGAGGGATAGATCAAATTGTAAGTAGATAGATAAGAGAGAAAGAAAAAAAAGAGAGAGAGAGGGAAAAGAGATAGATAGATAGATTGGAGAGAGAGGACTTTTTATTTTTTTTTTTATCCCAGTTACATTACTTAATTATAGTCGTGATTCTCGATCCATAATAAGCTTACACGATGTCATCCGCTTAGTGGAAAACCTGGTTCGTCATAAGGGAGAGGAAGAGCTGTTTTGCTTTTGTGTTTTTTTCATGTCTTTTTTTACTCTCTATCCTTGCTTCTTTCCCGTGAAGTGTTTATGTTTTTTTTGTTTTTTTTCTTTTTTTTCACGGTTAGTCCTTGATCGTATAATCAGGGTGTTTAAAATATTGGTTTTAAATGTTTGTTGATAAGAAAAAAAAATCACATTCAAGGAAGGAAAAGTTGACTATAATGTCTATTAAAAAATCATTCGGCATTTACCAGTGACATTTATGTACTAAAGATAAGGTTAAGTCTGTATGTTCTTCAGATTTCCTTTATTATGTTTTCACCTTTAATAGAGATAGAAGTGAGGAGTGTTAATAAGAAGATTGATACTTTTATGTCTATGATAACAGTTCATTAGGTATCAATCATTCATACAATCAAACATTTCTCTGCAATTGCTAAATCCGCATTTCACAAAATATAAAGCTTAAATAGGATCTATTCATTTGCATAATACGTATGAATCACATAATAACTACCTGTTTATAAAGGCCTTTGGACAGATGGACATGAATAGGAAGGAGATTATCACCATATAATGGGCTTAATTTTATCATCGCAAGTCGGTCTTGAAAGGGTTTATATATATTTATATCTATATATAAATATATATTAATATATTATATATATAGATATATCCACCTATATATTATTACACACACACACACACCACACACCACACACACACGCACCACACTCACACAACAGCACACAACATCACCTATATGTTCTTTTTGTTTTTGATTCATATGTTTCTTTAGT
>NW_028234420.1:20013835-20016335 GCF_977035675.1 Penaeus japonicus
AAATGCTTAAAATACACGTTAGAGCCATTCTGATAACGAAACGGATTACAGTTCAATGCACTGATTTTTGCTATATTAAAGGAAAAATCAATTGCGAAAAAAAAGGTGCAAGAAAAAAAATGACGATCCTGAAAAAATGCCAAAAATGCTTAAAATACACGTTAGAGCCATTCTGATAACGAAACGGATTACAGTTCAATGCACTGATTTTTGCTATATTAAAGGAAAAATCAATTGCGAGAAAAAAGGTGCAAGAAAAAAAAAATGACGATCCTGAAAAATGCCAAAAATGCTTAAAATACACGTTAGAGCCATTCTGATAACGAAACGGATTACAGTTCAATGCACTGATTTTTGCTATATAAAGGAAAAATCAATTGCGAGAAAAAAGGTGCAAGAAAAAAAATGACGATCCTGAAAAAAATGCCAAAAATGCTTAAAATACACGTTAGAGCCATTCTGATAACGAAACGGATTACAGTTCAATGCACTGATTTTGCTATATTAAAGGAAAAATCAATTGCGAGAAAAAAGGTGCAAGAAAAAAAAAATGACGATCCTGAAAAAAATGCCAAAAATGCTTAAAATACACGTTAGAGCCATTCTGATAACGAAACGGATTACAGTTCAATGCACTGATTTTTGTTATATTAAAGGAAAAATCAATTGCGAGAAAAAAGGTGCAAGAAAAAAAAAAATGACGATCCTGAAAAAAAGCCAAAAATGCTTAAAATACACGTTAGAGCCATTCTGATAACGAAACGGATTACAGTTCAATGCACTGATTTTTGCTATATTAAAGGAAAAATCAATTGCGAGAAAAAAGTGCAAGAAAAAAAAAATGACGATCCTGAAAAAATGCCAAAAATGCTTAAAATACACGTTAGAGCCATTCTGATAACGAAACGGATTACAGTTCAATGCACTGATTTTTGCTATATTAAAGGAAAAATCAATTGCGAGAAAAAAGGTGCAAGAAAAAAAAATGACGATCCTGAAAAAAGCCAAAAATGCTTAAAATACACGTTAGAGCCATTCTGATAACGAAACGGATTACAGTTCAATGCACTGATTTTTGCTATATTAAAGGAAAAATCAATTGCGAGAAAAAGTGCAAGAAAAAATAAATGACGATCCTGAAAAAATGCCAAAAATGCTTAAAATACACGTTAGAGCCATTCTGATAACGAAACGGATTACAGTTCAATGCACTGATTTTTGCTATATTAAAGGAAAAATCAATTGCGAGAAAAAAGGTGCAAGAAAAAAAAATGACGATCCTGAAAAAATGCCAAAAATGCTTAAAATACACGTTAGAGCCATTCTGATAACGAAACGGATTACAGTTCAATGCACTGATTTTTGCTATATTAAAGGAAAAATCAATTGCGAGAAAAAGTGCAAGAAAAAAAAATGACGATCCTGAAAAAATGCCAAAAATGCTTAAAATACACGTTAGAGCCATTCTGATAACGAAACGGATTACAGTTCAATGCACTGATTTTTGCTATATTAAAGGAAAAATCAATTGCGAGAAAAAAGGTGCAAGAAAAAAAAATGACGATCCTGAAAAAATGCCAAAAATGCTTAAAATACACGTTAGAGCCATTCTGATAACGAAACGGATTACAGTTCAATGCACTGATTTTTGCTATATTAAAGGAAAAATCAATTGCGAGAAAAAAGGTGCAAGAAAAAAAAAATGACGATCCTGAAAAAATGCTTAAAATACACGTTAGAGCCATTCTGATAACGAAACGGATTACAGTTCAATGCACTGATTTTTGCTATATTAAAGGAAAAATCAATTGCGAGAAAAAAGGTGCAAGAAAAAAAAAATGACGATCCTGAAAAAAAAGCCAAAAATGCTTAAAATACACGTTAGAGCCATTCTGATAACGAAACGGATTACAGTTCAATGCACTGATTTTTGCTATATTAAAGGAAAAATCAATTGCGAGAAAAAAGGTGCAGGAAAAAAAAAATGACGATCCTGAAAAAATGCCAAAAATGCTTAAAATACACGTTAGAGCCATTCTGATAACGAAACGGATTACAGTTCAATGCACTGATTTTTGCTATATTAAAGGAAAATGCGAGAAAAAAGGTGCAAGAAAAAAAATGACGATCCTGAAAAAATGCCAAAAATGCTTAAAATACACGTTAGAGCCATTCTGATAACGAAACGGATTACAGTTCAATGCACTGATTTTTGCTATATTAAAGGAAAAATCAATTGCGAGAAAAAAGGTGCAAGAAAAAAAAATGACGATCCTGAAAAAATGCCAAAAATGCTTAAAATACACGTTAGAGCCATTCTGATAACGAAACGGATTACAGTTCAATGCACTGATTTTGCTATATTAAAGGAAAAATCAATTGCGAGAAAAAAGGTGCAAGAAAAAAAATGACGATCCTGAAAAAATGCCAAAAATGCTTAAAATACACGTTAGAGCCATTCTGATAACGAAACGGATTACAGTTCAATGCACTGATTTTT
>NW_028234420.1:20021335-20051335 GCF_977035675.1 Penaeus japonicus
TGAACATTTTTCAGTAACCGTGAACTCATAACACAGCACTAGTGCGAAAATCTACTTGTGTGAACAGCTATCTAAACTATACAGTATAAATGTCTCAACATATATTCGAAAAGATCTCTAACACTCAAGTTTCATGATGCATATACAAGGCCACCTACATTTTCAGTCTTTAAGTTGGCCCCTCAGTCGGGGAACCGTTGGATGTCTTGGTAGGGCTATAGAGACCTAATTTTACGGCAACTTCTTTGGGTTGCCGGGGAAGATTCCTTGTTGGAAATGGATTGAAAGTGATGGGTCTCATTGGACCTTCCAGTGAAACACTAGAAGATCGTGAGATTTTTGAAGTTTTGCAAGATGATTTCACACTCTTTCCTGCCTGCTCAGTTTCAGAACCTTGACAGCTCACCTGGTCAAGTAAAGTCACCCGAGGAGATGACATTTCTTTGGGAGATGTGGATCTGATCTCTTTTGCCTGGCTCAATGCTTCACTTAGATCTTTGGGAGATGGAGATCTGATCTCTTTTGCTAGGCTCAGTGCTTCACTTAGATTGCTATTACTTGAGTGTGACATGCGTAGTTTATGTGGCAATGAAGAACCTGAATCAACATTACTACTACAGAATTTCGTATTACTCTCAAGCTCTCTATTCGAGTTACTTCTTGTTGAAAGCATTGCGGGCTCATGCTCCTCTATGGGTGTATTGGCTGGAGTGTCTGTCTCTTTGATGCTATATATCAATGCCCCTGCGTCTTCTACTGACTTTTGCTTCATAATTCTCTCTATTAGTTCTGTATTTTCTTTTACTAATTCTTGCAATTCTACTTCACTGTTCCTTCGTTGTTGTAGGCCTTTCTTTTTGCCTTCTTTGCTTCGACTTGATTTTGAACTCTGCTGGATTAAAAAGCAGAAAATGTCAGGATCGAGAGCTATATCAGCATCTAAACTCAAGGATTTAACACCCCTCCAAAGCCTCTGTCGAATAGCTTCTGAGCTTAAATCCCTTTCACTAAAGAAATCGGTTTCCATTTCTGGCCCACTGCTTTCAAAAACAGCATCGTCCTCGCCTGTTTCATCAAAGGATATAACATTTTCCGCAGAATCAACACTGCAGGGAAAAGCTGATATCCTTCCTTCCAGTGATGCAGTCAGTGAAGATTCTCCTCGCTGTCGCCTGAAAGGGGGTTTTTCTTGCACATCTCCTAAACAAAAAATACTTTCATCTGCAGCCATCAGCGTTGATGACGTTAGTTCATCTGTAGATTTCCTAAGCTCTCGTATCGCTGATGGGTGTGGCATCTCGTCAGAAAATGGCAGTGTTGTATTGGGAGACTTTTTGGTTGTTAACAATTCTGTTTCTTGGGATATCCCTTTGATCATAAACTCTTCTAAATCATTTGATCTCTTCACAGATGATGAATAAGTTTCTGGTTTACTACACTGGATATTTCCTGATTCCTTTTCATTATTCATAAGTAACAAGGCACTTTCTTCACATTTCTTGCCAGGTAACATATCTGAACCTTTTTGATATTCTGTTGAGAGAGGTAGTTTTCCCTCTTTTGAAATTGACTCTGTCGGAGACCTTTGCATTTCTTCTTCGATTTTCTCCACAGATGTGTGTTTGACTGCTTTGATATTTTTTGCAGGTATTGGCTCAAGTTCTTTCTCATATATTTTTGAATGCGGTCCTTCTCCTTGCATTCCTGTAGTTAATATGGATTCTTTATCTTGAGATTCATCTGTTAAAGGCAACTTTGTTTTAAAATATTTGTCTAGGTGTGACAAATCTTCTTGCTCTGATGCTGTACTTGGTTCTTCATTAGGTGCGATTACTTTATCACTTTCATACTTGGCAGTCCATGTGGCAAGAGTTTCTGTGGAATCGAAGCTGAAATCCTCTCCTCTAATGATATCTTTGGGGGGGCAACAGACTCTGCTGCTGAAAGTCTGGTAGTGTCATCAGTGATCAAAGTCCCCATCCCTAGAGTGCTTATGTTTGCCTGAACCTGTGTTTGTGCAAACACAGGTTCCATTTCCTCGCTAGTTACTTCCGATAGTATGTTACTCTTAAATGGCTTTATCGCAGAAGGAACACTGTCATTCATAGAAACTACTTCAGTTTCTCCAGAGCTGGTTAGTAATGAAGAGAAACTGGACTTCTGATCTAATTCCTGACTATCAGCAGTGGCAGAAACATCTTTTGTAGTTCCAAGAGACAATGAATGTAACAGTAATGATTCATCATTATCTCCATGTGTAGCTGTACTGGATACTTTAGTATGAGTCTCTGAGACTCCAATGTCTGATTTGGATACCAAAGGTATGGCTGATATAAGCTTTTCACTACTACAAGCTTGGCTTGTTGTTTTTAACATGTCTGTCCCTGTAGATTTTGATTGATCAGGTTGTTCATTCTCCAAAAACGTTTTAACACCCTCTTGTTGGGCATTAGGTGAATCGCTGTTTGCACTTGTCATTTGGTCAGAAATAGAGGGATAATGGCTTCCAGTCTCTATACCAGATGAAAAGTGCACAAAGCCTACATCATGGGAAGTATCTGCCTTATAGCTTTCTAAACCTAATGCAACTGTTTCACTAACCTTAAACTCAGTGTTAGAAGGTGGGTCTTCGCTAGTATTATCTGTCAGCAAGGTAGAGAGTCTTGATTTTGATATATTTTCCCTGAATGTGAAAACCTTTGACTGTACATCCGTGTCATTTCCTTCTGAAACGTCATAATCATCTTCACTCCCTGTGTAATGAAGTTTCATATTCTCATCTGAAAATATCCGCTCCGTTTCAGTCACTTCCTGTACATCAATATTGATATTGAAATGTTTTTTAGCCTGGTATGTAGGTTTTTCCATATCTCTGCCTGCATTGTTTTCACAGCCTTCTTGGTCAAACTTCGTAAAGTCTTCAAAAGAAGTTACATTAAGAATAAGAGACTCACTTTTAACTTCACTTGTCATGCTTGGATCCTTTGATTTTTGTACTGTTTCTTCTAGCAAAATTTCTTTCTCTGCCACTCGAATCTCTAGATTTTCAGTGTCAGTTTCAGCCTCTGGACATAAATTGGAAATTGATTTCCCTAGCTCCTCCAAGGGATGAAATACAAATGTCGACAATCCTGGGACACCAGAATGGATCTCAAAATCATTTTTCTTTTCGTCCTCAACTGTGATTTTAGGAGACTTTGGTGGGATGAGTGGCGAACTCATTCCAGATTCAGGGGGTGTAGAAGGTAATTCTGTCAGTGACCAATTTATGCCAGCTTTATTGTCTTGCATGATACTTGGAGATATGCTAGGAGTGTTTGAAAGAGATTTGTGTGGTGATGCACTAATGGGGGAAGTTCTTGGAGATGGTGATGGAGACAATGATGGTGAAGAGTCAGGGGACATCTTGACTGTCAGTGAGGTTTCACTTACAGGTACAAGTGACGGGAAATCCGGGAAAGTAGTCTCAATAGGTGACCTCTGGGGTGTGACATTGTGCTGTGCACTGAATTTGTCTATCTCCTCGGGGCCTTTCATAAAGCTGACGTCACTTGGAAAGGGAATCCTTGCTATGATTTCAGCAGCAGTCAGATTTTTCCCTGCCAAGAGAACCTCCAGAGGAATCCCATAATTGGGAGAATATAAAGAGCTGGTTGGTGGAACTTCAGGTTGGACTGGAATACAGCCTTCTGCTACTTCATCATTTGGCAGACGTGGTGAAAGTGTCGGGGAAGTGGCTTGTTCTACAATCTCTCCCGGCTTTATTTCTCCCCGTGAAAAATCAGCGCGTGGCATCTCAAATTCTTCAAGCTTCAGTTCTGCTTGCTGGTGCATCATTTTGTCTATCAGTTAATGTCTTTTCAGTTCTTTCATCTTTCGGTATACTTTCCAGTTTATTTTTTTTACGTCGCTTTGTATCACTCCTTCTTGTGCATTTGATATTTCTACAAATTCCTTTACCTCCTGATGCACCTCCACTGTTTCATATTGTCTCTCTTTTTCTATGTCTGCTGCTGTCGTGTGGGGCTGCCCCTCAATCTTCAACTCTGTCCTGCCTAGTTTTATGTCTATCGATCTTACTTCAGGTTTCCTCTCCCCAAGCATTTTTACTTCTTTATAGTCAACTCCATTTTCCGATTTCATATCCTCGAGTTTAATTTCATCTATTTTGTCTCTATTTTTTCATATTTCGCATTGTCCTGTTTATCTTCTATTTCCTCTTGCTTTATTTCCCTTAATTTTTTAAACACTTGGTTATTTTCTTGCTTTATCTCTCCTGGTTCATCATTTGGTTGTAAGTCTTTTGGTTTGATTCCTTCTGGTTTATCTTCTTCCTTATTTTCTAGTCTTAAATCCATTATTACATTTGCTGCTTTTGTCTCTCCTCCATTTTCACTTCTGGCTTGATTTGCTCCGTTCTAACTGGCGTTTTCTGACCTGTTCTTACTTCTGGCTTTGTTTTCTCCATTCCAACTTCTGGGTGTATCTCCTTTGTTCTTACTTCTGGCTTTGGCTCCTCCCTTCTAACTTCTGGCTTTTTCTGCCCCGTTATTGCTTCGGGCTTTATATCCTCCATTCCAACTTCTGGCTTTATCTCCTCTATTCTAACTTCTGGCTTTATATCCTCCATTCTAATTTCTGGTTGTTTTTCTCCCATTCTGACTTCTGGCTTTATCTCATCCGTTCTAATTTCTAGTTGTATTTCCTCCGTTCTAAATTCTGGCTGTATCTTCTCTGTTCTAATTTCTGGCTTTATCTCCTCCGTTCTAACATATGGCTGTATCTTCTCCGTTCTAATTTCTGGCTTTATCTCCTCCGTTCTAACATCTGGCTGTATCTTCTCCGTTCTAATTTCTGGCTTTATCTCCTCCGTTCTAACATCTGGCTGTATCTTCTCCGTTCTAATTTCTGGCTTTATCTCCTCCGTTCTAACATCTGGCTGTATCTTCTCCGTTCTAATTTCTGGCTTTATCTCCTCCGTTCTAACATCTGGCTGTATCTTCTCCGTTCTAATTTCTGGCTTTGTCTCCTCCGGTCTAACTTCAGGCTGTATCTTCTCCATTTTAACTACATGCTCCATTTCCTCTGTTCTAACGCCAGGCTTTATCTCCTCTGTAATAACTTCTGGTTTTATCTCCTTTGTCGGTGCTTCCGGCTTTATTCCATCTATTCTAACTTCTGGCTTAATCTCTGGTTTCATCTCCATCGTTTTAATTCCAGGTTTTATCTCTACAGTTCCAACAACTAGCTTTATCTCTACAGCTTTAATTTCTTGTTCTTTCTCCATTACTTATTTTATTATTTTATTGGAAGCTAACAAGAGAACACTGCTGCTCTATGTCTCAAGGTAGTTAAGAGGCGGATTTTGTATGATCTTTAATATTTTCTATTAGAAGTGTAATATAGTGTACCTGTAAAGCAGCGCAGGTATTTCCATGGATACGGCAGTAATCTTGCCCCATTCCATTATCTGTTATCTGCCTGTGTTCATAATTCTGTACAACTTTTCTCCTTGCCAGTTTATGTAATTTGAGAATCTGATTTTTGAGTGACTCACAGAAAAAATGTATCTGGCACCAGCTCCATTATATACCTATCCAGATTATCAGTTTGACATTTCCATATACATTTATAACAATTTATTTCACACCGATACAAGCTCACTTAAAATTTATTTCTAAAACGTTATGCCAATTCTTACTTTGTTTTATTTCTCTATGAGGAATCATCTGAAAATAGAGAAATGACAACACAACTTGAAGGTGGGAAATTGAAGCGGCACGGGCCATTCTCCGACACTGCAGCTTGGTTCCATTATTTAAAGGTAGCGGCTGTTTATTCACCTTAATTTAACGTGATAGCATGAAACCATTCATTTTAAAAGTCTATATTCTTTGAATAATAGGTAGTGAAATCCAATGAGGATAGCCGACTGCATTTGCCCTTTCTCTCTCTCTGAAGAGGTTGTTTCAAAAAACGACCAGACTCAATTCCTACTCACCCAAGCATCCATGCCTGATGACCGAACAAAACAGAATATTGTACATACCCAACGGATACCTCCGCCACAATAGAGTTCCCGCTCCTTCTGAGTGTTCCTAATACGAACTAGACTCGGAAGGGTTCGAATACTACTACAAAATCCTCCCCAGGAATGGAACAGACCCCTCTCATTTATGCGAGGGAGTTGAGTAACAACTTTAGGGAGGTGAAAAGTGTTGTTGATGCCCTGGATGAGAGAGGACTAAGTCCCTCGGATTCAGCTCCCGCTCTATATTAAGGCGAGACTCCCTTCCCCTGTCCTACAGAGGCCGGAACCACACGAGCACATCCAGAGCCCCAACAGGAGAGGCAAACCCGTAAGGAGGTAAATGTCGAGGCAGCCACGGTGTCTCCTCCTTCAAAAGATCCTTAGCAAGCCCCTCAATAATATAACGCTGTAAAGGCAAATATGAACCAGGTTTGGATTCAACGGTTTGCGAGGATTTCAAAATCGACATTTTCAATTGATTCAGAGAAGTGTAATACCGCCCAAATTAAGCTCACAGCACAGGGATATCAATGACTTCTCGGGAAGCTTAATCACCCTAGTCAAAACAACAAATGATAGCCAGCCTAATCTGTGGAGATGATGTCAGACCTCATGCCACTCACACCCACATGGATGTATTTACATATATACACACATATATGTATATATTAATATGTAGGTATATATATATATATATATATATATATATATATATATATATATATATATATAGAAATATATATATATGCGTGTGTGTGTGTGTGTGATATATATATATATATATATATATATTATATATATATATATATATATATATATATATATATATAATATATAATTATATATATATATATATATATAATATATATATATATAATATATATATATATATATATATATATATATATATATATATATATATATATATATATATAATATATATACATATATATATATATTCATTCGCATATACATGCATACCGACCCGGTGACCTGACTTGACTTGCCTCGATGTTGGTCACCTACCGGCTCTTGCCTTTCTTGTATCCTGTTGCTTCACCCTGTTTTATGTATAGTGGGTTTGTCTGCCATATTTTCAGCACGAAAAGGCGTTTTGCCATACATGTGTATGTGTGTGTGTGTGTGTGTGTGTGTGTGTGTGTGTGTGTGTGTGTGTGTGTGTGTGTGTGTGTGTGTGCGCGCGCGCGCCTTTGTATGTATATACCTTGTTCTAATTAGTCATGATTTGGCCAAGTTTGCTAATCTTCATATTCTATCTTAAGTTATGCGTAAAATAATAGTGAAAAATACCCCTATATCCTTGCATAATACTCATCATTTCATTTTTTACACAAGCGAAATATATCATCGTCTTTTTATACAAACGTTGGATTACATTTACAATAATAAAGTAGATATGCTACAGTTATCTTTGAAATTACAAAGGTAACGTCAATCTGTAAAACAGCAGATCCCATTGAGAAACTGCATTTCCTCGGCTAACCTTTCTCTCTCACCTTAACTATTTGATCCCCAAGCTCGTCGTCGTCCGGATTGGACCACTCATTGAAACAAAACCTCTCCGCGTGGGACCAATCCACACCCCGAGCTTGAAGGTGTTTTTTCTGACAGCGTCAACCACAGCTGTGGGAACATGCAGGAAAAATGTTAGTAATGTGTGTTCAATATGAAGCAAATTGGGAAGATGATAATAATGATAATGATAATAATAGTAATAATGCTAATAATAATAATAATAATAATAATAATAATAATAATCATCATCATAACAATAATGATAATGATACTAATTGTAATGATAACGATAACTTTAATGATAATGGTAAGGATAATGATAGTGGTAATGATAAGGATAATGATGATGGTAATAATAATAATATTCATGATAACAATAATAATTACATCAGCAATAATGATAATAGGAATAGGAATAATAACAATAATTACATTAACTATACTAATAACATTAAAATAATAATGATAACAATAATAATAGATATATTGATAACAAGAATCATAATTGTCAGTTTTATCATTACCATTATTGTTATTATAATTGTTATTATCTTCATTATTATTACTATTACAAGTTGGATTATCATCATAATTATCATCATTAGTATTATTGTTTTTTATTTTCGTTACTATTGCTATCATTACTATTACCATGATTATTATCATTATTATGTCTATCATTATCATGCTAAATAATAAATGTAAATAATAATATGATGATAAGAAGAAAGCAAATATCAGTGTCAATAAAGCTATAGTAATAATGATTGTAGTCTTAGAATAACGAGAGCAATAAAAAAAAAATAATAATAATCCTATCTTTGCTATCAGTTCTATCATTATCATTACCCTTATCATAATGATAGCACTGTTGAAAATAATATGAATAATCAAAACATAAATCATGATAATATTTATAATACAAATAACAATGGCAAGGGTAACAACCATTCAATATAATAACAATTATACTAAAAATACAAACCACTTTTATGAGAGTAAGAACAAGACCAGCAAGACAATAATAATGATGATAAAGATAATGATAATCATGATGATTATGATGATGAGGATGATAATGATAATAATAATAATAATAATAATAATAATAATAATAATAATAATAATAATAATAATAATAATATAATAACAACCCACAAAAATAATGATAATCATAATAACATTAATAATAGTAACAATGCCAACAACAAAAATAAAACTAATATCAATAAAAATAATAATAAACGATCACAATAATTTTAACAATAATAATACCAAAGATGATATAAAAAATAATAATTTTGATAACATACTACTAATGAATATTAAAAGGTAACAGTAATATTCTTACAAATGATGGAAAACAGACAACAATGTCATCATTGATAATATTAAAAACAACAAGCACACTGAAAACACAAACGATAATACTTTTTTCAATTCAGTACAATATGATACAATGTGATGGTAATGACGATTCAGCTTCCCTCTCGACCCATTGGTCTATGAATGCCCTTGGGAAGGAACTACCAACTCTCTCAGGAATGGTCTCGAGAGAGGCTCATGCCATTCTCTAGTTGATGAGATTTTGTTGCGTATGGCAAGTCATAGGCAGGACTGGACATAATGAGCGCTACTGATGGGCATGGTAATACGTCAGATGACACCCTGCTGCACTGCATTTAGGATCACGTGCAAACGCTCTCGCAAGCCAGGGGCTGCCGACCACCACCGTCGGCTTGCTTAGTAGTTGGAGTCTGTCTTCATCTGATCTGACTTCACAGAGTCGATCCATTTGCGATGATCATAATGGCCAACACCTGACAGAGGCCGAGTCAGCACTAACTAAAAATAATAAGGTGAAATAAACTGGGCCATAAATAAGGCCATGGCGAAGCTTAACTTTGCAAGTCACACTAAAATGATTACTGAACAAACCAAATATTACTACTGCTATTATTGTTGATGATAATGATGAAAACAACACATTAGTAGAAAAAAAAACACAATAATAATGTGAATACTAAAAATAAAATATGATAACGATAACAATGATATTAAAATAATAATAATAGCAGCAACAATACCAAAATAATGAAATTCATAATAATGATAAGGAATAAGAATGATGATACAAGATGATGATAATCATAATAATAGCTATAATAATGAGAACAACAATAACCATAATTATGATAATCACTAAAAAAGAATAAGATTTAAAATGCATACATACGCTATGACATTAGAGCGGCACTAATAGTACAAATGATAACAATGATAATGATTATGATAATAACATTAATAACAAAAGCAATGATAATAATGCTAACAATGACAAAAAGGCTAATAATACTAATAATAAAAGTAGTAATAATAAAGATGATTTTAACAGTAATGATAATCATAAAAATGAAAATAGTAATAATGATAATGATGATAATAATGATGATAATGTTAATATTAATAATAATAATGATAATCATATGTATAATCATAATAACATTAATGATACTGATAATACTAATAATTATAATAATAGTAATAATAACGATATTAATATCAATAATAATCATAAAAATAATTATGAAAATCAATTGCGAGAAAAAAGGTGCAAGAATAAAAAATGACGATCCTGAAAAAAAAACGAAAATGCTTAAAATACACGTTAGAGCCATTCTGATAACGAAACAGATTACAGTTAAATGGCCTGATTTTTGTTATATTGAAGGAAAAATCAATTGCGAGAAAAAAGGTGCAAGAGAAAAAAAAATGATGATCCTGAAAAAAAAACGAAAATGCTTAAAATACACGGTAGAGCCATTCTGATAACGAAATGGATTACAGTTAAATGCACCGATTTTTGTTATATTAAAGGAAAAATCAATTGCGAGAAAAAAGGTGCAAGAAAAAAAAAATTACGATCCTGAAAAAAAAACGAAAATGCTTAAAATACACGTTAGAGCCATTCTGATAACGAAACGGATTACAGTCAAATGCACTGATTTTTGCTATATTAAAGGAAAAATCTATTGCGAGAAAAAAGGTGCAAGAAAAAAAAATGACGATCCTGAAAAAAACCCGAAAATGCTTAAAATACACGTTAGAGCCATTCTGATAACGAAACGGATTACAGTTCAATGCACTGATTTTTGTTATATTAAAGGAAAAATAAATTGCGAGAAAAAAAGGTGCAATAAAAAAAAATGACGATCCTGAAAAAATGCCAGAAATGCTTAGAATACACGTTAGAGCCATTCTGATAACGAAACGGATTACAGTCAAATGCACTGATTTTTGCTATATTAAAGGAAAAATCTATTGCGAGAAAAAAGGTGCAAGAAAAAAAAAATGACGATCCTGAAAAAAGCCAAAAATGCTTAAAATACACGTTAGAGCCATTCTGATAACGAAACGGATTACAGTTCAATGCACTGATTTTTGCTATATTAAAGGAAAAATCAATTGCGAGAAAAAAGGTGCAAGAAAAAAAAATGACGATCCTGAAAAAATGCCAAAAATGCTTAAAATACACGTTAGAGCCATTCTGATAACGAAACGGATTACAGTTCAATGCACTGATTTTTGCTATATTAAAGGAAAAATCAATTGCGAGAAAAAGGTGCAAGAAAAAAAAATGACGATCCTGAAAAAATGCCAAAAATGCTTAAAATACACGTTAGAGCCATTCTGATAACGAAACGGATTACAGTTCAATGCACTGATTTTTGCTATATTAAAGGAAAAATCAATTGCGAGAAAAAAGGTGCAAGAAAAAAAAATGACGATCCTGAAAAAATGCCAAAAATGCTTAAAATACACGTTAGAGCCATTCTGATAACGAAACGGATTACAGTTCAATGCACTGATTTTTGCTATATTAAAGGAAAAATCAATTGCGAGAAAAAAGGTGCAAGAAAAAAAAAATGACGATCCTGAAAAAAAACAAAAATGCTTAAAATACACGTTAGAGCCATTCTGATAACGAAACGGATTACAGTTCAATGCACTGATTTTTGCTATATTAAAGGAAAAATCAATTGCGAGAAAAAAGGTGCAAAAAAAAAAAATGACGATCCTGAAAAAAAAGCCAAAAATGCTTAAAATACACGTTAGAGCCATTCTGATAACGAAACGGATTACAGTTCAATGCACTGATTTTTGCTATATTAAAGGAAAAATCAATTGCGAGAAAAAAGGTGCAAGAAAAAAAAATGACGATCCTGAAAAAATGCCAAAAATGCTTAAAATACACGTTAGAGCCATTCTGATAACGAAACGGATTACAGTTCAATGCACTGATTTTTGCTATATTAAAGGAAAAATCAATTGCGAGAAAAAAAGGTGCAAGAAAAAAAAATGACGATCCTGAAAAAATGCCAAAAATGCTTAAAATACACGTTAGAGCCATTCTGATAACGAAACGGATTACAGTTCAATGCACTGATTTTTGCTATATTAAAGGAAAAATCAATTGCGAGAAAAAAGGTGCAAGAAAAAAAAAATGACGATCCTGAAAAAAATGCCAAAAATGCTTAAAATACACGTTAGAGCCATTCTGATAACGAAACGGATTACAGTTCAATGCACTGATTTTTGCTATATTAAAGGAAAAATCAATTGCGAGAAAAAAGGTGCAAGAAAAAAAAAATGACGATCCTGAAAAAATGCCAAAAATGCTTAAAATACACGTTAGAGCCATTCTGATAACGAAACGGATTACAGTTCAATGCACTGATTTTTGTTATATTAAAGGAAAAATCAATTGCGAGAAAAAAGGTGCAAGAAAAAAAAAATGACGATCCTGAAAAAATGCCAAAAATGCTTAAAATACACGTTAGAGCCATTCTGATAACGAAACGGATTACAGTTCAATGCACTGATTTTTGCTATATTAAAGGAAAAATCAATTGCGAGAAAAAAGGTGCAAGAAAAAAAAATGACGATCCTGAAAAATGCAAAAAAATGCTTAAAATACACGTTAGAGCCATTCTGATAACGAAACGGATTACAGTTCAATGCACTGATTTTTGCTATATAAAAGGAAAAATCAATTGCGAGAAAAAAGGTGCAAGAAAAAAAAATGACGATCCTGAAAAAAAGCCAAAAATGCTTAAAATACACGTTAGAGCCATTCTGATAACGAAACGGATTACAGTTCAATGCACTGATTTTTGCTATATTAAAGGAAAAATCAATTGCGAGAAAAAAGGTGCAAGAAAAAAAAATGACGATCCTGAAAAAAAGCCAAAAATGCTTAAAATACACGTTAGAGCCATTCTGATAACGAAACGGATTACAGTTCAATGCACTGATTTTTGCTATATTAAAGGAAAAATCAATTGCGAGAAAAAGGTGCAAGAAAAAAATGACGATCCTGAAAAAATGCCAAAAATGCTTAAAATACACGTTAGAGCCATTCTGATAACGAAACGGATTACAGTTCAATGCACTGATTTTTGCTATATTAAAGAAAAATCAATTGCGAGAAAAAAGGTGCAAGAAAAAAAAATGACGATCCTGAAAAAAAGCCAAAAATGCTTAAAATACACGTTAGAGCCATTCTGATAACGAAACGGATTACAGTTCAATGCACTGATTTTTGCTATATTAAAGGAAAAATCAATTGCGAGAAAAAAGGTGCAAGAAAAAAAAATGACGATCCTGAAAAAATGCCAAAAATGCTTAAAATACACGTTAGAGCCATTCTGATAACGAAACGGATTACAGTTCAATGCACTGATTTTTGCTATATTAAAAGAAAAATCAATTGCGAGAAAAAAGTGCAAGAAAAAAAAATGACGATCCTGAAAAAATGCCAAAAATGCTTAAAATACACGTTAGAGCCATTCTGATAACGAAACGGATTACAGTTCAATGCACTGATTTTTGCTATATTAAAGGAAAAATCAATTGCGAGAAAAAAGGTGCAAGAAAAAAAAAATGACGATCCTGAAAAAATGCCAAAAATGCTTAAAATACACGTTAGAGCCATTCTGATAACGAAACGGATTACAGTTCAATGCACTGATTTTTGCTATATTAAAGGAAAAATCAATTGCGAGAAAAAAGGTGCAAGAAAAAAAAATGACGATCCTGAAAAAATGCCAAAAATGCTTAAAATACACGTTAGAGCCATTCTGATAACGAAACGGATTACAGTTCAATGCACTGATTTTTGCTATATTAAAGGAAAAATCAATTGCGAGAAAAAAGTGCAAGAAAAAAAAATGACGATCCTGAAAAAAATGCCAAAAATGCTTAAAATACACGTTAGAGCCATTCTGATAACGAAACGGATTACAGTTCAATGCACTGATTTTTGCTATATTAAAGGAAAAATCAATTGCGAGAAAAAAGGTGCAAGAAAAAAAAATGACGATCCTGAAAAAATGCCAAAAATGCTTAAAATACACGTTAGAGCCATTCTGATAACGAAACGGATTACAGTTCAATGCACTGATTTTTGCTATATTAAAGGAAAAATCAATTGCGAGAAAAAAGGTGCAGAAAAAAAAAATGACGATCCTGAAAAAAGCCAAAAATGCTTAAAATACACGTTAGAGCCATTCTGATAACGAAACGGATTACAGTTCAATGCACTGATTTTGTTATATTAAAGGAAAAATCAATTGCGAGAAAAAAGGTGCAAGAAAAAAAAATGACGATCCTGAAAAAATGCCAAAAAATGCTTAAAATACACGTTAGAGCCATTCTGATAACGAAACGGATTACAGTTCAATGCACTGATTTTTGCTATATTAAAGGAAAAATCAATTGCGAGAAAAAAGTGCAAGAAAAAAAAATGACGATCCTGAAAAAAAGCCAAAAATGCTTAAAATACACGTTAGAGCCATTCTGATAACGAAACGGATTACAGTTCAATGCACTGATTTTTGCTATATTAAAGGAAAAATCAATTGCGAGAAAAAAGGTGCAAAAAAAAAAATGACGATCCTGAAAAAAATGCCAAAAATGCTTAAAATACACGTTAGAGCCATTCTGATAACGAAACGGATTACAGTTCAATGCACTGATTTTTGCTATATTAAAGAAAAATCAATTGCGAGAAAAAAGGTGCAAGAAAAAAAAATGACGATCCTGAAAAAAATGCCAAAAATGCTTAAAATACACGTTAGAGCCATTCTGATAACGAAACGGATTACAGTTCAATGCACTGATTTTTGCTATATTAAAGGAAAAATCAATTGCGAGAAAAAAAAGTGCAAAAAAAAAAATGACGATCCTGAAAAAAAGCCAAAAATGCTTAAAATACACGTTAGAGCCATTCTGATAACGAAACGGATTACAGTTCAATGCACTGATTTTTGCTATATTAAATTGCGAGAAAAAAGGTGCAAGAAAAAAAAATGACGATCCTGAAAAAATGCCAAAAATGCTTAAAATACACGTTAGAGCCATTCTGATAACGAAACGGATTACAGTTCAATGCACTGATTTTTGTTATATTAAAGGAAAATCAATTGCGAGAAAAAAGGTGCAAGAAAAAAAAATGACGATCCTGAAAAAATGCCAAAAATGCTTAAAATACACGTTAGAGCCATTCTGATAACGAAACGGATTACAGTTCAATGCACTGATTTTTGCTATATTAAAGGAAAAATCAATTGCGAGAAAAAAGGTGCAAGAAAAAAAAATGACGATCCTGAAAAAAAGCCAAAAATGCTTAAAATACACGTTAGAGCCATTCTGATAACGAAACGGATTACAGTTCAATGCACTGATTTTTGCTATATTAAAGGAAAAATCAATTGCGAGAAAAACGTGCCAAAAAAAAAATCACGATCCTGAAAAAATGCCAAAAATGCTTAAAATACACGTTAGAGCCATTCTGATAACGAAACGGATTACAGTTCAATGCACTGATTTTTGTTATATTAAAGGAAAAATCAATTGCGAGAAAAAAGGTGCAAGAAAAAAAAAATGACGATCCTGAAAAAATGCCAAAAATGCTTAAAATACACGTTAGAGCCATTCTGATAACGAAACGGATTACAGTTCAATGCACTGATTTTTGTTATATTAAAGGAAAAATCAATTGCGAGAAAAAAGGTGCAAGAAAAAAAAAATGACGATCCTGAAAAAATGCCAAAAATGCTTAAAATACACGTTAGAGCCATTCTGATAACGAAACGGATTACAGTTCAATGCACTGATTTTTGCTATATTAAAGGAAAAATCAATTGCGAGAAAAAAGGTGCAAAAAAAAAAAAAATGACGATCCTGAAAAAAAGCCAAAAATGCTTAAAATACACGTTAGAGCCATTCTGATAACGAAACGGATTACAGTTCAATGCACTGATTTTGCTATATTAAAGGAAAAATCAATTGCGAGAAAAAAGGTGCAAGAAAAAAAATGACGATCCTGAAAAAATGCCAAAAATGCTTAAAATACACGTTAGAGCCATTCTGATAACGAAACGGATTACAGTTCAATGCACTGATTTTTGTTATATTAAAGGAAAAATCAATTGCGAGAAAAAAGGTGCAAGAAAAAAAATGACGATCCTGAAAAAATGCCAAAAATGCTTAAAATACACGTTAGAGCCATTCTGATAACGAAACGGATTACAGTTCAATGCACTGATTTTTGCTATATTAAAGGAAAAATCAATTGCGAGAAAAAAGGTGCAAGAAAAAAATTGACGATCCTGAAAAAATGCCAAAATGCTTAAAATACACGTTAGAGCCATTCTGATAACGAAACGGATTACAGTTCAATGCACTGATTTTTGCTGCATTGAACTGTAATCGTTTTTTTTTTTGTGCATTGAACTGTAATCGTTTTTTTTGTGCATTGAACTGTAATCCGTTTCGTTATCAGAATGGCTCTAACGTATATTTTAAGCATTTTTGGCTTTTTTTCAGGATCGTCATTTTTTTTTCTTGCACTTTTTTTCTCACAATTGATTTTTCCTTTAATATAGCAAAAATCAGTGCATTGAACTGTAATCCGTTTCGTTATCAGAATGGCTCTAACGTGTATTTTAAGCATTTTTGGCATTTTTTCAGGATCGTCATTTTTTTTCTTGCACCTTTTTTCTCGCAATTGATTTTTTCTTTAATATAGCAAAAATCAGTGCATTGAACTGTAATCCGTTTCGTTATCAGAATGGCTCTAACGTGTATTTTAAGCATTTTTGGCATTTTTTCAGGATCGTCATTTTTTTTTCTTGCACTTTTTTCTCGCAATTGATTTTTCTTTAATATAGCAAAAATCAGTGCATTGAACTGTAATCCGTTTCGTTATCAGAATGGCTCTAACGTGTATTTTAAGCATTTTTGGCATTTTTTCAGGATCGTCATTTTTTTTTCTTGCACCTTTTTTCTCGCAATTGATTTTTCCTTTAATATAGCAAAAATCAGTGCATTGAACTGTAATCCGTTTCGTTATCAGAATGGCTCTAACGTGTATTTTAAGCATTTTTGGCATTTTTTCAGGATCGTCATTTTTTTTTCTTGCACCTTTTTTCTCGCAATTGATTTTTCCTTTAATATAACAAAAATCAGTGCATTGAACTGTAATCCGTTTCGTTATCAGAATGGCTCTAACGTGTATTTTAAGCATTTTGGCATTTTTTCAGGATCGTCATTTTTTTTTCTTGCACCTTTTTTCTCGCAATTGATTTTTCCTTTAATATAGCAAAAATCAGTGCATTGAACTGTAATCCGTTTCGTTATCAGAATGGCTCTAACGTGTATTTTAAGCATTTTTGGCATTTTTTCAGGATCGTCATTTTTTTTTCTTGCACCTTTTTCTCGCAATTGATTTTTCCTTTAATATAACAAAATCAGTGCATTGAACTGTAATCCGTTTCGTTATCAGAATGGCTCTAACGTGTATTTTAAGCATTTTTGGCATTTTTTCAGGATCGTCATTTTTTTTTCTTGCACCTTTTTTCTCGCAATTGATTTTTCCTTTAATATAGCAAAAATCAGTGCATTGAACTGTAATCCGTTTCGTTATCAGAATGGCTCTAACGTGTATTTTAAGCATTTTTGGCATTTTTTCAGGATCGTCATTTTTTTTTCTTGCACCTTTTTTCTCGCAATTGATTTTTCCTTTAATATAGCAAAAATCAGTGCATTGAACTGTAATCCGTTTCGTTATCAGAATGGCTCTAACGTGTATTTTAAGCATTTTTGCATTTTTCAGATCGTCATTTTTTTTTTTCTTGCACCTTTTTTCTCGCAATTGATTTTTCCTTTAATATAACACAAATCAGTGCATTGAACTGTAATCCGTTTCGTTATCAGAATGGCTCTAACGTGTATTTTAAGCATTTTTGGCATTTTTTCAGGATCGTCATTTTTTTTTCTTGCACCTTTTTTCTCGCAATTGATTTTTCCTTTAATATAGCAAAATCAGTGCATTGAACTGTAATCCGTTTCGTTATCAGAATGGCTCTAACGTGTATTTTAAGCATTTTTGGCATTTTTTCAGGATCGTCATTTTTTTTTTCTTGCACCTTTTTTCTCGCAATTGATTTTTCCTTTAATATAACAAAAATCAGTGCATTGAACTGTAATCCGTTTCGTTATCAGAATGGCTCTAACGTGTATTTTAAGCATTTTTGGCATTTTTTCAGGATCGTCATTTTTTTTTTCTTGCACCTTTTTTCTCGCAATTGATTTTTCCTTTAATATAGCAAAAATCAGTGCATTGAACTGTAATCCGTTTCGTTATCAGAATGGCTCTAACGTGTATTTTAAGCATTTTTGGCATTTTTTCAGGATCGTCATTTTTTTTTCTTGCACCTTTTTTCTCGCAATTGATTTTTCCTTTAATATAGCAAAAATCAGTGCATTGAACTGTAATCCGTTTCGTTATCAGAATGGCTCTAACGTGTATTTTAAGCATTTTTGGCATTTTTTCAGGATCGTCATTTTTTTTTCTTGCACCTTTTTTCTCGCAATTGATTTTTCCTTTAATATAGCAAAAATCAGTGCATTGAACTGTAATCCGTTTCGTTATCAGAATGGCTCTAACGTGTATTTTAAGCATTTTTGGCATTTTTTTCAGGATCGTCATTTTTTTTTCTTGCACCTTTTTTCTCGCAATTGATTTTTCCTTTAATATAGCAAAAATCAGTGCATTGAACTGTAATCCGTTTCGTTATCAGAATGGCTCTAACGTGTATTTTAAGCATTTTTGGCATTTTTTCAGGATCGTCATTTTTTTTTTCTTGCACCTTTTTTTCTCGCAATTGATTTTTCCTTTAATATAGCAAAAATCAGTGCATTGAACTGTAATCCGTTTCGTTATCAGAATGGCTCTAACGTGTATTTTAAGCATTTTTGGCATTTTTTCAGGATCGTCATTTTTTTTCTTGCACCTTTTTTCTCGCAATTGATTTTTCCTTTAATATAACAAAAATCAGTGCATTGAACTGTAATCCGTTTCGTTATCAGAATGGCTCTAACGTGTATTTTAAGCATTTTTGGCATTTTTTCAGGATCGTCATTTTTTTTTTCTTGCACCTTTTTTCTCGCAATTGATTTTTCCTTTAATATAGCAAAAATCAGTGCATTGAACTGTAATCCGTTTCGTTATCAGAATGGCTCTAACGTGTATTTTAAGCATTTTTGCATTTTTTCAGGATCGTCATTTTTTTTTTCTTGCACCTTTTTTCTCGCAATTGATTTTTCCTTTAATATAGCAAAAATCAGTGCATTGAACTGTAATCCGTTTCGTTATCAGAATGGCTCTAACGTGTATTTTAAGCATTTTTGGCATTTTTTCAGGATCGTCATTTTTTTTTTCTTGCACCTTTTTTCTCGCAATTGATTTTTCCTTTAATATAACAAAATCAGTGCATTGAACTGTAATCCGTTTCGTTATCAGAATGGCTCTAACGTGTATTTTAAGCATTTTTGGCATTTTTTCAGGATCGTCATTTTTTTTTCTTGCACCTTTTTTCTCGCAATTGATTTTTCCTTTAATATAGCAAAAATCAGTGCATTGAACTGTAATCCGTTTCGTTATCAGAATGGCTCTAACGTGTATTTTAAGCATTTTTGGCATTTTTTCAGGATCGTCATTTTTTTTCTTGCACCTTTTTTCTCGCAATTGATTTTTCCTTTAATATAACAAAATCAGTGCATTGAACTGTAATCCGTTTCGTTATCAGAATGGCTCTAACGTGTATTTTAAGCATTTTTGGCATTTTTTCAGGATCGTCATTTTTTTTCTTGCACCTTTTTTTCTCGCAATTGATTTTCCTTTAATATAACAAAAATCAGTGCATTGAACTGTAATCCGTTTCGTTATCAGAATGGCTCTAACGTGTATTTTAAGCATTTTTGGCATTTTTTCAGGATCATATATGTTGCATTTTTTTTCTTGCACCTTTTTTCTCGCAATTGATTTTTCCTTTAATATAACAAAAATCAGTGCATTGAACTGTAATCCGTTTCGTTATCAGAATGGCTCTAACGTGTATTTTAAGCATTTTTGGCATTTTTTCAGGATCGTAATTTTTTTTCTTGCACCTTTTTTCTCGCAATTGATTTTTCCTTTAATATAACAAAAATCAGTGCATTGAACTGTAATCCGTTTCGTTATCAGAATGGCTCTAACGTGTATTTTAAGCATTTTTGGCATTTTTTCAGGATCGTCATTTTTTTTTCTTGAACCTTTATTCTCACAATTGATTTTTCCTTTAATACAGAAAAAAAAGCGCATTTAACTGTAATCCGTTTCGTTATCAGAATGGCTCTAACGTGTATTTTAAGCATTTTTGGCATTTTTTCAGGATCGTCATTTTTTTTTCTTGCACCTTTTTTCTCGCAATTGATTTTTCCTTTAATATAAAAAAATCAGTGCATTGAACTGTAATCCGTTTCGTTATCAGAATGGCTCTAACGTGTATTTTAAGCATTTTTGGCATTTTTTCAGGATCGTCATTTTTTTTCTTGCACCTTTTTTCTCGCAATTGATTTTTCCTTTAATATAGCGAAAATCAGTGCATTGAACTGTAATCCGTTTCGTTATCAGAATGGCTCTAACGTGTATTTTAAGCATTTTTGGCATTTTTTCAGGATCGTCATTTTTTTTTCTTGCACCTTTTTTCTCGCAATTGATTTTTCCTTTAATATAACAAAAATCAGTGCATTGAACTGTAATCCGTTTCGTTATCAGAATGGCTCTAACGTGTATTTTAAGCATTTTTGGCATTTTTTCAGGATCGTCATTTTTTTTTTTGCACCTTTTTTCTCGCAATTGATTTTTCCTTTAATATAACAAAAATCAGCGCATTGAACTGTAATCCGTTTCGTTATCAGAATGGCTCTAACGTGTATTTTAAGCATTTTTGGCATTTTTTCAGGATCGTCATTTTTTTTTCTTGCACCTTTTTCTCGCAATTGATTTTTCCTTTAATATAACAAAAATCAGTGCATTGAACTGTAATCCGTTTCGTTATCAGAATGGCTCTAACGTGTATTTTAAGCATTTTTGGCATTTTTTCAGGATCGTATTTTTTTTCTTGCACCTTTTTTCTCGCAATTGATTTTTCCTTTAATATAACAAAAATCAGTGCATTGAACTGTAATCCGTTTCGTTATCAGAATGGCTCTAACGTGTATTTTAAGCATTTTTGGCTTTTTTCAGGATCGTATATATTACTTACATTTTTTTTTTCTTGCACCTTTTTTTCGCAATTGATTTTTCCTTTAATATAACAAAAATCAGTGCATTGAACTGTAATCCGTTTCGTTATCAGAATGGCTCTAACGTGTATTTTAAGCATTTTTGGCATTTTTTCAGGATCGTCATTTTTTTTTCTTGCACTTTTTTTCTCGCAATTGATTTTTCCTTTAATATAACAAATATCAGTGCATTGAACTGTAATCCGTTTCGTTATCAGAATGGCTCTAACGTGTATTTTAAGCATTTTTGGCTTTTTTCAGGATCGTACTTTTTTTTTCTTGCACCTTTTTTCTCGCAATCGATTTTTCCTTTACTATAGCAAAAATCAGTGCATTGAACTGTAATCCGTTTCATTATCAGAATGGCTCTAACGTGTATTTTAAGCATTTTTGGCTTTTTTTCATGATCGTCAATTTGTTTTTTCTTGCATATTTTTTCTCGCAATTGATTTTTCCTTTAATATAGCAAAAATCAGTGCATTGAACTGTAATCAGTTTCATTATGAGAACGGATCTAACGTGTATTTTAAGCTTTTTTTCAGGATCGTATATATTACTTGCATTTTTTTTCTTTCACCTTTTTTCTCGCAATTGCGTTTTCCTTTAATATAACGAAAATCAGTTTATTTAACTGTAATCCATTTCATTATCAGAATGGCTCTAACGTGTATTTTAAGCATTTTTGTTTTTTTCAGGATCGTATATATTACTTGCATTGTTTTTTTGTTGATGTTTTTCTCGCAATTACTTTTTCTTTAATATAATGAAAATTACCGTTTATAACTATAATTCGTTTCATTACCAGAATGGATCTAACGTGTAATTGAGGCATTTTTTTCTGGATCGTATATATTACTTGCATTCTTTTTTTTTCTTTCTTTTTTCTCGCAATTGCTTTTTCCTTTAATATAACGATAATCACATCTTTTAACTGTAATTCGTTTCATTATCAGAATGGTTCTAACGTGTATTTTTAGCATTTTTGGCTTTTTTTCAGGATCGTATATATTACTCTTTTTTCCATTTTTTTCGCAATTGATTTGTCAAATAATACAACGAAAATCAGCGCATTTCATTATTAGAATGGCTCTAACGTGTATTTCAAGTATTTATGGCTTTTTTCAGGATCGTAGATATTAATTGCATTTTTTTTTGCACCATTTTTCTCGCAATTTATTTTCTTTTTATATAACGAAAATCAGAGGATTTAACTGTAATCCTTTTCAATATCAGAATGGCTCTAACGTGTATTTTAAGATCTTTTTTTTTTCAGGATCGTCTATATTATTTTCGTTTTTTTTTCAGGATCGTCATTCTTTTTTTTTTTTTTTTGCACCTTTTTCTCGCACTTCCTTTTTTTCTTTAATATAACGAGATCAGCGCATTTAACTGTAATCCGTTTCATTATCAGAATGGCTCTAACGTGTATTTTAAGCATTTTTGGCATTTTTTCAGGATCGTCATTTTTTTTTCTTGCACCTTTTTTCTCGCAATTGATTTTTCCTTTAATATAACAAAAATCAGCGCATTTAACTGTAATCCGTTTCGTTATCAGAATGGCTCTAACGTGTATTTTAAGCATTTTTTGGCATTTTTTCAGGATCGTCATTTTTTTTTTCTTGCACCTTTTTTCTCGCAATTGATTTTTCCTTTAATATAATAAAAATCAGTGCATTGAACTGTAATCCGTTTCGTTATCAGAATGGCTCTAACGTGTATTTTAAGCATTTTTGGCATTTTTTCAGGATCGTCATTTTTTTTTTCTTGCACCTTTTTTCTCGCAATTGATTTTTCCTTTAATATAATAAAAATCAGTGCATTGAACTGTAATCCGTTTCGTTATCAGAATGGCTCTAACGTGTATTTTAAGCATTTTTGGCATTTTTTCAGGATCGTCATTTTTTTTCTTGCACCTTTTTTCTCGCAATTGATTTGTTGCTGCAAGCTGCTTGGTGTTCTGGACAGGGCCCTGTGATTTTTTTTTTTCTTTAATCTGCCGGTTGCGTGAGTTGGATCTACTGCGGTCCTTAAGGTGTGTTTGTGTGTGGGTTGTTTCGGCCTGACAGCGTTTTGTGTAGCCTGAACCGGCATTTGTACCATCGGTTCTGCTACCTTTTTTTGTTTTGTTTGGCAGGGTGTCGAGGCGGTTGTGGTGGCAGATGTGCTGTTGCCTCTTGTTCAGGTGACTGGGTGACGTTTGTCGGTGATCTTACGTTTTCTCGCCTGACTGATTGTGTTGTTTGTCAAATATGAGCTTTATCTGGTTGTTCAGTGCCATGGTTGCCGAGGTTTGTGTTGGGAGGAATTACTTTTAGAATCCCCATGAGTCGGATTCTCCCAGGTCGAGCAGTGGGAAGTTGTTTCGGGCTAGGGTATTTTTTGCATGTTGTCTGAAACCGACTGTTAGGTTCTGGATGTGGGCATAGGTGATAAGGATTTCTTTAGAAAGATTGTCTGGGAGTGCCAGCTGCACTGTCTGTTTTATTTTCCTTTTCTTGGCTTATTAATGGTTTCCAGGTGTTTTGAGTTGAGCTACTTCTTTTATTAGTTTTATTTCCTTTTCTTTGTCTTTTTCTGTCATGATTTCCTTTGTCTTTTTCTGTCATGATTTCCTTTGTCTTTTTCTGTCATGATTTCCTTTGTCTTTTTCTGTCATGATTTCCTTTGTCTTTTCCTGTCACGATTTCCTGGGCACTTTTTATTTCTTCCGTTTTTGTTGAAGGATAGGATTAAGAAGGAAATGTTGAGAGAAAGAGTGGCAGTGGGAGAGTTGCGAGAGGCCAGGCTGAGGTGGTTGGGGCGCGTTGTGCGGAGAGAGGAGAGCTACGTAGGGAACAGAGTGAGGAAGGAGGTGGTTGGGCAGAAAAAGAGGGAAAGACCAAAGAGAAGATGGAAGGACTGTGTGAACGAGGATCTGATGCAAAGGGATTGAAGGAGGAAGATGCAAGAAACAGAGCACTATGGAGGGCAAAAATTCGTACCGGCAACCTCACGTGAATGGGATTAAATCCAGAAGACAAGATACAACAACAACAACAAAAAATGTAAGTAATATATGCGATCCTTAAAAAAGACAAAAATCCTTAAAATAAACGTTAGTGCCATTCTGATAATTAAACGGATTACAGTTAAATGAGCTGATTTTCGTTATGTTAAAGGAAAAAACAATTGCAAGAAAAAAGATGCAAAAAAAAAAAAATGTAAGTAATATATACGATCCTTAAAAAAGCCAAAAATACTTAAAACACACGTTAGAGCCATTCTGATAATGGAACGGATTAAAGTTAAATGCGCTGATTTTCCTTATATTAAAGGAAAAAGCAATTGCTAGAAAAAAAAAGTGCAACAAAAAAATGCAAGTAATATATACGATTCTGAGAAAAACAAAAATGCTCAAAATACACGATAGAGCCATTCTGATAATGATATGGAACACAGTTAAATGAACTGATTTTCGTTATATTAAAGGAAAAAGCAATTGCGAGAAAAAAAAGTGCAAAATCAACAACAACAAAAATGTAAGTAATATATACGATCCTGAAAAAAGTCACAAATGCATAAAATACACGTTAGAGTCATTCTCATGATGAAACAGATTACAGTTAAATGCGTTGATTTGCGTTATATTAAAGGAAAAGACAATTGCGAGAAAAAAGAGGTAAAAAAATGCAAGATATATGTACGGTCCTGAAAAGAAATAATTGCTTAAAATACACGATAGAGCCATTCTGATAATGAAAAGGATTTCAGTTAAATGCGCTGATTTTCGTTATATTAAAGGAAAAAAGCAATTGAGAGAGGAAAGATGCAACAAAAAAATGCAAGTACGATCCTAAGAGAAATGCTTAAAATATACGTTGAAGCTATTCTGACAATGCAATGGATAACATTTTCGTTATTTTAAAGGAAAAAAGTAATTGCGAGAAAAAAGGTGCAAAAAAAATAAAAAAATAATAATAATAATAAATAAATAAATAAAAACTCAAGTAATATATACGGTCCTGAAAAAAAAGCAAAAAATGATTAAAATACACGTTAGAGCCATTCTGATAATTAAACGGATTACAGTTAAATGAGCTTATTATTATTTTTTTTTTTTTAAGAAAAAAATAATTGCGAGAAAAAAGGTGCAAAAAAAAAATCTAAGTAATATATACGATCCTGAAAAAACATAAAATGCTTATAATACACGTTATGAATAATGAAACGAATTACAGTTAAATGCGCTGATTTTCGTATTATTAAAGGAAAAAATAATTGCGAAAAAAGGTGCAACAAAAAGAAAAATGAGAGTAATATATACGATCCTGAAAAAAAGGATAAAAAGTGCTTAAAATACACGTTAGAACTACTGTGATAATGAAACGGATTACAGTTTAATGCACTGACTTCCGCTATATTAAAGGAAAAAGCAAGAGCTAGAAAAAAGGTGCAAGAAAAAAAAAATGCAAGTAATACAGTATACACGATCCTGAAAAAAATGCTTAAAATACACTTTAGAGCCATTCTGATAATGGAATGGATTACAGTTAAATGTGCATATTTTCGCTATATAAAAGTAAAAATCAATTGCGAGAAAAAAGGTGCAAGAAAAAATATGCAAGTAATATATACGATCCTGAAAAAAACAAAAATGCTTTAAATACACGTTAGAGCCATTCTGAAAATGAAACGAATTACGGTTAAATGCGCATATTTTCGTTATATTAAAGGAAAAAGCAATTGCGAGAAAAAAGTGAAAATATATATATATACGATCTTGAAAAAAAAACAAAAAATCCTTAAAATACACGTTAGAGCCGTTCTGATAATGAAACGGATTACAGTAAAATACGCATATTTTCGTTATATTAAAGGAAAAAGCAATTCCGAGGGAAAAGGTGCAAGAAAAAAAAAATGCAAGTAATATACACGATCCTGAAAAAAACAAAAATGCTTAAAATACACGTTAGAGCCGTTCTG
Source organism: Penaeus japonicus (assembly GCF_977035675.1). Taxonomy (NCBI): domain Eukaryota; kingdom Metazoa; phylum Arthropoda; class Malacostraca; order Decapoda; family Penaeidae; genus Penaeus; species Penaeus japonicus. Next base: position 20,047,536 of record NW_028234420.1, read on the forward strand.
ATAATGAAACGGATTACAGTTAAATAAACATATTTTCGTTATATTAAAGGAAAAAGCAATTACGAGGGAAAAGGTACAAGAAAAAAAAAATGCAAGTAATATACACGATCATGAAAAAAGCCAAAAATGCTTATAATACACGTTAGAGCCATTCTGATAATGAAACGGACTACAGTTAAATGCGCTGATTTTCGTTATATTAAAGGAAAAAGCATCTCCGAAAAAAAGTGAAAGAAAAAAAAAATTGTCAGTGATATACACGATCCTGAAAAAAAAACGAAAAGCTTGAAATACACGTTAGAGCCATTCTGATAATGAAACAGATTATAGTTAAATGCGCTGATTTCGTTATATTAAAGGAAAAAGCAATTGCGAAAAAAAGGTGCAAAAAAATGCAAATAATATAGACGATCATGAAAAAAAGCTTAAAATACACGTTACAGCCATTCATAATGAAACGGATTACAGTTAAATGCGCTGCTTTTCGTTATATCAAAGGAAAAAGCAATTACGAGAAAAAAGGTACAAAAAAAAAAAAAAAAAAAAAATGCAAGTAATATATACGATCCTGAAAAAGCCAAAAATCCTTAAAATGCACGTGAGAGCCATTCTGATAATGAAACGGATTACAGTTAAATGCTCTGATTTCTTTATACACAGCAATAACAACAGCCCTGTAAGGCTGCTGGACGGCATAGAACCTGATGCGTCTTACTAGAGCATTCGAATGTATGCCCAAGAACCTCGCAAATACGACTGGCCGACACACATCAAATTGGCAAAGAAATCGCCAAAGGTAACATCAAATTGATTTATTCCGACTCATCCAATGCAGACATGGTCACAGCCAACACTTTACACAAAAACCTCCTTGCTGGTGAGATGGACATCTCCTACATACACATAATAGGGTAAAAACATATAAACTAGCTGAGCAATGGATACCTTCCTGCAGAACAACAGAAATTATGACTTTGTTCTCTTTGATAATTATTAACCGCCTCACAATAGTACGAACAGTGGAATATCTACCGCCGCAATGAGCTCTGTAACATGTATAGCATATACGACCCACACATAATACTGCTCGACAACCATGATCTCGACAAAACAAGCAAATAAAGATACACACATATACAACATACCAAACAGATCACTCAGGTGAACGAAGCGCCATTAAAATTAACTTCAAACAAAATACACAACAACTTCACATCAGAGCTCATGGAAATTAATACACCACGTGGTTCCATCCTCAGCAACAATTTACCTACCGCCACGACGACCTCATATACTTGGCCAGGACGTATTCCAGCTCCTCAGACATAGAAAACCTACATATATACTCGGAGACTGGAATGCACAACACCACACATTCGGCTACAGCTACACAAACGCCGTGTGACGATATTTGGCATCTCGCATCCTCGACGGCACACTACAACACATCGGCCCACACTTCCCAACACGCATAAACAACTGATCAGCAACCACACCAGACATCATCCTCACAAACAAACATGCGCACCTAAACATTCACCAAACACAAGGTGATATCACAACGAGCTACCACCTCACCATCATCACCACAATACCAACAAACGCAATAACATACTATTATATATTTCCTCTACTGTGTGTGTATGTGAGTAGGTGTGTGGTTGTGTAAATGAAAGACGGAAGAATGTAGTAACGCATTTTAATATCGAAATACAAATATACGTCTCTGACCGTGACTCGAACTCGGGACCTCATTATGAGAATCCCGGCTCCTAATCCCCAAACTATCTATTAAGAGGATTGAATCCATGGAAATTACCTATATACTCTTAACTAGAGTGTACTCTAGTGAATGTAGAATTTCTATTGCTACACCAATACGTGAAAGGTATGATTTCTAGGTAGATTTACTACTCTTTACACAGACTAAGGTTGGCGATTATGTCTAAACAAGTTATTACGTCAATAAAAGTACATTACGTCATAACATATTATACTTTATACAAGTACAAATGCGGCACAATATAAACACAATAGATAAGCACTGCAACACACAGGCGATACTAGAGATACATGAGATGTAGCGCTTGGCCTAGCGTTGATTGGTCCTTTAGTGGACCACAATACATCTCGCAGCGGTCCCTACTTCGATATCTAGACACCCGCCGGTGTGTACTGTCGTTTTCACGCAGTGTGGCTAGAACGTCGACCTGTGAGTCAGGAAGAAGACGATGGCAGTAAGATTTCGCATAGTACCCTACTCCAAAGAAAACTCTTTGCGCAACCTGACAGGAGGCGCAACTGATTTATCTTTTTTCGTGTTTTTATTTTATGATGAGATTTGTTATTTGATTTATATCGGTGAGTTTGTATATTAGGTTGTTTCTTTATTTTTCTTATTGTTATCTCTTAAAAGACCAGGCAGGTTTTTATTGTTCTCAAACCTTTTTTTATGATAATCGGGAATTGATCGCTTTTACTCGTCTATCCCTGCCCCTATTCAATTCTTATGTTCTAGTATTTTACACTGTTTTTCTTCTAAATATGTTGAATATCACCTTTGACATCAAATTTGACATTTTATCCTAGGAGTTGCGGTTTCGCTTCAGTTCATATTCTTCTCGAAATTCCAAGTGTTGTGGGAGCGGAGCGCGGGGAAGAAAAAAGAAACAGGAGAGAGGGGCAGATCGGGCCAAGCCACAGATCCTGATAATAATTATTATAATTCATTCACATATTATCAAAGTCCGAATACAGCTAAAAAACATGCGTTTGCCTATCTTTTCATATCTTTATGTTATCTGAAAAATTATCGTTATATTTTTTTTCTTAGATTATCATTGTTTTCCAAGAATGATTTCATTTTCAAGAGAAATTATCCTGACAATAATTATCATATGTTTTCCACACTTTCTCCCACGAAAAGTCCAGATATAGCTAAAAACAAGAGATTTGCTCTCATTTACATCTTTTCATGTTATTACAATAATTCTCATTAAAAAGATTGTTTTCTTATAGTCACTTTGATTCTCATGAGACTATTAATTTTCATAATTAATTTCATCATTAATATAATAATTATCTAATAATAATCATTATATGTTTCCACATAATTTCACCACAAAAGTCTAAATATATCTGAAAACAAACTTTCATTTCAATATTTATCATTTCTTTTTTCTGAGGTTATTGTATCTTAGACATACTTTTCTTTTAAGTGTGTGTTTAGAGAGAGAGAGAGTGAGAGAGAGAGAGAGAGAGAGAGAGAGAGAGAGAGAGAGAGAGAGAGAGAGAGAGAGAGAGAGAGAGAGAGAGAGAGAGAGAGAGAGAGACTAAGAGAGAGGGAGAGAGAGAGAGACTAAGGGAGAGAAAGAGAGAGAGAGAGAGAGAGAGAGAGAGAGAGAGAGAGAGAGAGAGAGAGAGAGAGAGAGAGAGAGAGAGAGAGAGAGAGAGAGAGAGAGAGAGAGAGAGAGAGAGAGAGAGAGAGAGGCAGAGGGGAGAGAGAGAGAGAGAGAGACTAAGAGAAAGAGGGAGAGAGGGAGAGAGAGAGAGAGAGAGAGAGAGAGAGAGAGAGAGAGAGAGAGAGAGAGAGAGAGAGAGAGAGAAGGGAGAGGAGAGAGAGGAGGAGAAAGAGAGAGAGAAAGGGAGAGAGAGAAGGAGAGAGAGAGAGAAGAAGGAGAGAGAGAGAGAGAGAGAGAGAGAGAGAGAGAGAGAGAGAGAGAGAGAGAGAGAAGAGAAGAGAGAGAGAGAGAGAAGAAGGAGAGAAGAAGAGGAAGAGAGAGAGAGAGAGAGAGAGAGAG
>NW_028234420.1:20056335-20071580 GCF_977035675.1 Penaeus japonicus
AATAGTGATTATGAACATTTTTCAGTAACCGTGAACTCATAACACAGCACTAGTGCGAAAATCTACTTGTGTGAACAGCTATCTAAACTATACAGTATAAATGTCTCAACATATATTCGAAAAGATCTCTAACACTCAAGTTTCATGATGCATATACAAGGCCACCTACATTTTCAGTCTTTAAGTTGGCCCCTCAGTCGGGGAACCGTTGGATGTCTTGGTAGGGCTATAGAGACCTAATTTTACGGCAACTTCTTTGGGTTGCCGGGGAAGATTCCTTGTTGGAAATGGATTGAAAGTGATGGGTCTCATTGGACCTTCCAGTGAAACACTAGAAGATCGTGAGATTTTTGAAGTTTTGCAAGATGATTTCACACTCTTTCCTGCCTGCTCAGTTTCAGAACCTTGACAGCTCACCTGGTCAAGTAAAGTCACCCGAGGAGATGACATTTCTTTGGGAGATGTGGATCTGATCTCTTTTGCCTGGCTCAATGCTTCACTTAGATCTTTGGGAGATGGAGATCTGATCTCTTTTGCTAGGCTCAGTGCTTCACTTAGATTGCTATTACTTGAGTGTGACATGCGTAGTTTATGTGGCAATGAAGAACCTGAATCAACATTACTACTACAGAATTTCGTATTACTCTCAAGCTCTCTATTCGAGTTACTTCTTGTTGAAAGCATTGCGGGCTCATGCTCCTCTATGGGTGTATTGGCTGGAGTGTCTGTCTCTTTGATGCTATATATCAATGCCCCTGCGTCTTCTACTGACTTTTGCTTCATAATTCTCTCTATTAGTTCTGTATTTTCTTTTACTAATTCTTGCAATTCTACTTCACTGTTCCTTCGTTGTTGTAGGCCTTTCTTTTTGCCTTCTTTGCTTCGACTTGATTTTGAACTCTGCTGGATTAAAAAGCAGAAAATGTCAGGATCGAGAGCTATATCAGCATCTAAACTCAAGGATTTAACACCCCTCCAAAGCCTCTGTCGAATAGCTTCTGAGCTTAAATCCCTTTCACTAAAGAAATCGGTTTCCATTTCTGGCCCACTGCTTTCAAAAACAGCATCGTCCTCGCCTGTTTCATCAAAGGATATAACATTTTCCGCAGAATCAACACTGCAGGGAAAAGCTGATATCCTTCCTTCCAGTGATGCAGTCAGTGAAGATTCTCCTCGCTGTCGCCTGAAAGGGGGTTCTTCTTGCACATCTCCTAAACAAAAAATACTTTCATCTGCAGCCATCAGCGTTGATGACGTTAGTTCATCTGTAGATTTCCTAAGCTCTCGTATCGCTGATGGGTGTGGCATCTCGTCAGAAAATGGCAGTGTTGTATTGGGAGACTTTTTGGTTGTTAACAATTCTGTTTCTTGGGATATCCCTTTGATCATAAACTCTTCTAAATCATTTGATCTCTTCACAGATGATGAATAAGTTTCTGGTTTACTACACTGGATATTTCCTGATTCCTTTTCATTATTCATAAGTAACAAGGCACTTTCTTCACATTTCTTGCCAGGTAACATATCTGAACCTTTTTGATATTCTGTTGAGAGAGGTAGTTTTCCCTCTTTTGAAATTGACTCTGTCGGAGACCTTTGCATTTCTTCTTCGATTTTCTCCACAGATGTGTGTTTGACTGCTTTGATATTTTTTGCAGGTATTGGCTCAAGTTCTTTCTCATATATTTTTGAATGCGGTCCTTCTCCTTGCATTCCTGTAGTTAATATGGATTCTTTATCTTGAGATTCATCTGTTAAAGGCAACTTTGTTTTAAAATATTTGTCTAGGTGTGACAAATCTTCTTGCTCTGATGCTGTACTTGGTTCTTCATTAGGTGCGATTACTTTATCACTTTCATACTTGGCAGTCCATGTGGCAAGAGTTTCTGGGGGAAGCAAAGCTGAAATCCTCTCCTCTAATGATATCTTTGGGGGGGGCAACAGACTCTGCTGCTGAAAGTCTGGTAGTGTCATCAGTGATCAAAGTCCCCATCCCTAGAGTGCTTATGTTTGCCTGAACCTGTGTTTGTGCAAACACAGGTTCCATTTCCTCGCTAGTTACTTCCGATAGTATGTTACTCTTAAATGGCTTTATCGCAGAAGGAACACTGTCATTCATAGAAACTACTTCAGTTTCTCCAGAGCTGGTTAGTAATGAAGAGAAACTGGACTTCTGATCTAATTCCTGACTATCAGCAGTGGCAGAAACATCTTTTGTAGTTCCAAGAGACAATGAATGTAACAGTAATGATTCATCATTATCTCCATGTGTAGCTGTACTGGATACTTTAGTATGAGTCTCTGAGACTCCAATGTCTGATTTGGATACCAAAGGTATGGCTGATATAAGCTTTTCACTACTACAAGCTTGGCTTGTTGTTTTTAACATGTCAGTCCCTGTAGATTTTGATTGATCAGGTTGTTCATTCTCCAAAAACGTTTTAACACCCTCTTGTTGGGCATTAGGTGAATCGCTGTTTGCACTTGTCATTTGGTCAGAAATAGAGGGATAATGGCTTCCAGTCTCTATACCAGATGAAAAGTGCACAAAGCCTACATCATGGGAAGTATCTGCCTTATAGCTTTCTAAACCTAATGCAACTGTTTCACTAACCTTAAACTCAGTGTTAGAAGGTGGGTCTTCGCTAGTATTATCTGTCAGCAAGGTAGAGAGTCTTGATTTTGATATATTTTCCCTGAATGTGAAAACCTTTGACTGTACATCCGTGTCATTTCCTTCTGAAACGTCATAATCATCTTCACTCCCTGTGTAATGAAGTTTCATATTCTCATCTGAAAATATCCGCTCCGTTTCAGTCACTTCCTGTACATCAATATTGATATTGAAATGTTTTTTAGCCTGGTATGTAGGTTTTTCCATATCTCTGCCTGCATTGTTTTCACAGCCTTCTTGGTCAAACTTCGTAAAGTCTTCAAAAGAAGTTACATTAAGAATAAGAGACTCACTTTTAACTTCACTTGTCATGCTTGGATCCTTTGATTTTTGTACTGTTTCTTCTAGCAAAATTTCTTTCTCTGCCACTCGAATCTCTAGATTTTCAGTGTCAGTTTCAGCCTCTGGACATAAATTGGAAATTGATTTCCCTAGCTCCTCCAAGGGATGAAATACAAATGTCGACAATCCTGGGACACCAGAATGGATCTCAAAATCATTTTTCTTTTCGTCCTCAACTGTGATTTTAGGAGACTTTGGTGGGATGAGTGGCGAACTCATTCCAGATTCAGGGGGTGTAGAAGGTAATTCTGTCAGTGACCAATTTATGCCAGCTTTATTTTCTTGCATGATACTTGGAGATATGCTAGGAGTGTTTGAAAGAGATTTGTGTGGTGATGCACTAATGGGGGAAGTTCTTGGAGATGGTGATGGAGACAATGATGGTGACATCTTGACTGTCAGTGAGGTTTCACTTACAGGTACAAGTGACGGGAAATCCGGGAAAGTAGTCTCAATAGGTGACCTCTGGGGTGTGACATTGTGCTGTGCACTGAATTTGTCTATCTCCTCGGGGCCTTTCATAAAGCTGACGTCACTTGGAAAGGGAATCCTTGCTATGATTTCAGCAGCAGTCAGATTTTTCCCTGCCAAGAGAACCTTCAGAGGAATCCCATAATTGGGAGAATATAAAGAGCTGGTTGGTGGAACTTCAGGTTGGACTGGAATACAGCCTTCTGCTACTTCATCATTTGGCAGACGTGGTGAAAGTGTCGGGGAAGTGGCTTGTTCTACAATCTCTCCCGGCTTTATTTCTCGCGTGAAAAATCAGCGCGTGGCATCTCAAATTCTTCAAGCTTCAGTTCTGCTGGTGCATCATTTTGTCTATCAGTTAATGTCTTTTCAGTTCTTTCATCTTTCGGTATACTTTCCAGTTTATTTTTTTTACGTCGCTTTGTATCACTCCTTCTTGTGCATTTGATATTTCTACAAATTCCTTTACCTCCTGATGCACCTCCACTGTTTCATATTGTCTCTCTTTTTCTATGTCTGCTGCTGTCGTGTGGGGCTGCCCCTCAATCTTCAACTCTGTCCTGCCTAGTTTTATGTCTATCGATCTTACTTCAGGTTTCCTCTCCCCAAGCATTTTTACTTCTTTATAGTCAACTCCATTTTCCGATTTCATATCCTCGAGTTTAATTTCATCTATTTTGTCTCTATTTTTTTCATATTTCGCATTGTCCTGTTTATCTTCTATTTCCTCTTGCTTTATTTCCCTTAATTTTTTAAACACTTGGTTATTTTCTTGCTTTATCTCTCCTGGTTCATCATTTGGTTGTAAGTCTTTTGGTTTGATTCCTTCTGGTTTATCATCTTCCTTATTTTCTAGTCTTAAATCCATTATTACATTTGCTGCTTTTGTCTCTCCTCCATTTTCACTTCTGGCTTGATTTGCTCCGTTCTAACTGGCGTTTTCTGACCTGTTCTTACTTCTGGCTTTGTTTTCTCCATTCCAACTTCTGGGTGTATCTCCTTTGTTCTTACTTCTGGCTTTGGCTCCTCCCTTCTAACTTCTGGCTTTTTCTGCCCCGTTATTGCTTCGGGCTTTATATCCTCCATTCCAACTTCTGGCTTTATCTCCTCTATTCTAACTTCTGGCTTTATATCCTCCATTCTAATTTCTGGTTGTTTTTCTCCCATTCTGACTTCTGGCTTTATCTCATCCGTTCTAATTTCTAGTTGTATTTCCTCCGTTCTAAATTCTGGCTGTATCTTCTCTGTTCTAATTTCTGGCTTTATCTCCTCCGTTCTAACATATGGCTGTATCTTCTCCGTTCTAATTTCTGGCTTTATCTCCTCCGTTCTAACATCTGGCTGTATCTTCTCCGTTCTAATTTCTGGCTTTATCTCCTCCGTTCTAACATCTGGCTGTATCTTCTCCGTTCTAACATCTGGCTGTATCTTCTCCGTTCTAATTTCTGGCTTTATCTCCTCCGTTCTAACATCTGGCTGTATCTTCTCCGTTCTAATTTCTGGCTTTGTCTCCTCCGGTCTAACTTCAGGCTGTATCTTCTCCATTTTAACTACATGCTCCATTTCCTCTGTTCTAACGCCAGGCTTTATCTCCTCTGTAATAACTTCTGGTTTTATCTCCTTTGTCGGTGCTTCCGGCTTTATTCCATCTATTCTAACTTCTGGCTTAATCTCTGGTTTCATCTCCATCGTTTTAATTCCAGGTTTTATCTCTACAGTTCCAACAACTAGCTTTATCTCTACAGCTTTAATTTCTTGTTCTTTCTCCATTACTTATTTTATTATTTTATTGGAAGCTAACAAGAGAACACTGCTGCTCTATGTCTCAAGGTAGTTAAGAGGCGGATTTTGTATGATCTTTAATATTTTCTATTAGAAGTGTAATATAGTGTACCTGTAAAGCAGCGCAGGTATTTCCATGGATACGGCAGTAATCTTGCCCCATTCCATTATCTGTTATCTGCCTGTGTTCATAATTCTGTACAACTTTTCTCCTTGCCAGTTTATGTAATTTGAGAATCTGATTTTTGAGTGACTCACAGAAAAAATGTATCTGGCACCAGCTCCATTATATACCTATCCAGATTATCAGTTTGACATTTCCATATACATTTATAACAATTTATTTCACACCGATACAAGCTCACTTAAAATTTATTTCTAAAACGTTATGCCAATTCTTACTTTGTTTTATTTCTCTATGAGGAATCATCTGAAAATAGAGAAATGACAACACAACTTGAAGGTGGGAAATTGAAGCGGCACGGGCCATTCTCCGACACTGCAGCTTGGTTCCATTATTTAAAGGTAGCGGCTGTTTATTCACCTTAATTTAACGTGATAGCATGAAACCATTCATTTTAAAAGTCTATATTCTTTGAATAATAGGTAGTGAAATCCAATGAGGATAGCCGACTGCATTTGCCCTTTCTCTCTCTCTGAAGAGGTTGTTTCAAAAAACGACCAGACTCAATTCCTACTCACCCAAGCATCCATGCCTGATGACCGAACAAAACAGAATATTGTACATACCCAACGGATACCTCCGCCACAATAGAGTTCCCGCTCCTTCTGAGTGTTCCTAATACGAACTAGACTCGGAAGGGTTCGAATACTACTACAAAATCCTCCCCAGGAATGGAACAGACCCCTCTCATTTATGCGAGGGAGTTGAGTAACAACTTTAGGGAGGTGAAAAGTGTTGTTGATGCCCTGGATGAGAGAGGACTAAGTCCCTCGGATTCAGCTCCCGCTCTATATTAAGGCGAGACTCCCTTCCCCTGTCCTACAGAGGCCGGAACCACACGAGCACATCCAGAGCCCCAACAGGAGAGGCAAACCCGTAAGGAGGTAAATGTCGAGGCAGCCACGGTGTCTCCTCCTTCAAAAGATCCTTAGCAAGCCCCTCAATAATATAACGCTGTAAAGGCAAATATGAACCAGGTTTGGATTCAACGGTCTGCGAGGATTTCAAAATCGACATTTTCAATTGATTCAGAGAAGTGTAATACCGCCCAAATTAAGCTCACAGCACAGGGATATCAATGACTTCTCGGGAAGCTTAATCACCCTAGTTAAAACAACAAATGATAGCCAGCCTAATCTGTGGAGATGATGTCAGACCTCATGCCACTCACACCCACATGGATGTATTTACATATATACACACATATATGTATATATTAATATGTAGGTATATATATATATATATATATATATATAGAGAGAGAGAGAGAAATATATATATATGCGTGTGTGTGTGTGTGATATATATATATATATATATATATATATATATATATATATATATATATATATATATATATATATATTTATATATATATATAAATATATATATATATATATATATATATATATATATATATATATATATATATATATATATATATATATATATTCATTCGCATATACATGCATACCGACCCGGTGACCTGACTTGACTTGCCTCGATGTTGGTCACCTACCGGCTCTTGCCTTTCTTGTATCCTGTTGCTTCACCCTGTTTTATGTATAGTGGGTTTGTCTGCCATATTTTCAGCACGAAAAGGCGTTTTGCCATACATGTGTATGTGTGTGTGTGTGTGTGTGTGTGTGTGTGTGTGTGTGTGTGTGTGTGTGTGTGTGTGTGTGTGCGCGCGCGCGCCTTTGTATGTATATACCTTGTTCTAATTAGTCATGATTTGGCCAAGTTTGCTAATCTTCATATTCTATCTTAAGTTATGCGTAAAATAATAGTGAAAAATACCCCTATATCCTTGCATAATACTCATCATTTCATTTTTTACACAAGCGAAATATATCATCGTCTTTTTATACAAACGTTGGATTACATTTACAATAATAAAGTAGATATGCTACAGTTATCTTTGAAATTACAAAGGTAACGTCAATCTGTAAAACAGCAGATCCCATTGAGAAACTGCATTTCCTCGGCTAACCTTTCTCTCTCACCTTAACTATTTGATCCCCAAGCTCGTCGTCGTCCGGATTGGACCACTCATTGAAACAAAACCTCTCCGCGTGGGACCAATCCACACCCCGAGCTTGAAGGTGTTTTTCTGACAGCGTCAACCACAGCTGTGGGAACATGCAGGAAAAATGTTAGTAATGTGTGTTCAATATGAAGCAAATTGGGAAGATGATAATAATGATAATGATAATAATAGTAATAATGCTAATAATAATAATAATAATAATAATAATAATAATAATAATCATAACAATAATGATAATGATACTAATTGTAATGATAACGATAACTTTAATGATAATGGTAAGGATAATGATAGTGGTAATGATAAGGATAATGATGATGGTAATAATAATAATATTCATGATAACAATAATAATTACATCAGCAATAATGATAATAGGAATAGGAATAATAACAATAATTACATTAACTATACTAATAACATTAAAATAATAATGATAACAATAATAATAGATATATTGATAACAAGAATCATAATTGTCAGTTTTATCATTACCATTATTGTTATTATAATTGTTATTATCTTCATTATTATTACTATTACAAGTTGGATTATCATCATAATTATCATCATTAGTATTATTGTTTTTTATTTTCGTTACTATTGCTATCATTACTATTACCATGATTATTATCATTATTATGTCTATCATTATCATGCTAAATAATAAATGTAAATAATAATATGATGATAAGAAGAAAGCAAATATCAGTGTCAATAAAGCTATAGTAATAATGATTGTAGTCTTAGAATAACGAGAGCAATAAAAAATAATAATAATAATAATAATCCTATCTTTGCTATCAGTTCTATCATTATCATTACCCTTATCATAATGATAGCACTGTTGAAAATAATATGAATAATCAAAACATAAATCATGATAATATTTATAATACAAATAACAATGGCAAGGGTAACAACCATTCAATATAATAACAATTATACTAAAAATACAAACCACTTTTATGAGAGTAAGAACAAGACCAGCAAGACAATAATAATGATGATAAAGATAATGATAATCATGATGATTATGATGATGAGGATGATAATGATAATAATAATAATAATAATAATAATAATAATAATAATAATAATAATAATAATATAATAACAACCCACAAAAATAATGATAATCATAATAACATTAATAATAGTAACAATGCCAACAACAAAAATAAAACTAATATCAATAAAAATAATAATAAACGATCACAATAATTTTAACAATAATAATACCAAAGATGATATAAAAAATAATAATTTTGATAACATACTACTAATGAATATTAAAAGGTAACAGTAATATTCTTACAAATGATGGAAAACAGACAACAATGTCATCATTGATAATATTAAAAACAACAAGCACACTGAAAACACAAACGATAATACTTTTTTCAATTCAGTACAATATGATACAATGTGATGGTAATGACGATTCAGCTTCCCTCTCGACCCATTGGTCTATGAATGCCCTTGGGAAGGAACTACCAACTCTCTCAGGAATGGTCTCGAGAGAGGCTCATGCCATTCTCTAGTTGATGAGATTTTGTTGCGTATGGCAAGTCATAGGCAGGACTGGACATAATGAGCGCTACTGATGGGCATGGTAATACGTCAGATGACACCCTGCTGCACTGCATTTAGGATCACGTGCAAACGCTCTCGCAAGCCAGGGGCTGCCGACCACCACCGTCGGCTTGCTTAGTAGTTGGAGTCTGTCTTCATCTGATCTGACTTCACAGAGTCGATCCATTTGCGATGATCATAATGGCCAACACCTGACAGAGGCCGAGTCAGCACTAACTAAAAATAATAAGGTGAAATAAACTGGGCCATAAATAAGGCCATGGCGAAGCTTAACTTTGCAAGTCACACTAAAATGATTACTGAACAAACCAAATATTACTACTGCTATTATTGTTGATGATAATGATGAAAACAACACATTAGTAGAAAAAAAAAACACAATAATAATGTGAATACTAAAAATAAAATATGATAACGATAACAATGATATTAAAATAATAATAATAGCAGCAACAATACCAAAATAATGAAATTCATAATAATGATAAGGAATAAGAATGATGATACAAGATGATGATAATCATAATAATAGCTATAATAATGAGAACAACAATAACCATAATTATGATAATCACTAAAAAAGAATAAGATTTAAAATGCATACATACGCTATGACATTAGAGCGGCACTAATAGTACAAATGATAACAATGATAATGATTATGATAATAACATTAATAACAAAAGCAATGATAATAATGCTAACAATGACAAAAAGGCTAATAATAATAATAATAAAAGTAGTAATAATAAAGATGATTTTAACAGTAATGATAATCATAAAAATGAAAATAGTAATAATGATAATGATGATAATAATGATGATAATGTTAATATTAATAATAATAATGATAATCATATGTATAATCATAATAACATTAATGATACTGATAATACTAATAATTATAATAATAGTAATAATAACGATAATAATATCAATAATAATCATAAAAATAATTATGAAAATCAATTGCGAGAAAAAAGGTGCAAGAATAAAAAATGACGATCCTGAAAAAAAAAACGAAAATGCTTAAAATACACGTTAGAGCCATTCTGATAACGAAACAGATTACAGTTAAATGGCCTGATTTTTGTTATATTGAAGGAAAAATCAATTGCGAGAAAAAAGGTGCAAGAGAAAAAAAAAATGATGATCCTGAAAAAAAAAACGAAAATGCTTAAAATACACGGTAGAGCCATTCTGATAACGAAATGGATTACAGTTAAATGCACCGATTTTTGTTATATTAAAGGAAAAATCAATTGCGAGAAAAAAGGTGCAAGAAAAAAAAAATACGATCCTGAAAAAAAAACGAAAATGCTTAAAATACACGTTAGAGCCATTCTGATAACGAAACGGATTACAGTTCAATGCACTGATTTTTGCTATATTAAAGGAAAAATCAATTGCGAGAAAAAAAGGTGCAATAAAAAAAAATGACGATCCTGAAAAAAAACCGAAAATGCTTAAAATACACGTTAGAGCCATTCTGATAACGAAACGGATTACAGTTAAATGCACTGATTTTTGTTATATTAAAGGAAAAATAAATTGCGAGAAAAAAAGGTGCAATAAAAAAAAAATGACGATCCTGAAAAAAAACCGAAAATGCTTAAAATACACGTTAGAGCCATTCTGATAACGAAACGGATTACAGTTCAATGCACTGATTTTTGCTATATTAAAGGAAAAATCAATTGCGAGAAAAAAGGTGCAAGAAAAAAAAAATGACGATCCTGAAAAAAAAACCGAAAATGCTTAAAATACACGTTAGAGCCATTCTGATAACGAAACGGATTACAGTTCAATGCACTGATTTTTGCTATATTAAAGGAAAAATCAATTGCGAGAAAAAAGGTGCAAGAAAAAAAAATGACGATCCTGAAAAAATGCCAAAAATGCTTAAAATACACGTTAGAGCCATTCTGATAACGAAACGGATTACAGTCAAATGCACTGATTTTTGCTATATTAAAGGAAAAATCAATTGCGAGAAAAAAGGTGCAAGAAAAAAAAAATGACGATCCTGAAAAAATGCCAAAAATGCTTAAAATACACGTTAGAGCCATTCTGATAACGAAACGGATTACAGTTCAATGCACTGATTTTTGCTATATTAAAGGAAAAATCAATTGCGAGAAAAAAGGTGCAAGAAAAAAAAAATGACGATCCTGAAAAAATGCCAAAAATGCTTAAAATACACGTTAGAGCCATTCTGATAACGAAACGGATTACAGTTCAATGCACTGATTTTTGCTATATTAAAGGAAAAATCAATTGCGAGAAAAAAGGTGCAAGAAAAAAAAATGACGATCCTGAAAAAATGCCAAAAATGCTTAAAATACACGTTAGAGCCATTCTGATAACGAAACGGATTACAGTTCAATGCACTGATTTTTGCTATATTAAAGGAAAAATCAATTGCGAGAAAAAAGGTGCAAGAAAAAAAAATGACGATCCTGAAAAAATGCCAAAAATGCTTAAAATACACGTTAGAGCCATTCTGATAACGAAACGGATTACAGTTCAATGCACTGATTTTTGCTATATTAAAGGAAAAATCAATTGCGAGAAAAAAGGTGCAAGAAAAAAAAATGACGATCCTGAAAAAATGCCAAAAATGCTTAAAATACACGTTAGAGCCATTCTGATAACGAAACGGATTACAGTTCAATGCACTGATTTTTGCTATATTAAAGGAAAAATCAATTGCGAGAAAAAAGGTGCAAGAAAAAAAAATGACGATCCTGAAAAAATGCCAAAAATGCTTAAAATACACGTTAGAGCCATTCTGATAACGAAACGGATTACAGTTCAATGCACTGATTTTTGCTATATTAAAGGAAAAATCAATTGCGAGAAAAAAGGTGCAAGAAAAAAAAAATGACGATCCTGAAAAAATGCCAAAAATGCTTAAAATACACGTTAGAGCCATTCTGATAACGAAACGGATTACAGTTCAATGCACTGATTTTTGCTATATTAAAGGAAAAATCAATTGCGAGAAAAAAGGTGCAAGAAAAAAAAATGACGATCCTGAAAAAAATGCCAAAAATGCTTAAAATACACGTTAGAGCCATTCTGATAACGAAACGGATTACAGTTCAATGCACTGATTTTTGCTATATTAAAGGAAAAATCAATTGCGAGAAAAAAGGTGCAAGAAAAAAAAAATGACGATCCTGAAAAAATGCCAAAAATGCTTAAAATACACGTTAGAGCCATTCTGATAACGAAACGGATTACAGTTCAATGCACTGATTTTTGCTATATTAAAGGAAAAATCAATTGCGAGAAAAAAGGTGCAAGAAAAAAAAAATGACGATCCTGAAAAAATGCCAAAAATGCTTAAAATACACGTTAGAGCCATTCTGATAACGAAACGGATTACAGTTCAATGCACTGATTTTTGCTATATTAAAGGAAAAATCAATTGCGAGAAAAAAGGTGCAAGAAAAAAAAATGACGATCCTGAAAAAATGCCAAAAATGCTTAAAATACACGTTAGAGCCATTCTGATAACGAAACGGATTACAGTTCAATGCACTGATTTTTGCTATATTAAAGGAAAAATCAATTGCGAGAAAAAAGGTGCAAGAAAAAAAAAATGACGATCCTGAAAAAATGCCAAAAATGCTTAAAATACACGTTAGAGCCATTCTGATAACGAAACGGATTACAGTTCAATGCACTGATTTTTGCTATATTAAAGGAAAAATCAATTGCGAGAAAAAAGGTGCAAGAAAAAAAAAATGACGATCCTGAAAAAATGCCAAAAATGCTTAAAATACACGTTAGAGCCATTCTGATAACGAAACGGATTACAGTTCAATGCACTGATTTTTGCTATATTAAAGGAAAAATCAATTGCGAGAAAAAAGGTGCAAGAAAAAAAAATGACGATCCTGAAAAAATGCCAAAAATGCTTAAAATACACGTTAGAGCCATTCTGATAACGAAACGGATTACAGTTCAATGCACTGATTTTTGCTATATTAAAGGAAAAATCAATTGCGAGAAAAAAGGTGCAAGAAAAAAAAAATGACGATCCTGAAAAAAATGCCAAAAATGCTTAAAATACACGTTAGAGCCATTCTGATAACGAAACGGATTACAGTTCAATGCACTGATTTTTGCTATATTAAAGGAAAAATCAATTGCGAGAAAAAAGGTGCAAGAAAAAAAAATGACGATCCTGAAAAAATGCCAAAAATGCTTAAAATACACGTTAGAGCCATTCTGATAACGAAACGGATTACAGTTCAATGCACTGATTTTTGCTATATTAAAGGAAAAATCAATTGCGAGAAAAAAGGTGCAAGAAAAAAAAATGACGATCCTGAAAAAATGCCAAAAATGCTTAAAATACACGTTAGAGCCATTCTGATAACGAAACGGATTACAGTTCAATGCACTGATTTTTGCTATATTAAAGGAAAAATCAATTGCGAGAAAAAAGGTGCAAGAAAAAAAAATGACGATCCTGAAAAAATGCCAAAAATGCTTAAAATACACGTTAGAGCCATTCTGATAACGAAACGGATTACAGTTCAATGCACTGATTTTTGCTATATTAAAGGAAAAATCAATTGCGAGAAAAAAGGTGCAAGAAAAAAAAATGACGATCCTGAAAAAATGCCAAAAATGCTTAAAATACACGTTAGAGCCATTCTGATAACGAAACGGATTACAGTTCAATGCACTGATTTTTGCTATATTAAAGGAAAAATCAATTGCGAGAAAAAAGGTGCAAGAAAAAAAAATGACGATCCTGAAAAAAATGCCAAAAATGCTTAAAATACACGTTAGAGCCATTCTGATAACGAAACGGATTACAGTTCAATGCACTGATTTTTGCTATATTAAAGGAAAAATCAATTGCGAGAAAAAAGGTGCAAGAAAAAAAAAATGACGATCCTGAAAAAATGCCAAAAATGCTTAAAATACACGTTAGAGCCATTCTGATAACGAAACGGATTACAGTTCAATGCACTGATTTTTGCTATATTAAAGGAAAAATCAATTGCGAGAAAAAAGGTGCAAAAAAAAAAATGACGATCCTGAAAAAATGCCAAAAATGCTTAAAATACACGTTAGAGCCATTCTGATAACGAAACGGATTACAGTTCAATGCACTGATTTTTGCTATATTAAAGGAAAAATCAATTGCGAGAAAAAAGGTGCAAGAAAAAAAAAATGACGATCCTGAAAAAATGCCAAAAATGCTTAAAATACACGTTAGAGCCATTCTGATAACGAAACGGATTACAGTTCAATGCACTGATTTTTGTTATATTAAAGGAAAAATCAATTGCGAGAAAAAAGGTGCAAGAAAAAAAAAATGACGATCCTGAAAAAATGCCAAAAATGCTTAAAATACACGTTAGAGCCATTCTGATAACGAAACGGATTACAGTTCAATGCACTGATTTTTGCTATATTAAAGGAAAAATCAATTGCGAGAAAAAAGGTGCAAGAAAAAAAAATGACGATCCTGAAAAAATGCCAAAAATGCTTAAAATACACGTTAGAGCCATTCTGATAACGAAACGGATTACAGTTCAATGCACTGATTTTTGCTATATTAAAGGAAAAATCAATTGCGAGAAAAAAGGTGCAAGAAAAAAAAAATGACGATCCTGAAAAAATGCCAAAAATGCTTAAAATACACGTTAGAGCCATTCTGATAACGAAACGGATTACAGTTCAATGCACTGATTTTTGTTATATTAAAGGAAAAATCAATTGCGAGAAAAAAGGTGCAAGAAAAAAAAAATGACGATCCTGAAAAAATGCCAAAAATGCTTAAAATACACGTTAGAGCCATTCTGATAACGAAACGGATTACAGTTCAATGCACTGATTTTTGCTATATTAAAGGAAAAATCAATTGCGAGAAAAAAGGTGCAAGAAAAAAAATGACGATCCTGAAAAAAATGCCAAAAATGCTTAAAATACACGTTAGAGCCATTCTGATAACGAAACGGATTACAGTTCAATGCACTGATTTTTGCTATATTAAAGGAAAAATCAATTGCGAGAAAAAAGGTGCAAGAAAAAAAAATGACGATCCTGAAAAAATGCCAAAAATGCTTAAAATACACGTTAGAGCCATTCTGATAACGAAACGGATTACAGTTCAATGC
>NW_028234420.1:20071680-20079180 GCF_977035675.1 Penaeus japonicus
TTTTACAGTATAGATCTTAACATACGTGTTATATATATATATATATTTAGAGATATATGATTTATATATATATATATATATTGATATATATTTAGAGATATATATATATTTATATATACATTTATATATTTTTTATATATATATATATATATATTATATATAAGATATAGATTATATATAATTTATATATACATTCGTGTGGGTGTGTATATATATATAATTTAGATATTGATATATATATATAGATATATATATAGATATAATATAAATATAAGTAATATATATAACACACACACGTAGGTATAATAATATATATATAGGTATAAATATATTATATATATAATAGAATATATAGAATATATATAGATATATATAATGTATGTAGTTATAGAATGATAAATAGATTAGATAGATCGATAGATATAATATAGATATATGTATAGGAAATATATTATATAAATAGTAGATATATGATATATACAATATCTAGCAGTTATATATATATAAATATATGTATATTATATATACATATATATAAATATATTTATATATTTATATATATAGATATATATAATATATAAATAATATATATATATGTTATATATATAATATATATATTATGTAATATGTATATATATATATATGATATATATATATATATATCTATATACTTCTCTATTAAAAAAAAAAACTGTTACTTGAGTTCGAGAAAGAGTTTTGTCGTTTATGTTTTCAATCCGACTAAATCGGTCAAGAGTTTTGGAAGAAACTCATTTTGATATTTCCATTTGACTTGCAGGACACGACCCAATTCCAAGAAGAAATTATTTGGCTGAGATTCGTAGATTACAGATTGAGCTTCAGATATCAAGAATAAATTCAATGTAATTTTTGATTTGTCCATCATCCGTATCACTGTTCTTATAAACATTAACATCATCATTAAGGTCATTTTCATCATTATTGCGATTATCATTATTGTTATTATCATAAATTTAGTGTTATCATTATCTTTTTCAATCATTATTATCATTATTATCTTCATTATGTATCTTATCAATTAATTCAATTATTTGTTTATATTCTTTAGTTTTTTATTTTTTCCCTTCATCCAAGAGTCACAATTTTTAATCGTATATTTGCATTATCTTTCCTATTGTAATCTTTTTTTATCATAGGTGATTTGTGCTCTTGTGATGAAGAGAGGGTGAGCACATTGGGAATATGTTAGAATAAAAAATGATTATGTTATAGAATGCTTAGTACACACACAACGGTCGCGCCGCACACACACACACACACACACACACACACACACCACACACACCCACACACACCACACACACACACACACACACACACACTCCCGCACACACACACACACACGCACACACATCACACACACACACACACACACACACACACACACACACACCACACCACACATCACACACACACACACACACACACCAAT
This sequence comes from Penaeus japonicus, assembly GCF_977035675.1. NCBI lineage: Eukaryota > Metazoa > Arthropoda > Malacostraca > Decapoda > Penaeidae > Penaeus > Penaeus japonicus. Next base: position 20,073,155 of record NW_028234420.1, read on the forward strand.
TACACACACACAAATATATATATATATATATAATATATATATAATATATATATATATATATATATATATATATATTATATATAATCATATGAATATATTATACAATACATATATAATATATATATATATAATATATATATATATATAATATAATATATATAAACATATACATATATATTATAATATATATATATATAGATATATAATATATTTTATATATATATATATATATTTATATATATACACACATATAAGCGTTTGAAGTTTGTTTGAGTGTGTGTGTGTGTTTGGTGCGCGCGCGCGCGCGCGTGTGTATGTTGTGACTGGTTACCTCTCTTACCTCTCTCCTCGCTCATCACCAAAAACTTCTCGCCAACACTCTCCCACACCCCCCTCCCCTCTGCACCAAATCTTCCTCCTCTCTCTCTCTCTCTCGTTCCCTCTCTCTCCCTCCTCGTCTCTCCTCGGTCTCTCTCCTCTCCTCACTCTCCTCCTCTCTCTCCTCCTCATCTTCTTCTCGCGCTCTCTCTCTGTCTCTTCTCAACTCATCCTGCTCTCGTCTTCTCCTCTCCTCTCTCTCTCTCTCTCTTCTCTGTCTCTCTGCTCTCTCTCTTCCTCTCCTCTCTCATCTCTCCCTATCTTCCTCTCTCTATCTCCTCTCTCTCTCTCTCTCTCGCCTCCTCTCCTCTCCTCTCCATCCTCTTCGCTCTCTCTCTCGGATACTCCTCTCTCCTCGTCTCTCTCTTCGTCTCTCTATCTATCTATCTATCTATCTATCTAGCTCTATTTTCTCTCTCTCACTCACTCGCACACTAACTCTCTCTCTTTCTCTCTCTCTCTCATCTCTGCTCTCTCCTCTCTCTCTCCTTTGCTTTCTCTCTCTCATCTCTCTTTCGGCGCCCAATTTCGCCCTCACGCCCCGTCCTTATTTAGATGGATGTTCTCTGCCTCGCGCCCGTCACCGCCGTGAGCACTACCGCCCCGCCGCAAGACGCCCACCGCCCGCCGCAGAACCGATATGGAATCCCCAAAATCCCAAACTTCCGCTCATTTTTTTCTCGTATAAAAAGTTCTGTATTATTGGATGCCGATGCGTATTGCATCTGCCCCCCCCCCTCCCCCTCCCCACCTGCCTTTCCCTTCTTTTCCTTTCTCTTCCCTTTTTTTCCCTCCTTACCTCTCTCTTCCTTTCCCTTCTCTTCCCTTACTCTTCAGTTTGTATTCTCGTTCAATTCCCTCCTCCACCCCTTCCTTGCCAATTTCCTTCTCTTCCTTCTCTTCAGTTTTACTCGTTCTATTCCCTCCTCACGCCTTCCCTTCCTTTCCCTTCTCTTCCAATCTCATCATTCTCTTCCCCATCCCCCCTTACCTCCTTTCTCTCTCCCCTCTCTTTTCTTCTCTTCCCTTCCCTTCCTTCTCTTTTCCGTCTCTTCCTCCTCACCCCTCCCTTCCCCTCCTTTCTTTTCTCTTCTCTCTCCCTCTTCGTTTTCTTCCCTTCCCTTCTCTTCTCTCACTATCCTCCCTCTCTCTTCCCTTTCCATCTCTCACTCTCGCTTCCCTTCTTCCTTCCCATTCCACTGGGCACCACTCTCCTCCTCCTTCCTCCCCCCCCCTCCTTCCGCCTCCCCCTCCCCCTCCCCCACCTCCACCCATCTTCCCTCCCTTCTCCTCTTCTATCAAGCAGTACTCACCCCACACCTCCCCCCTTCCCCCCCTTTGTCCTCATAATCTATCATAATCCCGTGTTAAAAATTGGGGAGGGGGGTGGGGGTGGTGGGGAGGCGCTAGTGAGATACTTGATAACGACTTTGATACGCATCGATTATATATACCATACAGAAATTTGGATAAATTATGAGAGAGAAAAAAAACATAAAGACCCCCCCTCCCCCCCCCCCATACACACAAGACATAACATATGTACATATCCCATTCAACCCGGGCGTAAATTGTCAAAGCCGAAACAACTTATCTTTTATATATATATCGAAATCTATATATATATATATATATATCTTTATATATATATATATATATGTATATATATATATATATATATATATAGAGAGAGAGAGAGAGAGAGAGAAGAGTGAAAGAGAAGAGAGAGAGAGAGAGAGAGAGGAGAGAGAGAGAGAGAGAGACACATATATATTTATAAATGGTCGGTGCTTTGATTTAAAAAATAATATATCTAAATATATATATAATAGATTAATTGAAAATAGATATGTATACATATATATCTAGAAAAGTTTTATCTAATATGATTAGATAAATAAGAGTTAAAATTAGATAATATTAGTAAGAAAAATATATCCAATATGATTAATTGTGATCGGGTGGGGAAGCCTCGTATATTTCGGGCGGCCACAAGCCGATTACTCTCGGTTGCGCCGGGCAGATGGCCCGCAAGACCGGGCACTTCGGAAGAAAACTTCGAGCCTAGTCATAAGCCGGAGTACCTAGCTGTTCCTGAGGGAAGCGCTCCAGAAGAAACAGAGATGTTATAATTCCAAACAGTAGACGAAGTAGAACAAACCAAATAACAACAAAATGAATAAAAGAATTAAAGAATAATAGTTTTTTTCACTTCCTAACTTTTTTCGATTCCTAACTTTTTTTTTTTCGACAGCAGCCAAAGCAGAGTAACAGGGATGTCTCAGTCCTTGGCCCAGGGAAACAATCACTTCGGAGAAATGCCCGAGGTCAGTCACAAACCAGAGTATCGGCTGCTCAAGAGACAGAATGCGGACGGCGGTCGGTTGAACTGAAGTTTCATAGCAAGGCACGATACACACACGCACACACACACACACACACACACACACACACACATACACACACACACACACACACACATACACACACACACACACACACAAAAACAAAAGTTCACATTTTCATATCTCTAACCCTGCGTTGAATGAGAGAAATGCCGTAGAAAAATAAGTTCACAAAAACCTCCCAGTTATCAACAATAAGATTCCACAAAACAAATAGGAGACCGCGAGAGCCTGCGAAACTTCTACAGAAAAGAAACGAAAAGACAAACTGAAAGGAACGAAAAGACAAACTGAAAGGAACGAAAAGACAAACTGAAAGGAACGAAAAGACAAACTGAAAGGAACGAAAAGACAAACTGAAAGGAACGAAAAGACAAACTGAAAGGAACGAAAAGACAAACTGAAAGGAACGCAAAGACAAACTGAAAGGAACGCAAAGACAAACTGAAAGGAACGCAAAGACAAACTGAAAGGAACGAAAAGACAAAGACAAACGGAAAGGAACGAAAAGACAAACGGAAAGGAACGCAAAGACAAACTGAAAGGAACGAAAAGACAAACTGAAAGGAACGAAAAGACAAACTGAAAGGAACGAAAAGACAAACTGAAAGGAACGAAAAGACAAACTGAAAGGAACGCAAAGACAAACTGAAAGGAACGAAAAGACAAACTGAAAGGAACGAAAAGACAAACTGAAAGGAACGAAAAGACAAACTGAAAGGAACGCAAAGACAAACTGAAAGGAACGCAAAGACAAACTGAAAGGAACGAAAAGACAAACTGAAAGGAACGAAAAGACAAAGACAAACGGAAAGGAACGAAAAGACAAACTGAAAGGAACGCAAAGACAAACTGAAAGGAACGAAAAGACAAACTGAAAGGAACGAAAAGACAAACTGAAAGGAACGAAAAGACAAACTGAAAGGAACGAAAAGACAAACTGAAAGGAACGAAAAGACAAAGACAAACGGAAAGGAACGAAAAGACAAACTGAAAGGAACGAAAAGACAAACTGAAACAAAGGAACGAAAAGAACAAACTGCAAGGAAACGAAAAGACAAAACAGAAAGGAACGAAAAAGCAAACTAAAAGGAACGAAAAGAACAAACCTAAAGAGAACGAAAAGGAAACTGAAAGTAACGAAAAAAAAGACCAACTGAAAGTAACGCAAAGGAACAAACGAAAGAACGAAAAGAGACAAACTGAAAGGAACGAAAAGACCAACTGGAAAGGAACGAAAAGACAAACTGAAAGGGGAACGAAAGGTCAAACTGAAAGGAAAACGAAAAGAAAAACTGAAAGGACGGAAAAGACAAACTGAAAGGAAACGAAAAGACAAAAACTGAAAATGAACAAAAAGACAAAAAAACTCAAAGGGGAACGGAAAACACAAACTGAAAGGAACGAAAAGAAGACAACTTAAAAACTGAAAAGGAAACGAAAAAGACAAACTGAAAGAACGCAATGACAAAACTGAAAGGAACGCAAAGACAAAACTGAAAGGAACGAAAAAGGAACAAACTGAAAGGAACGAAAAGAGACAAATACTGAAAAAAGAAACGAAAAGACAAACTGAAAGGAAACGAATAGAAAGACAAACCTGAAAGGAAAACGAAAAGACAAAAACTGAAAGATAAAACGCAAAGAACCAACACTACACTGAAAGAAACAAAAGACAACTGAAAAAGGAACGAACAGACAAACTAAGGAACGCAAAGATCAAACTGAAAAGGAAAGGAAGCGGCAAAAAGACAAACTGAAAGGAACGCAAAGACTTAACTGAAAGGAAAGAAAAGACAAACCTGAAAGGAAACGGAAAAGAAAGACAAAACTGAAAAGGAAAACGAAAAGACAAACTGGAAAAGGAAAACGAAAAAGACAAACTGAAAGGAAACCGTGAAAAGGACAAACTGAAAGGAACGAAAAAACAAACTGAAAGGAACGAAAGACAAACTGAAAGGAACGAAAAGACAAACTGAAAGGAACGAAAAGACAAACTGAAAGGAACGCAAAGACAAACTGAAAGGAACGAAAAAACAAACTAAAAGGAACGAAAGACAAACAGCAGGAAGTTATTTCCAACCTGATCAGTTGTTTCTATGAGCTTGCTATTAAGTATTCTCTTAGCTAGAAAGAGGGGGGGAGAGGGAGGGGGAATGAGGGAGAGACAGAGAGAGAGGGAGGGAGGGGGAATGAGGGACAGACAGAGAGAGAGGGAGGGAGGGGGAAGGAGGGAGAGACAGAGAGAGAGGGAGGGAGAGAGAGAGAGAGAGAGTAGGAGGGAAAGGAGAGGAAGACAGAGAGAGACGGAGAGGGAGAGGAGGGAAAGAGGCAGACAGATAGGGAGGGAAGGGGAAGGAGAGAGACAGAGAGATAGAGCGAGGGAGCAGGGGAAGGAGGGAGAGACAGAGAGAGAGAGAGGGAGGCAAGGGGAAGGAAGGAAGGAGAGAGGAAGGGAGGGGGAAGGAGGGAGAGACAGAGAGAAGAGATGGGAGGGAGGGGAAAAGAGGGAGAGACAGAATGAGAGAGAGGGGGGCAGGGGAAGGAGGGAGAGACTGAGAGAAGAGAGAGGGAGGGGAAGGAGGGAAGAGACAGAGAAGAGAGAGGGAGCAAGGGGAAGGGGAGGAGAGAATGAGAGCGGGAGGGATGGGGAAGGAGGAGAGACAGAGAAGAGAGAGAGAAGGGGAAGGAGGGAGAGACAGAAAGAGAAAGGAGCAGGGAAGGAGGGAGAGACAGAGAGAAGAGAGGGAGGCAGGAGGAGGAGGGAGAGACACGGAGAGAGGGAGGAGGCAGGGGAAAGGGGGCGAACAGAGATGAGAGAGAGGAGCAGGAAGAGGGAGAGACAGAAAGATAGGGAGGGCCAGGGGAAGAGGAGAACTGCAGAGAGAGAGAGAGGCAGATGAGGAGACAGAAAGAGAGTAAGGGAGGGGGAAGGCGAGAGATAGAGAGAGAGAGAGAGGAAAAGGAGATCAGAAGAAGGAGGGAGGAAGTAAGAAAGACAAGAAAGGGATGGGTAAAGAAGACATACAATAGATAACAGAAGATAAAAAAACGAGCAACAGACTGGAAGAGAAAGAAAGAAAAATCGCGTAAACCATCGACAAAAAAAAATAAAAAAATTACGTTTTCTAGATCAAAAAAGAGAGAGAGAGAAGAAAGAGTGAGAGAAAAAGAAAGAAAGAGAGAGAGAAAAAAAAAGAAGAAAAAAAAGAGATAAAGAAAAGTGACAATATGAATCCCTTA